>NC_051188.1:108182971-108501629 GCF_015220075.1 Falco rusticolus | reverse complement strand
CTGCACAGGGATTAGATGGGGTTTGCATCTGTGGCAAGATTTTACTTGCACATCTCTCCACAGAGACAACATTTTTATCTTTGGTCAATGATCTCTTTCTAAAGATCAATACAGGTCAGATGCCTGTGAGTTTATGAGAGCGATCAGTTTCTGATGCAGATACTCATGAGCTATTGCTGACTCACGTGGGAGAGAAGGGGCAGTTTCAGCCGTGAAATAGCTTCTCCGCTCTCTACTCTGCTCTACTCTAGTCCCTCTCACAGGGCCTCTTGATACAGCATCCCAACAGACCCATCCAGGTTTAAAGGAGACAGCTAAGGGTGAGAAGAGTGCAGATTAACAACACATTAAACTTACAGATAACAAGTCCACCTTCCTTTTTGGCAGCTCCGATATATAGAGAGTCCTCTAAATCCATAGTAAGTGGCAAATCAAAGACTTCACGCTACATAGAAATGTAACTCCAGAGTCCAGAATTGCCTCAAGAGGGTATTGGCAGACTTTACCAGTAATTAGCTAAGAAACACATGTGAATGGAACAAATTTGAAGCCCAGAAAACAGAGAACAGATGTTGTTTGATAATGGTAGCAGGAAACTTAGGCTTGCTGTAGTTTAAAATGCTATCTTCATCTGCTCTTTGCAAAGAAACTTTAGCTTTCCTTCCGTGATAGTTTAATCAACGCAAATTCAAATTTCTGTCACCTCAAATACTCTTTGCTGCAGTGCAGTCTTTTCAAAATCGCTCTTAAATTTCATTCAGAAGCTTCAGATCATGAACAAGACTGTGGACAAAAACTGCTAAAAACTGGTGAGGGCCTATTGCATCCACAGGTGAGCTGCTTTTTTTTTTGAATCTGTCTTCAAACAAGCATCTCATTTGCTTCTGGGATGGATGCCAAAATAATTATAAAACAATTTAAGGCCAGCATAATTTATAGATTTTTTCCATAGATATTTTCACTGGGGAACTAGACAACTCTTTTGTCTGAAGAGTTAAACACGATATTTTTTCCAAAACATCTAAAAAAATCAGCCTGCAGAAAGTATACACAAATGCTTTCTTAGCTACCTATGGCTAAGTATACCAACCCAGAAATGACCAAGTTCAAATCTCTATGTTGCTGAACAGGATATAATCCATGTACCAGTGAACAAAATACAATCTATGTGATTAACACCAATGTTATGAAAAAAGTAGAACACACAAACCCCAGGGAGCCTTTCTCAAACTATGCAAATAACACCGAGTTATGATTTTTCCTGTTTACCATTTCTAGAATGCATTTAGGTGAAAACGATTGACCTACAAACTTGTTTCTTGTTTTTGTCACTTTAAAGCTTGATGACTGAGATCTGCCATCATTATGCTGAACTAATTATCACTCATAGACCAGAGAAGAAAATCTACATCCTTTAGCTCCCACAGCATTCTAACATGGCTTTGACCAGAGAAGTGCTTCCATTTGCCTTGGTTGCCTCACAACATAAAATTAAGTTGGCAAGATGAAGACAAATGGCACAATAGGTTACTGCTGATTGGCTAAAGTATTTTGTATATGTTGGAAAACGCAGGACATCCATCCTAATTGGCGGCGGACAGAACACTTTAGCAACTGTGACTGTGCAAGACAGCAATCTATCCATTGTGGGGTCAAAGGGTGAGGTCAACAGGATGGGATAGTGATGTTATTATCTGACATATGGGTTATCTTCTATACACTCTGTCTATAAGACATATGACATGTGGTGAGCTCTGAGACAGATATTAAAATCCAGAACTCAACATGCTGAGTGGGTTGAACAAGCGAGCAAAGTTACTTACAGCGTAATTAAATGCCTGTGTAGTAAAATAATTGATGTGAACATAGTAATAGAGAGGGAATTAGTAACACCAGAATCAAGGTTTGATATCAAAGTATATATAGATAGCAGGCAACAGATAAAAAAAGGAAAAAAAAAATATCAGAACTTTTAATGTCTATGTGAACTTCCCTTTTAATAAAAAGTCCATTAAAATCACACTACAGACACACAGACATTTTGGCATCCTTTGGAATTTCTAAATTACATTGTCTTAAACATCCTTTAAATTGCACTACACTTAAAGAATTGCTGGTATAAATCTAAAAGCAGTAATTCACACTTGTTGCTTCTAAGCTCCTCAGTTATGTACCGCTGAGAAAAGGTACAGTGATGTTAAAAATGTTTAAGGAAGGTTGAATCATTTCAGGAACCATTCAACATGGGAGCATAACTACACAGCAATGAGGAAATACATGTAATTATCTACAAACACACAGAGAGGAAAAACAAATGTATGTATAGGAACAGAATATGTTTTGTCACTTTGTGTGAAAGATTCCTTATATTAATCAAATCATTGTGCATAGCCAAGAATGATTTACAGCTATTGCAGTGAAAATTCAGTTGAAGAACTATTACTAAAATAATTTTGAACATTCTGGTTATTTGAGTTAGGCAAGCAAGCCCTCTCTAGTAACCAGCACTTCACCGCCAACGTCAGCATTCCGAAATCATGAAACTCATGCCAAAAATCACAGAATTTGCTTGTAAACTGTGAAATTAGACGCTATATATAAAAGTGGCATACATGAAACAGATAAGAATTAATAAAGCATTGTATTTATTAAGCTTCTGAGTTCACATTTTCAAGCTTTTCTTCCCAGTTCTGGGTGTTTGGAATTTTGCTTGTTTCTTTTTTTTTTTTTTTTTTTAAGACTCAGCATTAAACAATAAAAGGAGGTCATACTGCTTTAAAGGCGCTAAATTCATTACTCCAGGAGCTGTCCTAATAGACAAACAGAAAAATACGGTTTCTAGCTAGCTAGTAGAGAGACGAAAAAGGTATTTAAATAAAGGCAAAGGTTATCATAAATACCTTTTCTTCAAAGATCTGAGGAAGTAATCAGAAAAAATAATCTCTTCGTAATAGCAATACATTTCAGCGTGTTTCTGGAATGCTGTTAATAAATAGATTATAGATATTGGGCTAACTTGCCACCATGCTATTTGTGGCATTCAAAATGAGTGTGAGATATCTGCAGATGCAGAAAAATATAATTTGAAAACTTGGACAAAATTTGCTGGAACAAACCTGGAATTGCAGTAACTTTGCTCTCAGCAGACTGCTCCTGAATGTAGAAGCTATCTTTAGCTTCTCATTTTTTCCAGCTGCTGAACAGCTTCTTCACCTTTCCCTGATCTTACTTCTAACGTTTCACAGAGCAGGCAGAGGTTCATACTTGCTTCCTGTATATAAAGTGAACAGCTCTATATTTAACTAATGAAACAAAAATATTTAATTTTCCTGCCATGTTAACACCACCTCTACTATAAAAATGCTGCTCCTTTGCTTGCAAAGGTATGAAATATATAATGAACAAATTTTTAATCCTAATACTGCACGGAGCAACACACATTTTCAGTTCAAAGGCTTCGCAAGGAAGTTTTTACCATCCATCCAAAGTACCATTGTAGTTATTTCCCACAAGTCACATCTCAAATGCCAAAAGAAGATAATTGATGGCAAGAGGCCTATAGTGAATTTTCCCTTACTGGCGACAAAGGCTAAGGGTAGGGCTGTCACAGCCTGATTTCTTATTGTAAGATCTGGAGAAGGATGCCTGTTCCCCCAACCCTCCTGTCTCTGACAACTCGTCACACACAGCCGGTTCCCCCGGGGCTACGGCAGCATCTGGCACTTCTGCTCTCTGGTGGCAGCTGCAATCATTTTCAGGATAATCTCCTAAAGGCGGCGTCTTTATTCAGATACAGATGTCTTCATCTTAGGTCCTGTTGGATTCCTCAGGCCTAACGTTGCCTCTGCATTGTGGTTTTACCCCTTTGGGTTGGTTTTTCAGTCATACCCTTATCTGAAAGGTACTGACAAGCATTCAAAGGATGCTGGGGAAGAATTTTTCTTACGGACACTCATCTGTTGGTTTCCAGTTTTGTTTCAACACTACAAATAAAACCTTGAAAAATGACCTAAAGATCCAATGTTTAAGTGGATTTCTAAGCACAAAGCAATAGCAGAGTTTTTCTGTTTTAGAGAGTGCTCTCTTGTTTGTTTTCTACTTGCCACAACAATCTAATTGGTTTCTCGGGCTTCTTTCTTGATACAGTTATTACTTTGTTCTGCACAGACTCAGACAGATTATTTATGAGGAACCCCAGTGGCAGGAAAGGAGAATATTCATATTTCATGTAGTTATAAATGGCTTAACATAAATCACTTTTTCAAAAGTTACTTATTTCTGATCTCTTCCACGTGCACTGCTGTAGATCCAGTCTTGCATATTTAGAGGTGATTGGGGAGGAAATCATACATCAAAACTAGCTTTCTCAGGAACATGAATATAAGTAATTTCATAATCCAGAAAATGCTGGTACCTGCATGAAGGCCTGCTGTACTATTGAAAAAACAAACAAACAAACAAACAAACAAAAAACCAACAACAAAAAAGGCTTTCTAGATCTTTAATATCTTAAAAGAAAACAGATACTACCCGACTGAAACTGGCTGCCTTACAATGGAGTTACCCTATTGCAAAACACCGAAAGTACTGTATTTGGCACAGGAATCCACTCATCAAGATGGAAAAATAACAGGTATTTTGTTTTGGATAAGGAACAGCATTATGGCTGAAAGTTCGGGTTTTTTTCTTTTGTCTTAGATATCAGATAAAAAGGATCTGTTAGAGGTATGTATTCTGAATTATTTTGCTGATGGTTTCCCTACCATAAAACTGCTTTTTATACCACCTTGTTCTCTGATAGCTTAAGCATACGCTCTTCATAAGCACTCCTCCTCCTCCCTCCTTTGTTGGTAACAGGCAGTGGAAAACCAGTCAATTTTTTTCCAAACAATGTATATTTTATTTTCATTAAATTGATTTCCTTGTGTTAAAAGAAAATTTGGGCTTAATTTAAAAGTCTATGAGGAGTGACATTCAGTAACTAATACTTTTTGTTATTAAAAGCAAGTATTATTTCTACAAGTATTGTTTTTTTCATTAACATCATTCTGATGTTATCCTGATGCTGTCTTTGTCATAAATAGACACGCCTTTTGAAGATTTTTGTTTATCATTATTATTATTATTTTTGGCTAGGACCTCCATCCGTCACCCTTCTTTAACTGACATTTTTACCCTGTTATTATCCCTAATATATTCCACTGAGGGTTTTCTCTCGCTGCAAAGAGGGGGAGGAAATCAGCCAAAGGCATACCCCCAACAACTACTGCCTTCTAAGCCTGCTCACTACTCAGAAGTGGGTCAAATGGTCCTCACATGAAAGCATCTAACAAGGTCCCAAAGGAGGCTTCCCTTTAGTGGCAGCAGGGAAAAACACTATTTCTTTTCAGAGAAGATGGATACCATCTTCCTGCGCACAACTGAGGTACTGATACTTGCCACTTTGAACTTGTTATATTCATAGATGCTTTCTGAAATGCTTATAGCATTTGGGGAATTAAGTCACGGACACCGGGGACTCCGAGCAGTTGAAAAGGATCTCTTCAGAAACTAAAAATTCTGAAAACAATGGAGTGAAGCTCAGAAGTTTGGCACTGATTTCCAGAAAAGCATCAAGGACAGCTTCAAATTACACATATTAAAATTAATAAATCATGCAGGTTTTTAACCACATTCTGTGTTTGCTGGATTTTATATCCACCCCCATCCCCTTCTTTTAAAGCTACTTTAGTTTGGATTCAGATGTTAGAAGAGACTTTTTATAGTAATAAAACATGAGGGAGTCTGAGGTGAAGCAAAACTAAACTGATAAAAGATAAAGGAGTGAAACAAATTATTTGACTCCTGTAGGGTGGATGGATGACAGGTTTTAGTAATTAGGGTCACATGTTTTCATGGTTTAACCCCAGCCAGCAAATAAGCACAACCCACCCACCCCCACCCCACCCCCCGGGTGGGATGGGGGAGCGAATTGGACCAGTGAGAAACCTCGTGGGTTGAGATAAAGACAGTTTAATAAGTAAAGCAAAAGCCACGCAAAGCAAAGCAAAACAAGGGATTCATGGCAGTACTTCCCATCGGCAGGCTGCTGTTCAGCCACCGCCAGGAAAGCAGGCCTCCAGCACGCCTAACGCTCACTTGGGAAGACAAAATGCCCTGAATCTGAATGTCCCTGCTTCCTCCTTCCTCCCAGCTTTGTATGCTGAGCATGACACTATACAGTGTGGGACATCCCTTTGGTCAGCTGGGGGCAGCTGTCCCGGCTGTGTCCCCCTCCCTTTCCTGTGCACCCCCAGCCCGCGCTGGCGGGGCCGGGTGAGGGGCAGGAGCCCCTGGGGCTGTGCGAGCCCCGCTCCGCAACAGCTGAAACGTCCCCGTGTTATCAACAGCGTTTTCAGCACACATCCAAAACACAGCACCGTACTGGCTACTATGAAGAAAACTAACTTTATCCCTGAGAAAAATAGCACATATGTAAAGAACGAGGAGGATCAGATCAATTAAAGAAATAAACTGTGACAAAATTGCATCAAACCACCGATCCGCAGCTGAGCCAGAGGCTTCAGTGAACAGAGCCCTTCACACAAAAGGGAAAATCTGACACTAATCATGGGATAAACTTCACACACACATGTGCGTTAACACAGCACACAAGTCCTGCATTAGCTTATGCACTTTTATTCGCTACAACACTCACAGGTTCACTTATTAGCTATACGACTTAGGCTCAGTAGTAAAGCTTTCTGCACCACAGGTCGACTTTCATCAGTGGTGCAGACAGTCACATAAATAAGGTAGACTTAAGTAAGCAATAGCCTTGCTTTTGAACAATTTTTTTCAAATTACTCTGTTTTCGTTTATTTTTGTCATCACAAAATCGTAGCATTCAAATATATGTTTGCATATAAGAAAATAGAAAAATCTGAAAGAAAAGGTCACAGGAAAAAAAAAAAAAGAGATGCCTCCTCCTCCTCCACACACACACACTTTAAATCCCATGAAATGAATGTTTAGCTCAAGGATTTGCTGTTCATCTCAGTGCCCCTCAAGCCTGAGGCAGGATTAGGCCAGACTCATGTTTGAACAACTGGAGAAAATCAATGGATTGCATCTTATTAATAATTAAAAGACTAATTCTGACTTTCAAGTGATTAAAACTGTGTACAAAATGTATGAATTATTGTAACTGGAAATGCACATGTGCCAAAGGTGCTCTGAAACAAGCAACATACTAAAGGAAAAGAATAATTTTCAGGGTATACTGCAGTAGTTAGAAGAGAAATAAACCATTTAGCATAGTGCTAATTAGGTATTTACATGTAGCTAAACAAATACTTTACATGAACTTTAATGGAAACCTTAACTAATTCCTAGGTGATGTTACAACATGCAGGGTAATTGAAAGTTGAATCACATTCTCTCAACAGCCTATCTATTAATAGCCTCTTCTATCATTAAACAGACCAAAGAAAGCATAGGAGAGGAAAATTACAATTTGCTGGACTAACGAAAATCTTTTAATTGTAGTTAGCCATTGGATAAGTCTTAAGGTAACTACTGTATTCCTTCTTCTCCCCCTACGCACAGGAGCAGCAATAGCCAAAGCTTTTGCACGGTAAGAATCTTGCCTATTCAGACACTATTAGAACATAGCAGGATGCACTATGACATCTGAAAACTATGTCGAAACTTTGAGAAAGCCATCCAGTTTTTTCACTGAAATAAATAGCTGCCCTACTTGCGGTCTCAATAAGAAAGCTATGGAACTACAACTTTGAAAGTTCAAATATCCTGGTTTGATTTAATTTTTATTTCATTGATACTTTGCCAGTATCATCTTTATGTGACTATGAAAAGGACTTCTGCTATGCCATTTAGTTTGGCCTTCTTTATATTGCAGGACAAGGAAAAAAACTCCTATATGCAGAGACTTACAAATGTTACCTAAAATATTTCAGCCATTGAAGCATTTGAAGTGTGTATTACAGACAGACAGCAGAAGGATAGAGTACATGGGTACTTGAAAAGCCAGTAAACTTACTAGTTGAAATGTACCTTGACGAGCCCATGAAAGCAAGCTGATGTTCACACTGTCAGGGGAAACAGAAACTTGCCTTTTGTTGTAGGAAAAATTCCTTTCAAACTCCAAGCATGAGAACAAGACAGAAAGTCAGCACTGAGAGGTTTCATTGTACCCTTTCAGAATAAATTTTCATTGTGCATCATGCACACAACTGTAATAAAACATGTGGAAGGAACAGCAGACTGAAAGTGAGAAGTATGGGCTTCATATATATATATCTATATATACACTACAAATATATATATACAAACACACACATTTATGTAAGTAAATCTATGAACTACAAAAGCTGGAAGTGTTAACACAATTTACCGTACAAATTGTACGCTTGCTCTGCAAGATCAAATGATGCTTGCTCACAAAGTTTCCATTCGGTCAAGCTTTGTGCCATAGATCTAGCCCATATAATTCACCATGATATATGAAGTCAAACGATCCTATCAAGCAAGCTGCCAAAAGGAGGACAAACGTTTCATGGAGCAGGAAGCGCTGTTCCAAGTTTTGCACTCAAGCCCTCTGCCTGTGCTAGCTGAACCGGCAGTTTGTCTGCCTGTATCTCATTAGATGAGGATGTTTGAGCAGCTGCTTGAAAAGTTTTTAGAAACATGGTTTTGGCTTGATAAAATCCAAATCTGCTTCCCCTGTCAGCGTCCCACATTGCTCTGAACGGAATCTATACTCACTACATTGAGGTCAGGCTTAGCCCTTCTGCTCTTTTTCACCAGAAAGCCACGCTTGTCAGTCGTCTTTCTGGCAAGAGTTAACGAGCCACTCCTGCCATAATGAATCAGCAGGAATCAGTAAGCATCTCCACAGAGAAGTATAACACTTGCTAACAAGACAGATCTACAGAAGAAACCTTTGCCCTGCTATACAGTGGATTTTTTATTTATTATTCCAATTTAATTTGGAGTGCACAGCTGACAAGAATCTAAGAAAATGGGAAGACTTAAGAGTCTTCATATCCCTCAGGAAAAGCTAGACCTCCTTATTTTCTTCCTCTCATACACATCACTGGTGTATTTTTAGCTGTACTATATCACGTTAAAAAAACAACACATAAGGATTCACGTATTTGAATTAAAGCGAAATTAAAGGCATAGCAGCTTCCTCTCACATTTCCTCTCTCCATTTCCCTGCCAATCCCAACAGCATTTTCCAAATCCTTTCTCACTATGCATATTACCTGTTTCTCCTGCCTCCCCCAAAGTATTACCATCTAGCCCATAGTTACTCATCTGGAAGTATAAAAACAATTGTGTTGTAGGGAAAATTCTATCAGACAGCCAAGTGAAATCAAAGTCGGCAATTTACAGTATACATGTAGAAATTACATCTGAGATGCTTCAAAACTGCTCACTTGACAAAAAGAAGGAAAACTGGAAAATCAGTATGAAAGAAATGAAATGAGTCACTGAGGGGATTTGACAGTGAGAAAGCCCAAGTTAATGACAAACGCAGACGAGATCATCGGGTAGTGGACTAAATAGCGCAAGGCATAATTCTGCCAATAGCCAAAACTTCGGCAGCTTTTGAAATATGGCAGTACCAAACAACATGCAATTCTGTCATTTTAATGCTGACCTAAAACTGCTAAACCCCCCTTCCATTTAAGAATTACTTTTCATGAAGATTTTTAGTTTCCATTTGGTATACTGGGAGAGGTATTTTCTGTTTTACAGTCACTATAATGTAAAAGGCTGGCTGTAAAAAGACAGAAACTGAAGAGTTGTGATAACATCCCAGCTCAAACTGGTATTTAGCATTTATCCTCAGCACAGTAAGAAAAATGTTATCCCTAGACATGTATCTTCCACAAAACTGAAAGAAAACCAGCTTTCCTCCTGCGGTTTTGCAAAACTGCCCTAATTTTTCCTTATAAAATATAAAGCATAGGGAAAACCTGTGCGGGAGACAGTTACCTTGTTGCTTTGAATTGGTTTATCCTATTGCTGTCTTCACTGGCTGGCTACCAGAAAATAATATAATTTAGGAAATAAAATGAATCTTCAGTACATACAAAGAGCTGCAGAATGATTACACTTGATCTTCACAAGTATTAAAATATTTAAGTAGTGGAAGCTTATTTTTGTACCGAAAGGGAGTCTAAACATACCGTAGGTCATTAGAAACAGTAGAAACCTGACTCTACTGAATTACATACCTGAACTTCCACTGACTCCAGCAGAGTTGGATTTAATCCACCTTAAGTGAACAGTATTTCTTATTCCTTTAACCTTCCATGTTTAAAAGGGCTCTACCTACCTGTGAAGCCTATTGTAGCGTAAGACAATTAAACAGAAAGACATAAATATTTAACAGTGTTTTGACACTATTTAATTATGATTATACTATTCCTGTTCTGTGTCTTCCTTACTGTTTTTCAAGTTATGGTTTTACCTGAACAGCCAGCCCTGGCCTTAATTTTGCTTCGGCTTTGATTTCATTTGCTACAGTGCAAATCAGGATTGATTCTAGCGAAGAACAGGATAACTCTTTTTCATAAATGGTAGGCATGTGAAAAACAGTTACTGCTTGAACAGTATTTAGTGCAAAAGGACATCACTTAGCAGCAAAACCTCTCATCTGACAAAATCCGTGACTGCTACTCAGCACATTTCCCGAAGCACACCAGCAAACTGTTGCATGAACTTCAGAGGTTTCCTGCCAAATATTGGGTCCTACTCAGTGCCGTGATGCCTTGTTTTTAACAGCAAGTACAGTGTTATCTCGGTGAAGTGTTAGCAACGAGGCTCAGATGAAGAAGTTAACTAACAGTTCTTAGAAACAATGGGAATCAATTCAGGGAATATAGGGAGAACTTAACAACACAGTTGTTTTCTGTCCCAAAAACTTTCAGAAAGGGAGCTGAGCAGGGGAAAAAAAAAAGTTAAAAACTTCATATATAGATACGATCAGATTTCAGATCACTTCCATACCATATGGACGCAGCATGCTACACAGGCAGCAAGAGAAGTGTCCAAAACACATCAAGAAGAAGCTGTCAGGGGCTGACGGCACAGCCGGCCCCCACCCCAGCGGCCAGGGCTGCAGGTGCCAGCCCCTGCGAGCTGCAGCAGCCCTGACCCTGCTGCCCACCAGGACCAGCCCCGGGCACGGGCCCTGGCACAGCAGAAGGAAAGAGGCAAGCGGGTGGGAGCAGAAGATGGAAGAAGTGGGAATCTGAAGTTTTCTCTTTGCAGGTCTGTGCTTGCACATACAACCAGATCTCACGCCAAAAGGCAGTGAACAGTGAGCCTGGCAATCTGCTGCACCTGAAGCTTACAAGGATTTTGGACATACTGTAGAATACGCAATTCTAACTGCTGAAGGCCATCCTGACACCAAAGTACCAAACATCCTCATTTCAGTCTAACAGCAACAGAGCCTGTGCAACAACTGCTGCTTCCCTCTCATTCCCGCTCTCATCTTGCTACCACAGTTGTGCCAGCGCAGCAGTTTGTGGGACCACACCACGACGCAGCACAGGCAACCTAATCTGCCAAATCTCCTCTTGTGTCCTTCCTAAAAAATGTGCTGAGTGACTGCTCACTGGAACCGAACCATGGTTCACAGTGTGGGGCCATGAACACGTCTGCCAGCACACCTGAGGGAGCTGGTGTGCCATAGCCTGGCAAGAAACGATGGCTGCAGCAATATTTTCAGAGGGTACTGCTGCCAAACATGGAAACTTGCTTATAATTACAGGCTGTCTAGCATAGCTTTTCCATATTTCATGACAAACCGCCTTTGTCATAGCTCCTTCTCTAGTACCACTGACCCCAACCGTAATTTGCCTCCTCTTTCAGAAGTCAAATCTCCATTCTCTAGTTCTACAGCCAGAGAATCTAATCGTCTCTTTACTACACTGCAGTTTCCTGCATTATTTTATTTGCTATGTTTTATCCTTCTTTTAAATTTTAAACAAACATTTTAAATGAAATAAACAGAACAATTACATTAGCGCACAGAAACTATATCATGCTTCAGCACTGCATAACAATCAAGCAACTTTCTGGTTGCTCAACTTACAGCTCATGAGGGAATGCCTGAAATATATATGCTACAGAAAAGGATTCTTAAAATGAAAACCTTTCAGTGATTACATTCAAAGGTGGCAAGTAAAAAAAAAAAAAAAAAAAAAAAGGCATCAGCATTACAGTAAAGGTCTGAAGTTCGCTATATTCTCTTGGCCCAGGAGGTTTATCCTATTAAGCTGTGCTGCTTTGTTACGCCAAACTAGTCAGCCATGGTTTCTGACTTGTCTGCCCTCAGGTCTGAAGCCTGGTTCCACCAAAGAAAATAGCCCAAGTGCTGCCTTAAAAATGACCATGTTCTGCCTTCATGCATGGCAAGAGAGCAGAGCTGTCAGGTGCACCCATCAGCAGTCCCATCAGCCAGTTGAGAAAAATGTTAAGACAGGTGGGCTTAAAAGAAGCTGTGTAAAACAAAAATGGGGAAATGGGACTGTCAGAAAGACAGTCTTTATGTAAAGTGGTTATACAGCTGCCTTCCCTCTGATGCTATCTCAGCACACTAACTACAAGAACACTTTCTTCAGGTTTTTTTCTTTAAAAAGACTTTGCTTTAAGTAGTGACAGGTCCAAGCTTGTGATTATCTAGCTGTGGGTGTTGTATAGGCTGTAGTACTTGCCTCAAGGGAATGACAAATGTCAGTAAGATCCATAAATAGACCCAGTGTGAAATCAAAGGAATACGGGAAGTTTAGAAGGCATCATTTAAGAGCTCCTCATGCAGAGTTGCTCAACCTAAAACAGCTATGCAATATACCTCAGAAGATCTAAGCGAGACACAAGAGACTGAAAATCTGATAATGGCTTGAAGGGCTAGCAGGGCACCCTGGGATACTTTAAACCTCCTATAGATTCCACGGAAACAGGAAATGTAAGGACACGGTCTTAAGTATTTTAAGAGTCTGATTTATGAAGAATTCAGGAGAAAACACGGGTGTCTTGTTAGGGAAAAAAATTACCCTGTGCTCTTTGAGTCGAATAGAAAAAAGGGGCATCAAAAGACCAGGGTTTATCACACTTGCCATTTGGGACTGTGCTAATCAGCAGAGGGAAACAGAAGCACATTCATCTTTGCACAGACTCGCCACTGAAATAATCTCTGCAACACCCACTGCTCTGATAAAAAGGACACTTTAGCCTAACACAGCTTTAAGGCCAAGCAGTACAAGAAAACAAAGCACGGTTATTTCTGTTACTTCTTTGGTTCCCTCAAAATCCCCATCTGCTGGTTTTCTTTATCATTTTTTTTCTTTCAACTCTTGTCTCCTTTGTGTTCCTTTATTTTTCAGTTCCTCAATTTTATGCATTACTGAAACCATTTTCCTTTGCTTTTCTCTTTACTTCTGCAGCTCTGATCACCAAAACGATACTTCTTCCTCCTCTAAAAGAATCCAAATCCAAACATCTCAGTGCAATGACATACATAATTAACTTTTTTCCTGCTAGAATGAAACAGTCAAGAAAACTTCAAGGACACAGATTCAAATCAGGACTTCGGCAGTTCATGCCCACTGGAAAACTAACCTCAGAAATTTTTTTAGGGGCATGAATATCATGATAAAATGATAACAGACCTGGAAAAGACTCCTAAAAAAAGGGAAAAAAAGTCCAAGCTTGTTAAGAAAACTTTTCATAACGGAAATGCAAAGAAAAGAATATATGTATTTTGTCTTAGTTAGACAACAAGGCCTACTATCATTTACTTTGGCATTACCAAAATGCAAACTTTCCCATACACTTCTGTCCTACCGTGACCCACTCAATTTACATCCATGTATATAATAAACCAGAACTCTTTTTTTTTTTTTTATCCATTTAATTTCTGTCCACAATCCCAGAAGATAAGCACAGATATCATTATTATTTCAAACAATATCAAGAAGTTCAACATAAATGTTGATTTTTGCATATTAGTAACACAAAAGTTCAGCAAAACTTTAAAGTAAATTGGCAAAAAAAATCATTGAGAAGCTTCATGAAAAATGAAACCTCACAGTTGTTCTATCTATTAACATGGCTTTTCCAGTTTTGAAATACAAAATACTGCCTCTCAATTGCTTCAGAAAACATTTAACCACTTTCATTGCTTCAGCCTATAAGAGTAACATAAATGAAGAGATTATTTTTGCCTAAATCTTTGGGTATGGAAAAATTAGTAAGAGGCTCTTGTGCAAACTCATGACATCCTTATTTTGAATATTTTTTTTTTTTTTTTTTTGTATACAGAAAGCAAAATGGTACCCATTTTACTCAAACTGGACACCTGACTCCCATGAGTAGTGCAGTATGGCTGACAACCTAACTTCTCCACATCAATTCCCCTCCCCTAGTTTGTCACCATGCAATCCCACCTGAAATAAAACGTGAAAACTGTGTCAAACTGGTTTTCGTTATGCTTTCTGTCATATTTTCTAGACTCAAAGGTCAGCAACAACATTTTTTTGGAACCAAAGCCTCCTGCTAACCAGGAAGCTAAGGTGAACTATAAAATCCTACGTTAAATGCTGCGAAGTTTTGACGAAATGCAAAATATGCTGTTATTTCATCAGAACTGTTATATTAAGTCAAGTCAACTTTACAGTTATCCAGGAGTTTCAAATTATTCAGATTTCTTTTTTTTTTTTTTTTTTTTGTGAGGGGTGGATGGGTCGGGTTGGATGGGGAGGTGTTCTACACAAAGTACTGGAAATGGTATCACACAAACCTAAGATGACCACACAATTCAAAGTAGTAAAACTGAACGTAGCATAGCTACAAATGAACTGAAGAGACTGTACACGTTACAATTTAATATGCTCCTGTGGTCCATGGCCATGTCACTATCTATCCCCGTCCAGGACCTATTCATGTACGAGACGTACTGGCACCTACCTGCATGATTCTCTGATCACACAAAGGGATTCAAGGCAAGGGTCACAGTTATTTCTGCACGTGTACCCCGTGAGCGGGGAAAGGCCACAGAGCAGACAGAACATGTCATGCTATTACAGTCTGTCCTTTTATCCAGAGATACTTATGTTGAATTCATGTCAGCTGCCGCTCCTGAAAATTAATCTGGAACTGAAAATGAAGCATACACTAAAGTTTCTTTTCACCTGAGTTTTCTTCGAGAAAAAAATAATCTCCATCCTAAAGTAATTACCCATACACCCACTTCACTATATCTGAATGGCCTTAACAAGCATTCTCAGCTAGGATGGCTGAATCGGGAATATCTGGTTAGCATTTCTGTAGAAAACTTCATCAGGTCCTAAGGAGCTTGTTAACACCATGCAACGAACAGTTGCAGCAAGCAGAGCTGGCGGGTGGCAGCAGCCAGGTGAAGTATTAGCTCGCAGGGAGCTGACACAGATGGGAGCACATGCTGCCCTGTTTACGGCTGCAGTCAGTGGTGGTCAGTGGCACACTGACAAAACTGGGTTAAACAGGGCACTGATCTGATCTGTTCTGACAGTGACTGCAGCCTTAAGATAAAGCGTTAAAGGGACAGCCTCAAATCCAAATTGGTCCCAAATACATCTTTTGAAAAGGCAAAATCTTTGCAAAAGCAATAGGAGGAATTCTCCAAAAACACCCCTCAACTCTACACGCATCTAAATTCATCAGCACCAAAACGAGCATAACTGCCTAAAATAAAAAAAAATTATTTAAAATTATTATTGCTTTGTAAACACAATTTTATTATCTTTTATTCAAAATAATTTTTTATTTGATAGTGGCAGAATTTGAACAACAGAGAGTATCACTCCACAACTTCAAAAATGCTGCTGCAGTTTTAGGTCCTACCTAGTTTGGTTTAGTTCCTGACAGCATGCTCTGCTACCCGTCTGACTAAATAATTGAATAAATACTTGATGCTTGTATTTTTGTTGCCAAATTATGGCAATGTGAATGGGAAAAGGCTAGTGAGAGAAGCATGACGTGTTAAAAGTGAAATCTCTTTGTTTCTGTTTTGAAGAAGGATATGCAAACATGAATCATACATCTTGCTTCTGCTACAGTAACTCAATATCCTCTGCTTGGTTAAATAACAGACACTTGGCACGTACAAAATTGACATTCTTGCCAAGAACTGAAATTCGCAGCAACTCTGAGCTCTGTTGAAACCCCACTGTTGATACTTAAATTGTACACAGCACTCCACCAGGATCAGCTGTAACATGTTAAATGAGTATTCAGCATCAGAATGACTATTTAAATCTCTCTCCATCTCTGAAACAGTCATACTAAAGCTGAATGAAGGCTTTTGAAAAGATCTTCAGGAGAACAGAAGGTTCTTTATGCATTGTACTGCATTAAAAAACACCATGAAGGTATAAAGAAATACCAGAACCCATGCAAGTTCAGATAATTTGTCTAATAGTTGCATCAACACAAAATCAATCCTCACATGGTGCTCCAGAAAAAGGTGAAAAGTCAGAGGCGCTACAAGTAAGTTTTAAAAGAAAAATAAACAAAAGGTTTGTCTTGTTTGTCTTGTACTTTTTAATCAACCTAGCTCGATGAAAGCAAAATATATGAAGAACGTCTAGACATCTAACCCTGTCTCTGTCAAGTTGTTACAGGAGTCCAGAGAGTTGGCAGCAGTTTCTTTCTGAGTGCTACCAGAATCTGATTTCCAAATTCGTATTACCCATTGAGGAGGGGGAAAACAAGCCTTCATGTCACTCATTCAGCGCTCATATACTTCCTTGTTCTTGTTTAGCTCCAACAGAGCTGACGGAAATGACTTTAAGACCCCTTTTTACCTGTCTATTCACTGTGCATAAATACATTTGTAGCCTCATTTGAACATAGTGTGAGATTAAAGCTTCATCCTCCCCGCAGAATTAAGTCCCTGCATATATAGGGCAATTCACGATGTTTCCATACATGTGCAAACATTTGCCTGATTCTTTACTGGGAGGGTGGTGAGACACTGGAAGAGGTTGCCTAGATGAGTTGTAGATGCCTCATTCCTGGCAGTGTTCAAGGCCAGGCTGGATGGGGCTTTAAGCAACCTGGTCTAGTGGAAGATGTCCCTGCCCATGCCAGGGGGTTGGAACTAGATGAGCTTTAAGGTCCCTTCCAGCCCAAACCATTAGATGCTTCTGTGATTCTATGATTTGTATTTCTTTATAGCTATGAACTGCACGTATGTACTGGCCAGGGCTGCATGTAATAGTGACATACTGACTATTGCCCGTTTTGAGGCAGAACCAGCATTGCCTCTACTTTGAAATATGGAACCATCCACATGAAGACAAAAGCAGGAGTAGCATACCGTTTGAGACAGCCACCACTTGGAGAGGGAAATCTACTATAATTTTTCCTGTTGTCCTGATTGTAACATTTTATGATTTAACCTAGGATTAGGTGTCTTTGTTTGAGATGTCTTTGTTTGAGAAAATATGATTACAACCTTCTCATTGCTGATTTAAGAATGTTGGAGGACAATCCAGGTAGCCAATGCTGCGCTGGTTTCTCAGTCGCTTGTTCTCTAACCATGCAGATTAAGAAACGTGCCTTGGAGCACCTCGAGATAAAAGAGTTAATATTTCCTACGATATATTTTCTTTATTAATCTGGACTACTTTAGTAACAATACATTAGTGCTCCTTCAAATGCATGTACCTACAACTTAACTTATCTGTCTTATATGTATGGACGTTAGCTTTTACTCTGCTACTACTTCTTTGCAACTACTGGTAAAAGAATAAGGCTGGTGTACGATTCCCTACAATATGGGTGCCTAGCACCATTTTAAACGCCTGTGGGTATCTAAGACATCTGCATAAGGCCGGCAGATATAATTTGATGGAAACCCACTCCTGGGTAGGTGGAAGTTGTGGAAGAGGTGAATATGCAATAGGTTCTAAAATAGAACTACTAATAAATAATAGCCTATGCTAAGGCAACTGAATTCTGCTGTTAAAAGTCAGCTGATGGGATTCAGCGCAAAATGTAAGACAGCTGAAGGCTGAGCTCAGCGCCTAAGCTCCCATGACAATTAACTGAGATCTAGTCCATATAGTTAAAGCAGACCAGAAAGATTCAGTAAGCCAGCCTGAAGATGTCTGCTTTAAGATGTTTTCTTGGCTCCATTGGCTTTATTGACTGTAAAGGAAATTTAGATACGTGGCTCACCTTAGTCAGAGCTTCCCCCAACTGCCTCTCTGCACAGAGACCATGCAAGTGCATGAGAAAGCATAACCAAGCCTTTGACTTGATTAAATGTACACTTTCCCTCCTCGCTGTAAAACCCATAAGGACATTCTCATTACACAGGCAGAAGGTAATAGCAATGGCAATACCCGTGGCTGTTCTAGAGCTGCTCCCTGCCCTGGCTGCTGAGGCTCCATCTGGTACGCGCTGGCCCCTTCTGGAGACTGGCCTCGCTGGTGCCCTGAAGAATGAGTTCCCCTGGCTATAGGAGAATCAGGTCACCTGGGCTTCCTCCCTGGCTGCCAGTTTTTACCTGCAGTGACACTGCTCAAAGCTAGAATTTCCACAGCTTACAGCATCAAAATACACATCCCTCAGCTACTCCCTTCCTCCAGGTGCAGCTGAACAGGAAAGATATAATCCATTTGCTAAATACCCTTTGTAATTCCCTGCAATTTTGCTCTTAAAGCTGTCAATAAATTAACTGTCGCTGCTTAATATCTATTAAACTATAGGTCTAATCAAGAATTCTGTAACTGAATTATAAAGTTCCATAATGATGATGTCCCACACTATTATTATTTCTGTTGCAAGAGAAGCAATTTCTAGAATGGAAAAGTGTAAAATGAAGGGTTAAAAAAATAAGTCAGTAGTTTGTGAATTTAAAAAAAAACAAAAACAAACCCCAAACTGGTAAAAGACCATTGGAAAGGTCTAATTAAGAGTTTGTGTTCAGTTCTTTCTTCTTATAATTAAGAAGAACTGTGGATTATTTTTTTTTCCACTGAAAAAGTTCTAGGCTTATTACACATTGCAATTTAATTATGCACTTACTGCAGTGAAATGCCACATCTGACTTACAGTTAAGAAAATGTACAATAAATATATAGAATTACTGCAGAAAAATCTCCATCAAAGCTAAAGATCATGGAGGTGTAACAAAGTCTTTCTTAATTCAGTCAGTTTCTAAATATATGTGGTATTTATTAAAGACACTAAAGTGAACTTACAGAGCTTTCACCCCTTTTGAAATAAATTTCTTTGTCAGTTGAACTATGGAAAATCTAGTGAGACACCTTGCCTTACTTTTAATCTTTGAAGAAAAATACACCCAGGCCTTCCTCGCCATCATTTCTTCCCCTTCTTTTCTCAGAATACTACCACAAATTAGAAACTCCTACAAGAGGTTGGGGCTCTGTTATTTGGGTTGTTTTTTTGTTGTTGTTTTTTTTTTTGAAGGGATCTTTCCTTCATGGGACAAAAAGTACAAAAAATATTCACTTAGCTGGCTACAGGAAAAGAAAAATGTAGCTGAAGACTCCTTAAAGCAAAGTCCTCAACTCCAGGACAGAAGGAAGCAGCAAAATTACAAACTGCTTTTACATTTGGAAATTTTAAATTAATCTACAAAAAATACTCTTCTGCATTTAGGATTATTGACTAAATGTTGTGCCTTGTCTTTCTCATCTCTAAACCCCAAGGCAGGCAGGATCAGTAACAAAGGCTGGTCACATACCCTATCTGGGGTTGAAAAATCAGTAGTTAAGGAGGGCATAATTCTTTATTGCCATTGTGATGTTAACAAGCATTTTCAACTGTGAAAAGTGACTGTGAAATTGTTATAGGGTGACATTGTCTTTTTCTTATGCATTTCATGGAGGAGAATCTGAAGCAGAAGAGAATCCAAACACAAACAAAGAATTTAATTAATTTAGAGCAGTACTTCCAACAATGGAATCAAATACCCCAAAGGAAGGAAAATTATTGCTACTGTCCTTACAATAATGAGTAAACCAGACCAGGAACTGGTTAAAGTCTTTGCTTTAAAGACTCCACTGCTACTTTTCTTTCTATCTCCCTATGTCTGCTGCAGTTTCTGTTCTTAACTTACTCATAACCAATTTAAGTAAAAAGCCTTCACTAAAGGAACAACAAAATCAGAATCACTTAACTGAGGAGACCATGATTTTGCAATTCTCACAAGTGTGTCCTTAGGTAAGATTGCCTCAAGCAACCAGCCTCAGGGAAACTGACCTACAAGCATACATTTTAGTTGAGTTTAATGAGATTTGGATGAGGCTCTAAAAATAAGGAGTGTAATTCAGATGTATTTGTAATCCTTGAGAGCTGGCAATAATACATTTCTGTAATTTCACAGCCAATACACCTTCCAAAATGTTTACAGAGGAAAGTGCTCCAATCATAAAATATTGTCCTAGTAACTTCACCTTAAAAATGCGTGATGCTAAAAACTGCAAGTTCTTTCTAACCACATTTCAGGAAAGAAAGAGAATTGGAAAGGAAACATACAGAAGTAATAGGGAAAGAGTGCAGGACACAAAGTAGCATGAGTTGAGGACATATGTAATACATTTGTCTCAAAATTAAACAATTTTTTCATATTTTAGATAAGTCACTACTGGAATATGTCCTTTGCAAGACATATCACACAAAGCAGGCAAAGCCACTAAGAAGATATGCCTAGTAAATAGATCACCGCCTTAATGCCCTTTCTATGTTCTTGATGTCACCCCTGCAGGATTCCTGCTTTTCTTTCAACATGGGAGGTTAAAATTTGTGTGTTACTATTAGAAATAGTTTGGGTAGAGAAAGAAGAATCACAGCTGGAGTATTATTATATGAAATTCATATGAACCTTTAACATGTGTACACACAAGTAGTATACTACTCATTAATGATTTAATAGTCTCTTTAACAAAATGTTGGGGAGGAGAACGATTAACACATACAAGAAGGCTTTTCTGCGTTGCAAGTTCTTCATTACATTACCATTCAACTTTACAGATATGAAGCATTTCTCCCTCTCCATACCTGCTCTCAGAAAAATCCTGCAGAGATACATATATACACAGAAATACACAGATGATACATCACAAATAACTGTCAAGCACTGGTGAACTCTGGTACTCCGATGGTTAACTGGAACATAGCATTCCTTTGAGAGGATAAAAGGAATAAAGTTCTGGAAGCCAGAGGTAATATTTCAGCCTCAGATTTTATTAGACACAGTTTCGTTCCTAAGCATAGTATGTCCCATAGAGCTAGAGAAATTACTATCTCTGGTTCTCAAAGACTGGAATCCTTCATCTCTCTCATAATCCCTCAGTAAGAAACAGAAAATCACTTTCAACATCTCCATAACACCTTTAATTTTTCATGTTGAATGTTCTTTTTATTGCTCATCTAAGACAGGTGCCAAAGTCTCAGTTATTACTTATTAGTCCATACCAGTTTATTACTTCTTTTAACATATGGCACTTCAATTCTCCAACTATTTGCTTTACACACTGCTATATATATCAGCCCATCACTCTTTTCTTTCAAAAAATGTTCAGAGAAGGAGCTGAAAGAGGCTTGTGCCACAGGATACCATCAATCCGAGAGCCTATATATGTACCTAATTTGGTGTGATTGAATGGAATGCAAATGTCAAGTCCCCCTTCTAAAAAAACAGTGAGATGAAAACATGCACTTAAAAGACTAATTACATTCTTAGTAACTCCCATAGATGGCAAAAGATATTATTAATATTAAAAGAAATTATTAATAGGAAAAATATTGAGGGAAAATGGAAGGAAGATGTTAATATGAGTGTTCAATTCCCACAGAGTGAGAAAAACCCCTAAAAGCTAATCATTTTACTTACAGAAAAATAACAACTATAAAATATATTATTTTATGGAATAATGTATTCCATAGAATCCCCCGGAGTGCTAGGGCTACCAGATCCCTGTATCCACATCAAGAAGTTCAGAAGCCCAGACTTCCCCACATTTTAAATGGTTCAGGGCAGGTCAAGAAAAATAACTAATTTAGCTGCAAGATGATACGTAGCAGACACAAGTAAGGCAGAACTGTTGTTCTGCCATGCTACAGCATCTATTGATGAGCACTGTTATGCCTAGAAGTATTATCTTGGTATGCTTACGCATGCTGTATGAAACCAGTGGTTCCTCTCCTTACCAACCTCCCTTTCACCAAAGAAATCAAATGGCTTATTCTTCAGCTGTCTACAAAGTGTCTATAAAAACAGTACATGCACATTTTCTACAGAGAAAAAAAAAATTCAACGCAAAGATCATCTTCTAAAGCACTTACCACCAGTACAATGTGTATGCAGTCCATGCCGCAATGGTCTCATACTGTACATTTCCAGAGCACTTCCAATGGTGTCTTTGAAAAGTATACATTTTTTATTAGGATGCCAGTACAAACTCATTTCCTGCTATTGCTGTTTTTTGGCTTTATGAAAGTCTTTGTCCTCTAAAGTTCTCTATGCCCTTCTTTGACCACAATAAAATAGTTCTCAAAAAAGTGACATGCAGATGCATTTCTCCTTCAAATTCACATTTTGAGTCAGTCAAAACTTTCCAGATTTTGTTGTCGTTGTTGTTGTTCTCTATTATTTTCTTTGAACAGAATGGAAATTTCAAACAAAGAAATGACTAAAATTAATTCTGTTTATATATTTTCATAAAAAAGAATCACAGAATTATTTAGGTCAGAAAAGACCTTTGAGATTATCAAGTCCAACCCTTAACCCAGGATTGCCAAGTCCATCACTAAACCATGTCTCTAAGCACCGCATCTACATGCTTTTGAAACACCTCCAGGAATGGTGAATCTACCACCTCCCTGGGCAGCCTGGTCCAATGCTTGACCACCCTTTCAGTGAATTTTTTCTTAATATCCAGTCTAAACCTCCCCTGGCATAACTTGAGTCCGTTTCCTCTTGTGCTGTCTCTTGTTATCTGGGAGAAGAGACCCCACGTGCCTACAGCCTCCTTTCAGGTAGCTGTAGAGAGCAATAAGGTCCCCCTTTAACCTCCTTTTCTACAAACTAAACCACCCCAGTTCCCCATAAGACTTTTGCTCCAGACCCTTCCCCAGTTACGTTGTCCTTCTCTGGACACGCTGCAGCACCTCAGCATCCTTCCTGTAGTCAGGAGACTGAACACAGGATTCCAGGTGCAGCCTCAAAAGTGCCAAGTACAGGGGGACAATCCCTTCCCCAGTCCTGCTGGCCACACTGTTTTGGATACCAGCCAGGCTGCTGTTGGCCTCCTTGGCCCCCTGGGCACACTGCTGGCTCATGCCCAGCCGGCTGTCAACCAGCACCCCCAGGCCCTTTCCCACCAGGCAGCTTCCCAGCCACTCTGCCCCCAGCCTGTAGCGCTGCGTGGGGTGGTTGTGACCCCAGTGCAGGACCCGGCACTGAGCCTTGTTGAACCTCATACAACTGGCCTCAGCCCATCAGTGCAGCCTGTCCAGACCCCTCTGCAGAGCCTCCTGCCCTCCGGCAGATCAACACTCCCCAACAACTTGGTGTCATCTGCAAACTGACTGAGGGTGCACTTGATCCCCTTGTCCAGATTGTCAATAAAAGATATTTAGCAGAACTGGCCCTAGCACTGAGCCCTGGGGAACACCACTTGTGACCAGCCACCAGCTGGATATCACTCCATTCACCACCACTCTTTGGGCTCAACCATCCAGCCAGCTTTTTACCCAGCACAGAGTACACCCATCCAAGCCATCAGCAGCCAGTTTCTCCAGGAGAATGCTGTGGGAAACTGTGTCAAAGGCTTTGCTAAGGTCCAGGCAGACAACATCCACAGACTTTCCCTCATCCACTAGGGGGGTCATCTTGTCATAGAAGGAGACCAGGTTTGTCAAGCAGGACCTGCCTTTCATAAACCCATGCTGGCTGGGGCTGATTCCCCAATTGTCCTGCACATGCTGTATGATGGTACTGAGGATGATCTGCTCCATAACCTTTCCCAGCACCGAGGTCAGGCTGACAGGCCTGTGGTTCCCTGGATCCTCCTTCCTGCCCTTCTTGTAGATGGGCATCACATTGGCTAACGTCCAATCTTCTGAGACTTCCCCAGTTAACCAGGACTGTTGATAAATGATGGGGAGTGGCTTGGTGAGCTCCTCTACCAGCTCCCTCAGTACCCTCGTGTGGATCCCATCTGGCCCCGTAGACTTGTGTGTGTCCAAGTGGAGCAGCAGGTCACTGACTGTTTCCTCCTGAACTGTGGGGACTTCATTCTGCTCCTCATCCCTGTCTTCCAGCTCAGGTGGTGGACTACCATGAAGGTAACTGGCCTTACTACTAAAGACTGTGTTAAAAAAAAGCATTAGGTACACCTCAGCCTTTCCTCATCGTTTGTGGCAATGTCTGTCCCCCCAGTAAGGGATGGAGATTACCCTTGGCCCTACTTATGTTCCTTATGTATTTGTGAAAACATTTTTTGTTATCTTTTACAGCAGTGGCCAGCATGAGCTCTAGCTGGGCTTTTTTCTCTCTAATCTTCACCCTGCGTAACCTCACAACATCCTTACAGTCCTCCAGAGCTGCCTGCCCCTTCTTCCAAAGGCAGTAAATTCTCCTTTTTTCCCTGAGTTCCAGCCAAATCTCTCTGTTCAGCCAGGCCAGCCTTCTCCCCCGCTGGCTTGCCTTTGAGCACATGGGGATGGCCTGCTCCTGCACCTTTAAGACTTCCTTCTTGATGAATGCCCAGCTTTGCTTGGACCCCTTGGCCCTTCAGGACTGCCTCCCAAGGGACCCTCTCAGCCAGCTCTTGAACAGGTCAAAGTCAGCCCTCCAGAAGTCCAAGGTAGCAGTTCTGCTGACCACCCCCCCCCTCCCCCCCTCCTTGCTCCTCCAGGAAGTGAGAACTCTATCATCTTGTGATCACTCTGCCCAATACGTCCTCCGACCACCACATCACCCACCAGTCCTTCCCTGTTTGTACACAGCAGGTCCAGCAGGGCTTATTCCTTGGCTGGCTCACCGACCAGCTGTGTCAAGAACTTTTGAGACACCCTAGTTTTGCTTGTCATTTCTTATTATTTTACTGTGTAGATGCTTCAATATTTTCCTAAATTTCACCTCACCTAATACTAAGAAAATAATTTCATTTAATTTTAAAGGAAGTATTTCAGAAAAGTCAGTTTTGCATATGACAATTTTTACCAGACATTTAAGTCCAGTGTAAAAGCTTATGTTTGATAAACTCCCTGAGCTCTAATTAATTTGCTTTTAAAAATACACACTGTTCAAAAGAAACAGAATTAAGTGCAATACAAAGAGGGTAAAACAACAGCAACATCATCTGCATCTTCAATTCTATTTTAGACCAACATAAGTTAGTAGCTTAGTTTTAATGGCACTGAGCTGCTTTACATTGATGGCCTGCTGTTACTGATCCTGAAGGCATAATGAAGAGCATTAAGTGTTTAAATATAGATGTCAGTAAAATGCACAACAAATAATGGCAGATAGTGAGAGTTCGCAGAGATCTACTATGCTGATATAGGTTGTAATAGACCATTAATGAGAAACAGACCAGAGAAAACCCTGATAGGAGACATTGATCAAAATAATTCATAAAGGCCCTCCATTTCTGATAAAGGTCATTTGTAAATGAAGGCTCTACAGCCCAGAAGGCTTGTCTGTGAATTTACAACACAGTAGCGACTCCACACTGATTCCATTTGCTGCACATGCTACACTCAGGCCGGTGAAAACAAGTAAGCTTCCTCAGGCCTTGTGTCATGTGTTGAGGGTCACGGGTAGATATTTCTGTGGATTAGGTGGAATGCTAGAAATGCTAGTTCAGCTAATTGAAAACCAATATCTCCTTAATTAGAAATTGAAGTCTTTACAGCACTTGTGGTAGCTTTTCCTATGATCAATAGAAATGTGCCTACAGACATGATAGGAGGGAAATGGTTGGAAAGTATCTTTATGTAGAATGCACACATATATCAAAACCTGAAGACTAATCCATTATTTACCATTTCTCCTGTTCCTCTAACTTTCCAGATAAAACTGATGTATATAAATTGCTGATCTAAGTGAAACCCCTCATATTGAACACAGTGTCAGTATCGTGACTTCTCTGGGGGCAGGAAATGTTCTTTACAGTCTTCACAAGATACAACATTGCCCAAACTTTTTCAGACCTGACGTTTATCATTCAAGTGGATTATGACATGTTCCCCACTAAATGTTCATGGTGTTAATCATGTGTGGCTCTGGAAAGAAATGGTATTTGAGACCACTGCAGGAAGCCAATGGGTTTCAATGCTCTTACTTTTAACTATTTTATAATTTATCTCATATATTATTTATTAAAACTACACTACCAAGCAGCAGGCAGCGAGTCTGCTAGGTAGTAACCTACCTAAAACACTATTTGGAAGACAAAGTAAAATGATGTGTGCAGGAAGAAAAAGAAAGAGGGGGTAAGAACGACAGGTGATTGCTCGGTATTCAATGTTACATGATTCTTAATGTTTCAGTGTCTCTCTCCAACACATCTCTGACATAAAGTATAATATATTTTGCAACTAAAGCAAACATATATATGTGCACACACACATCTATACACATATATAAATACAAGTAATGAATTACAGAAATTCCAATGTGTAAAACCGCATCCCGTAGAACTTCAAGCCACAGGAAAGCTGAGGAATAACCAGAAAGAAATGGTATCTCATCTGATGTTTAATGACCCAGGAATCAAAAAGCAGCACATGACTACCAAGTTCTGCTCCAGCTACAAAGTTGTTATGCGATTGAATTACTGGGCCTTGACACTAGCTAAAATGCACTATGAGGAGAAATACATTCTTGGACTGCTCTTACTTGTATTAGTAGTAGTAATAATAACAATAAATTGTTTAATTTGTGTTGTATACTAAATGGAAGGAAACAGGAAGAATACAGAAGTTAGAAATGTTTGCTTGAAAAGATTTGTGTCAATAAACATCAATATTTTGAACACTTCCCCAGCTTACTTCAGTAAAAGCTTCAACTGCCTCCACAAACTCTACATGAGATCAATCTTAACATCACTTCTGACTTGCTGTCTGACTGTTCAACCAATTTTCCAAAACAAATGGTCCTTTTGTGACATTCGAAAGATAAATAACCTATGAAGACCTTGACTAATTTATGAATTCTACATTTTTTCCCCAATTTTGCTGTTCTCTCCTATTCTTACTTTCTCAGAATGATGGCTCTGATCTCCACAATGAACCAATAATGGTTCTTTTTGCAAGTAACCGTTCCACTGCAAATTCCCTTTTGAGCAAATTACTTCTTTCAACACCTTTTTATGCAGTCTTCTAAAGCTAACCCTCAATTTTCTTTGCCTAACCGGTCTTCACAATCCCACATTTTCTGCAAAAAGCATCCCAGATCTTAAATATGATTCTAAAATAGATAACACTTCCCTATTCTTGCCAACAGTTTCTGTAGTTGCGTGCCTAATTTGCTCTGTTGATAGGAACTGTATACAATTTGGAAGCTACCTTATTTAACATACTCTCACTGAACATTTTGAACACTGATGGAAGTCACTGATTTCTCCTGAAATACTCACATTACCATGTACCTGTTTTCAATCTTGACATAGCAATATGTGTATCTTGCACAAAACCCACAGTTAGTCTGACTGCTTTCTACTTTGTAATGTGTAGTCTTTCAGAACTACTAGACTCAAAAGAGGATCGCATCAATTCTCTCTCTCTTTTTATTAACGCACCTACCCCAGCAAACCTCGTGGTGATGGTGGAACTGTGCAACTTGAGACCTGTAATGTGCATTGCAATCTAGAAGATGTGAAAATGCAAAAATGCAAACCAACAAACCCAGGCACATCTCTCTTTTAGCTCCTTAGTTCAAAGCACATATTTTTTCTGATTCAATTTTTTTGTTACTATTAATTCAGTGCATAGAAGAGAAGATATTCAGATGTACATACAAAAGATTTTTTCCACAATTGCCTACTTTCCTTTTTCAGTGCCCTCCAGAAGTACAATACCCAAGACAATAGTACTGAACATAGTTTAAATAGAAAGATACTAGAAACTTCATGCAAAAAATCTGAAGTGCGGAAAACAGTCTGTTTTTGTTTGCTAAGTAGCCTCACACTTAGTTTTTGATACAGGTATTGTGGGAATGGAACTGACACATACTACACTTCCAAGATTTTAATGATGCCCAGAGCTTTCATTTTCTTTTACACTCTGACAATGGGAAACATGGCCTCCTTATGTACGACATAAAATCTAATAAAGAAGCCAGCTGTTCTTTCCCTGGTGAACCCTGCAACTCCAGTATGAGGTAGAGTAGTGTCAAGTTTTCCGAGTAAAAAACATGGAGTAATTGTACTGTAACTGGGGAAGTACAATACACTCAACTCTTCTTTCTTACCGAGTACATATATCAAATAAACAAAAAAGAAGTTGCACATCTGACTGGTACAAACCAGCAAAATAATCTATCTGCTTAACAGCTAACAGGTTTTACACAGTTTCTTGGTTTTCCCTGTCACAGTATTCTAAAGCATATCCTTTCCTTTCCCACATTTCTCATACAAGTCTACTGTAATAATAACATATCTGTTCTACCAAATACTGGCTGCCTAGTGAAAACAGGCGAAGCAAATACGCATTAAGTGTGCTAATTGAGAGACCCTGGCAATATCGCAGGCCAGAGTTTGCTCTTGGTAACAACAACACTGATATTGTTGAGACCACAGTCTCAACAAGACAGATCATTGCTCAGTTTTCCCATCTTTGTCCTTGCTGTAGTCTAAAAATTTCAAAAGATTGTTAAAATATCTTTATCACACAGCATTACATTGCAGCTGATTGTGTTGCTCTGCCATCAGGGGGACACATCTATGCTCCATGTCTGGAGAATATAAAATGAGGGAACCTGCAGAGCTATCGCTCCTGTATTTGAATTCCAATCCCTCATCTCACCTATGAAGTGGCAGTAACAGCAAAGAAGTGTTAAAGAAACACAATTTTAACTATTCATTTAACTCAGTTGTAACTAAACATGCACATGCTCTTCTTGCAGGTCACCCTTCCAGTGCCTGCCAGGATCCTCTCCTGATCCTTCCTGCCAGGTCACTCAGGTTCTACATGGCAAGGCTCGGACGTAGCCTGGGCCTGAGGGTGAGGATGTCAGTGCGAATTCAGGTTCAAATGCCAACTTAAATCTACAAATAGCCCCAGCACTCTTTCCCTTCATCTCTAAGAGGCAAAATAAAACTACACAAATACACAGAGAGTCCGTATTTACAAAACCAAAACAAACAAAAAAAACCCAAACAACTTTTCCAGATTGATAGGAGATATAACACTAAATAACCATAGTTTAAAATCTTTCATTGGTTGGTTGTGGTATGAAGTACAGCATTTATTATTTTTTTTTAAATATATATATTCTCATAATTCTGTTATACATGCAGGAAAGACTACTTCAGGAATTGTCTGAACATGGAGTAATCTTAGCAAGTGTCTACATCCTCAGGAAGATCATTTTTCTATTACCTATATTGTGTATTTACTACTATAAGGTAGTGCTCTGTAGACATTGTACCTATGGTATCCAACAGACACTTACCCACCAGATAGAGTGATTTCAGAAAAGAGTTTTTAACATTCATGCTAATGTTATTAGCATTGCTTTTCTGCCCTTCCTCAATTATTTTCAGTATTAAGAGCTTCCTGGCTCAATATACGTAAACACCATTGATAGCACAAAACCCCATCAGTTTAGTGGCTGAAGAGAGTTTCTTTTCTTACCCTTTTTCTTCCCATTCCTTGAGTATGGAATATACTCTCAAAGACAAAGAATTCCTTTTCCATTGTAACTCTTTCTTAAGCTTTAACCATGAAGATTAAATAAATGCTACAATGCAATAGGTGAGGAGGTGCTAAATTTATCCTGACACTGAGGCAAAAATATGGCAAGATACATTTTCCCTAGGAAAAGGAAGAATTAGGCTGATTCCACATCCACCAACCCAGTCTGCTGTTTGCTGGACTTAATATGAAACATGTCACTGCTGTTTTTCAAATTAATTTAACTTCTTTTACATTCTAAATTTCAAATAAATACGTTGCAGCAAAAGTGCTGCAGTAATTTGGTATTATTCACTTACCTATTGAAGTTATATCAAAGCCAAGACATTTGCACAGCAGTTCAGATACCCACATTAGGAATCCATCACCACGTTGAAAGGACATGAAAGAAAAGAAAGAAAAAAGAAAACAGTAAGCCATCTTGCTTGCTTCCTCAAATAAAAAGAAAGCATTAAAACAAACCTATAAATAACAATCAATGTTGTGTTCTGCCATGAACATGGCATATATTTGTTTCAGCAGGTAACTTCTAATGCTCTTTTTCTTTTTTTCCTGTTACCATTCATTATAGTGAGATGGTTGTTAAAGCAGCTGTTAAAAGAAAATGGTGAATAGTGTTTACATTACACATAAATAAAAATCGAATAATCCTGTTATGTTTGATAGCGGGCTACATTCAAACAGTTTCACAGCATTTTTGTAAATGACTTGAATGCACTCTTTATCTGAATATCAGCAGGCAGAAAGCCAAGATGGAAATTATGCAATGAGAAGGAAATTGAACAATTCAGATATGTTTATGGAAAGCTCACAAATCAGGGCATCTCATTTGGCACCAAATAAAGCTGTTATTCATGATGTGCAGCTACAAAAAGGTAAGCTGTTCTCTGCTATAAAGTGTAACCACAGTAGTATGAGCTAAAAGAAATTGTTTCTTAATGGAAGAAGTAAAGGGTGACACTGACATCAAAAGATCACTCTGTGATCATGTATACTCACACTAGGTCATGTATACTCAGATGAAATCAAAACAACAAGAACCTATACTGGCACACCTTTTCCTTTAACACCATCTCTTAGATATGGCATAATGATCCTAAGCAACAAACTTCATCTCTAAATCATCCTTTTCTATGCCTACATAAATATTTTAGTTCCACATCGAATTTGGAAATTATACAAGTTTGGAATGAGCATCTCTTCAGAAGATTTTCTCAAGTCATTTGCTGGGCTGCTAGAAAGCTATAGTGACTACACCAGTTCCCGTACCTGGATTCTGATCTGTTCCAAGATGTGGCCTGCTCTGTAGATTTGTCAAATTAGATTTTCTGTCCTAAACAAACATGCTAAAAAGCCATTTTATGTGGTAGAGCTGTTAAAAAAGAACCCAAATCTTGAATCAGCTTTGGCATTTATCAAATAGCTGACTTTGCCAGAATCATGTCAAGCCTATATACGAAAGAGAAAGCACCTGCTTTGTTGTCTTTCTGCCTATAGTAAGTGATTTTTAAAAGACGGCAAAATCACCATTAAATAAACTTTTATTATTCATTTGCACAAGTCAAAATTTATTCATAAAACTGAGGGAATATATAAATCCTCAAATACTGGAAAGTGAGATGAACACACTATCTGAGTTTATTCTGCATGTAAATACGGTCCTTAAAACAGCACCTGTGATAAGAACTTACTTCACTTCTCAAAGGTGCTTTTTGCATGACAGCATTTTAACTCCTTTGCAGCTTATGTATTTCAGACACTTGGCCTACCCAGAGGCCTTGAAAGCCTAGACGTGTGGCAATCTTTTTAGATGTGTCACACAGATATAGGGCACTTCAATTCTTTTAATTGGGAAAATCAAGGGAGAGCACTTGTATTGATATCGTTGCACTGTTTGTGTTCAGCTCAGTCTTTACTAACATGGCCAATACAAACAGAAGGCGTTACTAAGTGAAACGTGGTTTACACTTCCATGCCTATTAATGTGCTAAATATGAGCACACAATCTTGAAGCTGAGGGGTCAACATTATCTGGAAGGGCCAGGGAAAGAGAATTTCCTTTGCTAATCTCATAATTCAGGGATGGTACTAAAGCAGAGATGGGGAAATGCTATATTCTATTTGTTTTATCAATTGTGGGTTTTACTGTCCCGTTCTAATCTATGCATGCCATGATTCATCAATGCATATACTCAGGTCCTTTACAAAAAGTGAAGAACTGCTACGCTAACATGCTGATGCTCGAAAAATAGCTTTAATAAACTCCCTTTTTAAAAAAAGAAAATAAACAGGCCAACAAAACATGCTTTCATAACCTTCTACTTCTCCAAAAAATAGAAAAAACCTTTACTAACACCACCTCTATTTACAATGACATAAACAGGAAAGCACTGTCATTACATAACAATCTCCCCCCCCCTCCCCCCCCCCAAAAAAAATATTAAAAAAGAATAAGAAAACCCTTACCTCCCACAAAAAGTATTAACACTTATTGTTCCCTATCTCCCATGGTTTAAGTGATATTTCTGGTTATTCTTTCTATGAAGTCCTGTGCCACTCTAAATAAGTAAATAAATGTACCTTTTCCCTAAAATCCTTTGGCAGTATTTTTTCCTCTCTCTTCCCACAATGTTCACAAGTAGCTTAAAACCCACCATATTTTGTGCACTTTTGATTTTCTTGGCAGTCACAGGCCAGTTCCTCGATTTGTGTAAAAAGATACACCTCAGCTGAAGTCAGCGGTGAGGCTTCAGCCTCCCTCGAGTCATGTACCTGATACTGGAACTGTTTTTTATGGAAGTTATTCTTCCTATCACAGCCCAGATATTCATAAAACTGTGGGTGCTTTACCGAGGACTGGAAGATATATGAAACTGCCAGCTTGCTGGCTATTGTGTGCGCATTTAAAGTACATAAAGGGCATTCACTGCCAAAGAACACTGTATTTGTACATCCATTTCTCTGATAACCTGTATTATAACTCAGTGAGGATTAGGTAGCACGGAGAGATGCGCAGAGAAACCAATGGTGCTGTCATTTTTTTTTGCAGGCAGAAATTACCTTATCTTTTTTTAATTTTTGGACAGACAATTACTGTCTTTAATATCTTTGCAAGTTTATCTGCTTTAAAGGGGGTCATTCAGAGGTCTCTGCTGTTCTCATGACAGTTGACTGAACCCTTGATCTTTGACCTGGGTAGAAATTAACCCTCCACAGTCCACCATCTAAGCTGAGACAATATTCCTAATAATGAGGAGTTATCAAAATCTTAAAAGTTCAGTGGAGCATTCCAAGGACAGTGGTATTAGACTTCAGCAAATACCTACAGATTTATTGCATAATGCAAATCATTTGATTTGTTGGGATGTACGCTCCAAGGCTAGGGCTCAGCCAGCCTTTGCTGGCAGGGAAACAGCCACTTGACTAATTTAACTTGATTTGTGCTACAAGAGAGGGAGAAATCCTTGTTTTGGTTATGGGCAGCTATAAATTAAACCTTTTACCTCTTTCCACCCTTGCCCTTAACTTTGCAGTGGAAGGAATATTATTTGTTAAACAAATTTAAAATCTTTAGAGAGAATGACAGCTTAACAATCAGTGCATCACACTGTCACTGATGTATTACACACAGGAACTGAGCTGCTACTGGGGCCAAAATTATCGAGCATGACAGTGATACAGCTGCACTGGGAACTGATAGCTGTGGTGCCCCAAGTGCTATGCCAGGTACAGGAGTATATGGAAGGAAGGAGCTAATTCACTAGATTCATCTCAAAGCCATTGCATCGCTTTTTGTGCCTTATTAATTTAAGCTTTTAGTTCTGGCCAGCATTTCTATTCCACTCAACTGTAATTCCCAGGTAGGTCAATATCTACCTATATATTTACCATGCAGTACCATACTGATTAAAGTTATTCCATTGATAGGGCAGCATCAGCACTTGAGATTTCCACCAGGAAAGGTTATCTGCTTCTGTCTGACCTCACCAGACTCAGTAAGGTTTGGGATTAAAAAGATTATTAGGAACAAAAGGAATTACAGAAAGAGAACAAGTTGGGTCCTGGGTGAAAAGGAAATGAAAGTAAACCAAAACTAAACCAAAAATTATCGTGCAGGGAGAAAAGGTAGAAAAGTGTGGAAATTGCAGGATCCTCTAGAATGTGAGGCTATGAGACCAGAGGGACTGGCAAATCTGCTTGTGGAGGGAACCAGCAAAACGTACTGCAATTATTATTTTGAGGTCCTGCAATCTTAAACAAAATCGGGAGCAATAATCTATAAAAAACCACACCAAATTACCACTTCTGATTAACACTTACTGAAAAGGGGTTTGATGAAGTACCCCATCTTCCAATCAGAAAATTCATACTTTTACAGAGCTCGGAGATCTGGAAATGCAGCTGATGCAATACATGGCGTTTATGAGTGCTGCTGTTTTTATTAGCTGCTTCATTTGTGTGAAGGTGCTGGCAAAATTCATTGGCAGGTTCCCTTCAAAATATGTTAGTATCAGATAAATGATATCGCATCCCAGTGCAACATAAAGAGAAATATAAACATTTTGATTCTTTCCTTCCTTTCTTTCTTATATATTTATGGAATTCATAGGCAAATTACAATATGTACCTCTTTCTTTTAAACCTATTACTCTACATTCAGTTATGATATGAAGGCTATACTAAACCTCCTCATAACAGCTCCTCATTAATGCAGTTCTGATATCATATATTTATGATGTACTTTTACATTCTGTATCTAACTGAAACCCCAGCTCCCCACCTCACCACCATAGGCTGCTGATCTGCAACACAGCTGTTTCCAAAATATCAGACTTAATGAAAGAGAGAAACTCTCAGAATGGAAATGGGGCCAGTATATCCGCCAATAGTCTCTATAACTTTGGCAAGATTTTCTGGTTTAATGACTGCACTAAGCTGAAAGAAGAAAGTAATGCCTCCTCTGCACTGGGTGCTGCTATTTTTCTTCCAGTGGCACCAGGGCACCGTCTTGCAAAGAGCAGCTCCTGAAGAAGAGCACAAACCCCGTGGCAGCTGCCAGCTACTGAAACCCTGTTGTGACACTGAACATTACCGGGGGGTTGCAGGCACATGTGCAGAATACACAAGACAAAATATTAACAAATACTGTAGGGCTAATTAAACAAAATTTGCAATGCAACACTCAGTTTGTCCTGTCAATCCTAACTAATTCATCATCTGTTAAGTTGGAAAAACAAGGGTGGAAGTGTACCAGGATTTGTGAAACCGTTACAGAGAACATCATTCCAGCAGTCAGCTTCCTGTGTACAGCGATTGACTCAGTCAGCCACGGGCTTTGGCTAAGGTACATTAGCAAATTTCTGAAAGAAACCATTGTTACTAGTATGAGTACACTTTTTTTTCTTTAAATCACTTTATAATTTAATGGGGGATTTTATTTTTATTTTATTTAATTTTTTTCAGACCAGACATTCGTGGTTTGGGCAGCAGAATATTTACACCTGTCTGATCAATAACAACACATACCTAGGAACTGTGAAAGTTAACAGAGGTACATTTTGATATCTATTTGTAACCTTTATCAACGGAAATAGATTTTGGCCAAGTATTCAATGACTGTATTGAATGGATTCTACATTAATCTCATTTCTGGTGATTAAGCGTCACTGCTGTGACCGTGTCAGACAAAGCTGGAAAGTGTCCTTCACTAGTTGCCTATTGCCACCATCAATTCTTGATCACACCAAGACCAGAAGGACAATTTAGGTTTCATTCTCCTTTTCTACCCATCACAAAGAAAAAAATATTCTTTGGAATAGATACTGGTAAGCCTGCTGTAATAGAAGCGCAAGTGGGAGGCAGCTCTGAAGTTATATGTAAAGTAACACAATACAAAAAAGTCTTAAATGATCAGGACTGTCCAAATAGTCTTTGAACATATCACACAATGTAGCAGGTGTGATATGACTCAAATGAGATTACAGAGCTCATTTATGCACTATCTGTCAGAATGTTTGCTGTACTTCAGTTAAAACTGTATCTACAGATAATTTAGTATAAATATATTACGCTGTGAAGATTCACGTATAGAAAATTATGTCGATTTGCGTACACACACATACTTGCACAGGTATTTCAGCTGTATTCCTGGTTCTTCTTTACAGAGATAAAGCATTCCTTTTCAAAGACCGAGACACACAAATGACATTACTGAGAACCAAGTCCTGAGGAAACCCAGACTAGCTGAGAATACCAGAGCACCCCTCCAAAGCAGCTGGGATTCTTGTTCCTTAAATAAGCAAACAAGCCAAGTTCAAGAGCTTTGCCTGTACTCTCCAGGCATTCACTGACCTGAGGGTTGAGTGCATTTAGGATTACTTGGAGCTCCACGTTAGGACCACTGCACACGTGACACTATGATTTTCTAATACATAAGTAAAAGTACATATATATGTGTATATACAAATAATATAACGGTAATTTAGGAACATTCATATGTCTTAAAGATCAGAAGAAATTAAGTAAGGGATATAAATAGGGATAAAATAAAATCATAAAATAAAAATTAATATCAATATTATCAATAATAAAATATTATTTTATTTATTAAAATGAACTTCTTCCATTAGGTTACTACCAGTTTGCTGTCACATAACTAACGCTATTCTCCTTAAGAAAAGCAAGGGGTTTTCTTACCTTCAGGGAGAATAATGTACAGTAGCCTGCTGAAACAGGCTTACAACTTGGAGGGCACATAAACCACATCCAGAAAAATACCCTAGTTTTATTGTTCTTTGTTCTACGAACAGTGTGTGTCCTCAAAATGTCATCTGCGATAAACTGTAAAAGGCATCACACCAAGTCATTAAAAGACACTCCCTAAGGCAAAAGACCACAAACTGAAATTGCCTACTATCTTATTTACACATTTGGCCCACCTAGGTATGGTAGCTTCACAGTCTCTTTATTAAAGATATATTTCCATACAAGTGTATTTAATTACTAGCCAGTCGAGAACAACGGGGGGAAATGATGTTTATTTAATCATTGAGTTAGTTTTCTCAGTGCTGAGCGAGCACCCTTGGCACACTGATTGGCGGGCTGCTCCTGCTGAAGCCCCCAGGGCCCTTCACCTGTCACTTCTGCCGGCAAGGGCTGCTGTGATGGCCCACGCCACTCACGTTTGACAATGAGAGACAGTGACCCAGTCTCAGAGCATACCTGACATGGTCATTGCTCCTTTCTTTCAAAGAGATGGCGTGCTATCTACTGGAACCTCTAGGCTGCGCAAAACAGTTAAGAAAGCAAAATCGTTACCTAACTACAAACCACTAGGCAAACAAAGGACAGCTTCTAAACAATAACCTAAAATCTGCTCCTGCTTTCTCTGGGGTAAATGAGAATAAGAGCCATCAGAAATAACAGAGCTACAGCAAGCTGCCAAAAAGATGTTGAGAAGGAAAAAAAATTACAATTTTTGAAAGGAAACAATGGCATCACAAGTCTTTTTTTATTTTTTTTTAAATAAAAATTCTCATTTTAGAAGTGTCTAATAGTTCCATTGGTTTTAGGTTTTTTTTTAGAATATGTTTATATCTCAAAAATAAACAGAAGCAACTGTAAATAGAAACTTCAGGTTACCTAGTGAATTGAGAAGTGATCATGGAGTAGATTTAGCTGTCAATGTTAAGCCAATTCGCTGCACCAAGTCAACAAGGTAGCCTTCTAGGTATGGGAATATCATATTGCACTGTTACCTCCTAATACAACCCTATAAATAAAAGCCAGTGCCGTCCCAGGCCTTACCACAGCCTCTGATCCAAAGCAAGTAATATCTCTGATTTTGACACTTCAAACGCACACGTGAATGTTCCATGGGAGGATGTACTTGCCACTGGAAATGCCATCAATCTGAGATCTGATGTTACTTGATGAAGCACTGGTTGTTTTATAATTGTATATATATAACAGATCTATTACCTATATATTTATATTTTCATATAATAGATTTATATATTACATATATATTTATATTACATTTATATGACTATATTTATTTTTGTGAAGCCTTTGGACACCATCACCAAGTTATCACATGTTGTGAACTGCAATGCTGAAGATTATTTCTATGCTTCCAAAGGGACCACATCTTAGTGTATACTACCTTTATTTCATTGCTGTTCTTTGTTAATGCACATGCTTAACTAGTCCATTTCATGTATATGTTTAACTAGTCCACTATAACTTGGCCAAAAATCCAGAAAGGTAGATTAAATATAGATCACAAGACACAAGATCAACATTTGGAAGGTGATCTTTGCAAAGATTTCAAAATCTGTGCAAAATCATCAGCCACTGTAAATTCTCTTTCCTGCAGTCAATACAAGTAAACCTGATGATGTACATCAGTTGATGTCCTAACCCAAGAAACACTACATCTTGAGTCCAATGAGGGGAGAAAAAGGAAGACTGTCTTTAACTGATTCTTTACAAAAGCAGTATCTTTCTCCTTTCTTTCTCTCTAACATCTTTTTCTCAGAAGTTCCCAAGCACAGGTTTGGGATAATGTTACCAACCTATAAATCCATCAAAACCAGAGAAATTGTCACAGAGTTCTGGTTTTGTTTAAAAATGTTCTTCAAGTCAAACAGATAAATGGAATGGGATAGACAACAACAGCACAAAGTAAAATATTCAGTAAGAAGAGCATTTCCAATTAATTCAGTCCCATTTCATTTGTGTGAGTTATCTATTAATCAAAGAACATAGGTAGGCACCGTAACCCTAGGGCTGGGCAACTGCCTAATCCTTGTTTAGAAAACAGTTCTCTGATCTAAAAAAACATGATTATTGCCATTTTACAAGGACGGCAAGATATAAAAGAAACACAACACTCACAGCTTAACGATGGATCATCCTTTCTCAACATTCCTTTCTTTGAAATTAATGTTTAGATCATGCCTGTGTGAATGTGTGTAAGTTCCACAGATTTTTCAAATTGACTATATCTCTGGCAGTTTTTTTCAACCTTTTTAATTCACTGCTTGTGGTATATATTTATATATACAAGTCACACAGTATATTTTAGGGTCTCTACTTGAAGAAGTTTCAAATCCATAAGGCTTCCTATATGAATGTTTCCATTTTGAACAGCTATGCAAATATACACATGCATGTGTGTTTCCAACATTTTTTTCTTTCCATTGATATTTTGTGACTATTCTTTTTTCATCATTACATGGAAGTTAAAAGAAGAAGGGCAAAGTGTCTTTCAAGACTTTCACCTCGCAAACCACCCAGAGAGCCACCTCTTATCCCGGCTACCAGCCAGAAACAGTAAGGTATCTGCAGCTTCCAGAGAAAGTTTAGGTTTAGAAATTCTGGAGAGATCTGTCAGGTCCTGTTTTGTTGGAGGATGATTATTAAGTGAAACCATCAGAGATAACCTGCTTTAGGGGATAAAATTCCCCGTTTCCTACCAGCCGCAAAAGCAAACGATAAAGATTTTGTTGACTTCAGTGGACTCGAGGTTTGAGAATATGAAGTGACTCCTGCAAGCGACTTTCAAGTCATTTCATCTAAAATGAGAGAAGGGAGGTAACAGTGCAAGGCATCCCACATCAGCTCTTCAATAATACAAAAGCCAAAGCATGGCACGCCCAGCACGAACAGAGAGCAGAACACTGAAGTCTCCTCATGATCATCATTACAGAAATTGAAATCCAGCATGCCAATGTGACATTGCAGAAAACAGTATTTATGCCTAAAGCAAAAGAAAAATTATTGAAGAACATTTTATGCAGGTGAAAATATGGTTTATGTAATCCTGCCAAGGTCACTAATGCACAGGCTGTTCTGTTGCTGAACTGCTGCCACGAAAGTTACAGCTGCCCAAGGGCTTCAGCTACTTATGCAGTTATTAAAAGATTTCAAAGAAAAGTGAAGAAAAACATCAGCACTGTATGACAGTCTGCACTGTTCACTGCTCCTCTTCTACAGATTTCTCCTTCCCCCTTTAGGATATGCACAGCATGTGGTATTGTCCCCAACACGTTTCCGTGAATGTACCCTAATATCCTGGAGGGAAATGAAAGAGCCCTATCATGCTGCTTTTTCATTTAAATTAGAGAAACTTCTGTATACTGAGTGATCAGAATATTATCCTTAATATGTAGAGCAATGAACTGGCTGCCAGTAAAGGCAAGATTCCTGATTTCATGGACCAATGGTCTAATCTACTAAGGCAAATTCTTCTTCCTACATATGACAACTGTGAGCTTTAGCCATAACATTCAAAACAAAACAATAAGATCATGAAAATTCATTTTTTGAGAGACAGATGGATGATATCCATTATTAATGGAACTCCGAACAGAACCTTTCCCTAAACAATGCACGTAAAGCCTTTATCAAGATCTGTCAGACAAGAAACTTGACACAATAAAAATTATAATCAAAAAGTTCAGGTTTACAAGGGTAGATATTACAGGTGAATGCATGTAATATTACAGTCCACTTATTAGCAAAAATTCAATGAGCTTGTTCATTCAAAAATTCATTCAAAAATTCAATGTTGGTAACAATGAGCTAATGGTATTCAATACATTCAACTAATTAAACTCTCACAGCTATAATTCTCTTTTCATGTATCACATTAAAAAAACTGTGGTGATGGAAGAGAGGGGTCCCTTCCTTTCTGTTTCATAAATACGCCCATCAAAACAAAATGCCAACTAAGAAAACTAAGGAGATGATATAACCGCATCTCAGTACAGACATCTAAACAAAATTATTGTCTTCCAGAAGCCCTATTTCAATCAGTCTAAAAAGAGAGGCGCTGGGAGAGGCTGATTCAGAGCAGCTCCCCATCACCTGTGTTCTAAAATATTCTGGGAAAATATGTTGAAAGCCTAAAGTTGGCTAATTTCAACCTACGGTACTTCATCACAGAGCAGATGTGTGAACTCTTAAAAACAAAAGAAACCCAACCACTCTGCCTGCCCCCCTCAATCAAACTGACTTTGTTCAGGTATCCCATGGGACTAAGAACAGTACCAGATTCCTCCTCCACAGTCAAGGGTTCTTAGCTTGGAGATAGCAGTGTAAATTTCCTAGGTGCATCATGTGAAAATTAGTGACTTCTCATCTCTCTCTCATCTTCCTGTAGTCTTAAAATGATAAAAACAACTGGACAGGAAATTTATTACTTCAGTCCCCAAGCTGAGACAAATGAGAAGGATTCCATCTCTCAAGAAAAACCCACAATCAATATTCTTGGTTTTCTAACTTTTAGACAATCTGGATTTGCATGAAGAGAGAACATATTGGCAAGAAAAAGAAACTTTTGTAAGGTAACCTTATTTTCCCTTAGACTTTGGAAGTGTTCTTGGTTGTTGAAGATGAATGGTCCATGTGTATGGAATTAATTCCTTGCCCATTCAAACAGGCTCTGAAATCAGCATGGTTAGGCCAAGAATAGAAAATTTTTAGGCAGCCTGGCAGACTGATTACAAAAAAAAAAAAAAAAAAAAAAAAAAAAAAAAGCACAAGTACATTAGTATTTTGGTATTAAAACAAGTATGACACTTTTCAAAGCCCAAGGATAGAAATGAAACTGTCATACACGGAGTTACATGTGTTACTGTTTCATGCCGAGACAAGTGCTGTCCTCTTTTGTCTGTCCATTCCCTTCAGTCCCACCAGTATCTCCTCTCCTGCTCCATGCACCTATTCACCTGGCCTGTGATAATCTTGCTGTCAAATTCCAATGTGTGTTAATTTACTGTCCCTTTGAAACAGTGACCATCATCAGTCAAACTTGGAAAGTCCTGGTTAATTCCAACTGAAAAGTAATTCCATTCTGTAATGGCCCTACAATACACCAAAGACAAAGACAGGGAATTGGTACTGCTTTTTAAGTGAAAAAGATGGAAATGGTTTAAAGCAGCCATCCCCTCATTCCTTTCTCACAGCTAGTTCAGCCATTTAATGGGAATGTGGTTACATGATAAGTGCTACAGCAAAGGTACTTCTGCCTTTCAAAGGATCATTTTCCTTCCTTTATTAGTTTTTCCTCTCACTTTTTTTTTTTGCAAAACCAAGAAGTACAGAAATTTGTACTGAGTCAGAGCTGACTTCAAGTTCAGAAAAAATTGGCAGGAATAACAAATGTTTCCTATGTCTGAATCTTGAAGAGCCAAGTTGGCTAAAGTGGCTACAACTGCTCTGCTGCTTCTAGCTTCCCATGTCACTGGAAGAAAAAAAAAAAAAATTTGGTCTCAGATCTGATTCTTCCGTTTCCTATTGCAAAAGGAGATTGGTATCGGTTACATCTCAACATCTCCTTCCTGCTTGGCAAAATTTCATTTTCCATAAGTGACAGCAGATTGGAGCCATCTTTGTTCTAGGGTATACTCTCCAGGAAAATAGATCCAGTAGATCAGCCCCAGTTCAAAATCGAGTGTCACTGATATATTTAGTTACAACTGCAGGTGGTATGAATTGGCAAGTTATGCTTCAGATGAACAGTGCACTTAACACATGACTGGAACCCCTTCAATTAGTATAGCAGATTGCTTTTACTCAGGCACATCAAAGTCTGTTCACTTTCAGTTAATGCAATTTTTAAAGCTAATCCCTTATTTTTCCACTGTTGGTGAGCAACAGCAAACTGTAGCAGAATTCGCCTTTCCACTAATGCGTTAGTTTTTCTTCTGTATAAAGACTGAGGTGGGTGGCACTCGGCCAAGCTATTTACAATCTCCCACATGTGCAAGTTGTCCCAGAGTCGGCAACCAGCTCTCTGCTGTAAGGCTGGGGACTGGGCTGAACTAACACAACGTATGAACACGTGCCAACTGGGCATGTGCCAAGCATCTCTTCAAACTTCAGCTTGCAATTTCTCTCCAATCCAAATTTAGCATGGCAAAGGAGTTCCTATTACACACGATGCAGAGATCAAGATCCATTGCAAGTATTTTTGCCATAGCAAATTATTGTAAAATATATAAAAGTATTTATCACAACGGTTGTTTTTTAGTCAAAAACCTGGGTATGTTGAAAAAACGTTAATATTGTCACCTTGTTTCCCCTTTCACAGTTACATGCCCCCCTAGTCTAAGTCATGCCCCTGTTAGTAAGAACTGTAGTATTATCAGGAGTAAATCTGTAGAGTAAAAGGCTTGGCACCAAGAATGCAATATCCACACCGTAAATGATTTTGGTAGAGCCATTTTAAACTAGACCTAGTCCGCTACCATACTTTAAGTGTCCACAGGCTGCCGAAACACATTAGAGTTTTTCCTAAAACACACATTTTGACTTAATTCCTTCTGAACGGAGCATAGCTCCCGTGCCCCAACATCCCTCTGTAACAGGAGCCAAACAACAGCAACGGGGATAATCACCAGATCCACTTTTGAAGAGCAGCACACTCCTGATCTACACTGACACGCTGAAGTAGAGGGATCCTTTCATTCCTCCTCAGTTTTCGCCTCCAATGACAGACTGACTTTCTGCACCTGCCTCAGAATAAAAACCTGCCAGGTAAGATATCCAAAGACCAGCGTCCTTGTTTCTACCAGTGTTTACATGGCAAGACTGCAATCAAATGAAAGTAAAAGCAGAGAAATCAGTGCACATGGGTCTTAAAAAAAAAAAAAAAAAAAAGGTGTGAAATCAAATAATCAAAAATAAAAATTAATCATGATCTTATAAGAAATTTTGAGAAGACCAGAAGGAAGCAACTACTTCATTGCTTTTTAGGACTGTGCTCCACTGACCACAGCATTCAGCAAAGACTGAATTTGGTTCACGTACATCGTATCTCATATTCCCAAACATTTTAACCCTGAGCCTGTCCTCCACAGCGAACAGCAGAGGACAGCAATGGCATCACTTTCTACTGCAGCCTCATGGCTAACACGTGACCGGCATAATCAGTTGTGGATCCTGGAGAGATGTGGCAAAAAAACCTCAACCAACCAAAACCCTTCCAATAATCGAAAGATGAAATGAAAAATTTCAGATAGCTTAATATCCACAGAGGTTATAGAATTTAAGGTTTAGGCCCCCTTATATAATGGTTAAAACACATTTGAGGAAAGGAATTTCCATATAAATAAATAACGACTTCTACAATCTCAACTGAAAATACTTTACTGGAAAAAGCTGTCAACATTACGACATTCTTAACTCCAGCTGCACTTACAAGGCCTCAGATTCAAAATCTTGGCTACCATTCTAATGTCACTTGGAAAAAGTGCGAAGTATGAAACATGAGGCCAGGCAGTGGGGCTTGGAGAGCATGCACTGTCTAACCAAACCATTCCGTTGCTGAAAGTGAAGCATAGGATTGCCCGTGCTTTGCATATCATCAACCTTCCTCCGCAGGTCATAACTCGATGCATCACTGCTTCCATCAGAAGCATCTTTGCTCTGATTTCTAACACAGAAATATTCAATTTATTGCAGAGTTTAAAGAATTCTACACTGTACAATTCTATGCTTTAAGACTGCTAAAACTTACTTAAAATTCAGTTCTTAAACAAAAAAAATTCTAATGAGATCTGGTAAACAATGTATGCGGTGTGCCTAATGCATCACATGGGAGATGCTGCAGGAATTAGCTTGTGTTGAGTTAGTTCATGTCCCCAAAGAGCTGTGTTTGAGCTTTTTGAAGCTGCTCACTCAGAGGGATTATCTCATTCAATCTGCTTTAATCACAACTAAATACTTTCAATTGGTATATACTGGGACAGAATTAGAGAATCAGAAGCTCCCTAAATCCATGTGATGGGCTTAGGGCGGCAGGATAGAAAACAAAAAAAGAAACACTGCAGAAGTAACAACAACAAAAAAAATCTCTTCATAGTCCACAAGTGAAGCTTACAAGTTTGATTCACTGTATGGTAATGGAGTTACACCAGAATAAATCTGAAAAAAATGAACGGGGACATGGGTAAAGCAAATGATACAGCTTTTGGGGCCGGAATGCAGTATGCTTCATAAATATTCAGTGAGCCTAACAGCCCACTATTATCTTCCTCCTTCAAGATCCTTTCCTCAAGACAAAATTTTCAAGAAGAGTGTTAGTGAAGACAGATGTAAATGCAATTCTATGTACAATGTAAGAGGAGAATGTTACCATTACCAAATTTTCCAAATAAAAGTTCAGTGGGAACACTATGGAAATTGCAATGGAGTATTCACCTAGAAAACCTGCTAAGCAGTAACAGCAGCACTTATAGTAGGATATTAAAAGATAGAATCATACACATGGGTTTCAGAGCGAAAACACAGGGTGGGCTACGGTTACATGTTCTACCCATGACAGGCATGTGCACGCACACCGTTCAGTTGTCAATTTTCTCCCAATTGAGGGGTTCAACAACTTGATTTCTAGCTTATTGCTGTCAATAGATTCATACTTTACTCATGATTTAGAGCTATCAAATAATTTTATGCTGACATCAGTTGCCTCCCTGACAGCTCGAAAATATGAAATAACAAGCAGTTGGTGTCAGCACTCTTAAATCAAGCCCAAGGGCCCCCATGGCGCCATACTATGGCAGCTTGTTACCGTTAAGGAAATGTCAGTCCAGTCAATGTGTGTAGGAGGTTGTCAACTCCCTGGTTGCATCTGTCCTAATAACTAGTCCCCTGTAAGGTGAAATTCATAAAGCTACCATCCTATTGCCTGAAACCTAAGGTGACAGAGGCTAGAACGGATAACATTGCTTTCCAAGTTCAAGGAATGGTTGCCAGTCTGAGAAACCAGGCTCTATAGCTCTGCCTTAGCAAGGTTATGATTCTTCTGCTGTTTTTGCTAGGAAGCACAGAGAATACACAGCTATTAATATGCAGAGATATGTTATTTTTTAATCCTAAATTTTCTGTATTCCTGTGTTAACAGCATGCTACTTTTAACAGTGCAATCTAGCCAGGGGCGTAGTTAGGAATTTGGAAAGTATACACACACATTGGCCTCCCTGTTGGTCCCCTGCTCTCACCATACCCATGGTCTCCCAAGGTAGACATACCATTCTACGTATCCCCATCACTAGCACAGCAGGTGCAATTAAGGCAGGGGATCTAGCAGCATGTTCATAAAAGGCCTGGCAAAGAACAAAAAAACCATTGCCCCCCATGAAATTAAAATTGTATGCTGTGGTGTATGCAGCACATGCCTGCTTCCACTTGAATAACTTTTGAAACATCTTGCAACACAAAACAAATCAGAAAATCTATCACAGAAAAAAGGAGACAGACTTGAGTTTGGTCATGCCACAGCAAAATTTTGTTTTCCAGTCTTTCTAGTACACAAAACAAGACTTTAAGACCCTAAGAATTACAATGGATGTTTCTTTTTATTTAGTTTGAATAAAGGGGTATATCCGCAGCAGAAGGCAGGATTTTCTTTATATTTAAGTATATGAAAATAGATATCACAATCTTATTTTGCATACACTCAGTAACACTTTAAATTCCAAGGTTATACAAAGCAAGAAGATGACAGAGAGCACTGTATTTTCTGGTAGATACCTACAATTTAGTATTTGTAATTTACCTTCTATCATATAGGTTTTTTACATGAAATAATCACTATAATGAATTTGTGATTATCCACCATAGTAGTGTATACTGATCAAAATAGTTTTGGTTCAGGATATTGCCTCCTAAAAATGAAGGAGACCGCAAAAGCAGGCTTTATTTCCCAACTTAAAAAAAGAGAACACCAAAACAGGCAGAGTGCTGACCCTGAAACCACAGAAAGATTCCCATTTTTCCAAGATCTCCTCCAGAATACAGGCAGCTCACGATTACAGTTAATCCAATAATATTCCGTGAGCAATGGAGAATGTGCAAGCTGTACCCTTTCACACAGTGAATTTCACAAATACACAGGGAAATCTAGTTTAGGCTCTCCCTTGCATGACTGCAGCGATGACAGACAGCTAAGGAGAAGGATCAAAGGCAGAATTCTTTGAAGGCAAAATGCACATGGGTTTGAAGAGGCAATTAATCTTTGCAAAGACACAGAGAAGAGGAGCAAGATGCCTGTCACCTCGACAAGACTGGAGACAATACAGTACTCTCTGCATTACATTTTTATTTTTAAAACAGAAAAGGAAATCTGGCCTTTCGTACTAGGTAGGCTAGAAAGACAGACATGTGTTTAGGTTTAAAATTATAAATGGCACAAACACTTGTGACATTGTACTGTAAGGTTTTCTGCACTATATTCCTGATATGTCGAAGTGGTTTTTCCAACATGTATTTGAATTTACATAAATATTAGCGGGTGCCATTCCCATGCTAAGTCTTGGGATTCTGTTCTCTTTACAATGTTTTGAGAGAATCTCACACATCATGACTGGCTGAAAACCTCAAGTTTTACCTTACCCATCAGGAGAAAGAAAAGGGACATAAATAATAAACCTGAACATTTCTTCTATTTCTTACTTGCTTGCCACCATCTTGATATTTTTTTTCCTCTTTCTTCCTTTTTTCCCAGCTGAACATTTCTCTGAGTTTTGCTTTTCTTCTTCAAGGCAAAACACTATTTTTCTGCAGCTTAGATGATAGTGCCATGCCTTTCTCCCAATATGGAGAATATATTGATCATACAAATTGGGAGAATATTGCTGTAAGTAATCTTGGCTCTTTAGAGGCCAGAATTAGAACCACTTTTCTCCATCAGAGAGTGTCTAATTACAAATAACTCCAGAAAAGCAGCTGAAGAATGCCTGGGCTCAACTGTAATGTGCTTTTGTACAAAGATTGGTCTTTAGACTCCAAAACTCTCCATGCATTACCCCTTACAAGAAGAAAAAGAGAAATTCAATTGTAAAAAAAATAAAAATAAAAACATAATTGATTTCTATTTGACAAAGAGAAGCATGAGAGTTTATTCTTACAAGTACTCTGTGAAGTGCTGCATAAGTAACTACTGCAATTTGTGTCTCTCCAGGGGCAAATGCATGGGAATCCAACATCAGCACTGAAATGAGAGGAAAGAAGGCAAGCGAGAGACAGAGACAGAGCGAGAAGCAGCATCCCAGAGCAATTCTGTTCCTCTACCATCTGTCACAATCACTGCCATTCCCAAAAGACCTAGTTTAGAAAGGCCACTACAACTAATGAGCACTGGAGAAAGGTGGAATCCTGAATCAAGCTACATATAAACATCAAAAAGCCAAATAAAATGGGCAAAGCTCTTAATAAACCCTCAATACAGCAGGACAAAGGTCCAAAACTATTGGTCCCAGTGGTAGCTTGTTGGAGCTCATACTAAATCCTTAAGAGATGCACATACAGTTAAGAAGAAAGGCCATCATACTGGGGTTTGATTAATCTTAATTTTTTTTTTTACACCTTCTTTTGGGTTTTGCTGAGTAAAGTATGTTATACCCTGTAGCACTGAAAAAAATAAGCCACAGCATAGCAACAGAAATATAATACTTTTAGTCCTGCAACATCAATTTATTTAGTTTTAGTTACTTATTTATACTTATTTAGTTACTTATTTATTTAGTTACTTAAAATATCAGTATTTTAAGATTACTTTTTTTTTTTTAATAGAAATTTCAGCATTCCCAAGTTCAGAACATAAACTTATGGATTTCTTTTGTCCCTGCTTGTAAGAGGAAAATCAGCAAATATGAGGCAGTTGGTTTGCTCTGTTTGAGCAAAAATGAAATGCTATTTTAGGACCAGTACCAAAAGGTTATGAAAATTAGCATTATAATCAAAATAGAACATGATGCTTGAATCTTAATATAGGGAGATTTAGTTCAGCTGTAAATCTTGAAGAGGAATCTTGCCAGAGAGCTCTCTCTTATCTTTCAAGAACGGAATGACTTTCTGCAATCACGAATATCTGTAACTATGAAAACCTGATCTAAAGTTCACTAAATGTGAGAGAAAGACCCAGACTGACTTTGTCTCATCCATGGACCTTATCCTGGATTCCTAGGTTGAAAGGAACTTCAAGCGAACATGATATTTTTAATCTCAAGCACTATAACTCAGGCTCATTTTCCTAGTGTACTTGTCCATGACATTGAGATTAAATTAGTCCAGCGAACTCCTGAGAAAACTCATTAACCTCACGCAGACCTTCCTACCAAAGAGAGGCTCTCAAAAATCTGCCACAACTCGCAGCCAACAAAGCCCTAAGAAGGAAGCTGCAGCTGCCTGAAAACAAAGTGTCATCCAAGAAAAGCTCTGAATTCCAATAAGAGCAAGTCTTTGGATACAAGCAGATGCCTTGGGACTTCTCTGCTGGTATCAACTGCACATGAAAAGTCATTAAGATACTATTGTGGTGGACTGCAGTTTGAAATCAACAGACGGTCAGCAGAAAATTAAAGATTCGAAAGAAATGGCAAGGAGAAAGGAAAGCTTACATTTTAAATGCTGACAGAAGGCTCAAGCCAACTTCATTTCAGAGCTGTATCTTTCTTGCTTATAGTTCCATATGGCTGTATAACGTCTAATTAGAGTATATGGCAGTGTCTCTCCTGTAAAGAATTCGTCCCCTGAATCCTCCTCCTCCTCAAGTGGCTCCTATCTTATTCCAAGCCAGCAACTCACGCTCAGCAATGCTGTTCTGACCAGCATAAACATAAGCTCAGGGTCAAAAAAGACACATGCTTCATGGGTCTTGGGGAAAGCGTGCAGAAATGCCACAAGTCAGCAAGCTTCTGACAGCTGAACAAGTGAGAAACTCCACAGGAACAGTGTGTATGAGCCCCAGGGACAGGGACAGGAGGAGACGGGAGGCTGGCTGTACAGCAATGGCCACCACCTCTCCCCCGTCCCATGCTTCCCAGGGTCTGTAAAACCCCGAGCGAATATATCTATGAAAGGTTGGCTTGGCAAACTGAAGTTGTAACTTCGGTAATGCACTGCTTCCCACAACAATTTTAGTTGGAAACCAGCAGAACAGTGAATACCGCACACAGCAAACAACTAGATTTATAAATACCCTATATATCACATATATGTGTATGCATATGTACATGCTTACATATATGTGTATATGTACACATAAAACCACCTCTAAACACACACATTATAATCATCATTATTGTTATTATTGATATTATTATTATTATATTTAGAATAATAATAGATACTGAAACAACTTTAAGGACCTGAAAAATTTTGTAATCTGAAAAATGGCTCCATGCACAATATATTGATTAAGAGTATTTTACTATTTTTTTAAAAAAATCACCTTTTACTCTAAGTAATCTGCACTATCTCCTTTGGTTAGATGAGCATAGGCATTTCATAAAACATGTCAGCTTAAAGCACCACTCTATTTCTATTCTTTACATTTTTCAACTTAATTTTAATGCCTGAAGGAGAAACTGAGAATTTTACCCTAACAAACATAGGGTAGGTCATGGACAGCCACAGAGCAGCTTCTCCCTTCTATCTGTCCCAGTTTTCTATCCCCAAAAAAGGTAACTGCTTCAATGTCATAACCCTAATGACTATTGTGAGATGAAATGCTCTGTATCCTCTGTCAGATTTGTATGTCTGGAGAGGCCTCAGATAAACATGTAGAGTTTAAATCAGAATTAAGTTCTGACATGGTTACAAATGAATACAGGCAGTGGGAGACAAACTCATGCCTTAACTCCTGATAAAAGACATAAACATAAGTGCCTATATCCCTTCTAATATATCTTCAAAGAGTGTTGGGTTCCAAATATGATATATAAAATAAGCATAAAAGTAGATTCAGACCTGTATGTTGTCCAATAAAAGTTCATTAAACTCACTCAAAAAAATTCCTTGGCAACATGAATGCACCCTAGGGAATACACTCAACAAACAGTCTAACCTATCATGTGACCATTCTACTGTAAAAATGTGCAATTTCTTTACATGAACACTTGTTTTTGCATTTCTGTAATGACTCAGCTCATGATGCTTGGCCTCTGCAATTTGCTTAGAAAGAGACCAATTGGTATGTCGATACGTTTTGGTACCCAAATAAAACTGGCCATCTCAGACCGCTACCACGATGCCACGTTCCAAAAGTATTTCAGCAGAAACGACACCTACCATACACTTGCATATGTCCAAAAATTTAAAATCACTTATTTGTTAAATATACTCCTTCTTAGAATTTCATTATATGATTATTATTATTAATAATAATAATTATCTGATACTACTATTTCAGTAATAAAGATCTGTTTAAATATATTAATAATAACAAGAATTTGAACACTGATATTGCTTACAAGTAAAATTCTTTGTCCCCAAGAGACATAATACACGTGGCAATTGTGCTGTCCTTCCCTGACTTGGAAAAATCACTTTGTTGTTATCTTTAGAAGTGGCTTAACATACATAGTGGTTGCTTCCTTAACACTACATTCTTCTCTTTTGAAGTTCAGCAAGCATTTTGGCCAGCTAACACACATAAAATTCACAGTACCATTTAAGGAAACCTCATATCCTTCCACTGAAGCTCTATACATAGAAATTGCAGATGGTTATTTAAATGAAAAAGTACTTCCCAGTGGACTGAGTAAAAGATCTGCTTTTGTCCAGTAATAAGTAGTTACGGACTTCAGGTATTATGATCCTACAATAGTCACTTTTTCAAGTTAAAAAATTTTCCACCTCACTCTTCTGCTTCAGTAAATAGGATTATCATCTAAACAGAAGAAATGTTCTTTCTTTCCTTTTGGTTTGATGAGTAAAGGGTAGGATGTGCTGCTTGTGAAAAAAAAAAAATATTACAGCAAATCTGAGGTAGTGTCAAACCACCAGTCACAAACAAACACCGTCTTAGGGCAGTATTTTGCGTACCTTCTGATCAAGGAAAAGCATTTCCATACAGTCTGACTCCCTCCCGATCAGTCTGTTCCAACACAGACATGCTCATGCATAAACCAAGCATAGATGTTGATCTTTACAATTCTTCCTTAGTTCAATAGTCCCCTTAGTTCTCAACTGTCCACAACAAACCGTGACACACAGATCAGGGCGTCAGTTAATCCTGTCTCTCTGCTCTCCTTTGTCAACATCTATGAAAACCACACATAAAACGTGACTTATTCTATATTTGTAATAAGTCTTGCTAGGCTAGAATAGTTATGTTCAAAAGAGGAAGCCAGTGCAACACTTTCTAACAAGGGAAATAATTATTTTATGTACAACTGAGATCTGGGTATTATTCTTTGATTCCTAGTGTGGAATTAAAATTTGCAGGTCTTTCTACTTTCTCCATGATGATTTATTAACAAACAATGCTCCACTTTCTACTCCTGCTCCAGCTGCCTTAGACCCACCACTTAGCACCTTAATGACCAATTGCACTTCTTCCTTTACAACTCATCTGTCAACACCACCTCAGAGATGTCACATATATTATGACTTCCGAAATTCTGGCTTGGATGAGCTCTCCTATCAAGCCGGCCTGTGCCGCTGCTTTTTTTCTGGCAACCTGCTGAGACACGGGCAAGCACTCCATCATTATAAACAGTGAAGTATTTCACTACTGCTTTCCTATCCAGCGGGCAGAAAAGCTAGGAGGGGGACACAGAGAGGAGCCTGCAGTGCGGTGCAGACCTAGAATCTTCCTAACTGTTCTCTTTAACCTTCAGCTGACACTATTTACAACTGGTTGATGAAGTTTCACAAGCTAAAGCTTGGTTGACTTTATCTTTCACTGGATATAGTTTAAAGGCATATTTTGAAAGTTCAGCATCTAAAAGAAGCTTGTAAAATATAAAAAGGCACTTGTTTAATTTTTGTCCAAAGCTGAAATTTCATCTAAAAGAGTTTATGCAGTAAGACTGCCTAATTCTGCCCTTACAATACACACCACCTGCACATACAGTGAGAAACCATGACCATTTTCCACACAGTTTAGGTGGTCAAGTATCATAGCTCAGCTCTCTATGAATTTTATCTTCTTTGAGCTAAAGGAAACCATAGGTTTTTTACAGCTTTCCTTCACCCTGCTGTTTCTCTTTGCCAGTAAGGCCTATTTAAAAACCCCCTTGTTGCAAATAACAGAAGGAACAGAACCTGTTGTTAGGCTGTGCCAAAAGCTGGATTTTTTTTCTTCCATTTTCTTTGTCAATTCAAGCACGTACTGTACTTTATAAAAGTGTTTCCTTGGGCCCATTATGGACAAATTTGGTATTTTGCTATCTTGCCCTACTCATGACTTGAGAAAAGAGTTAAAACAAAATATTTCATAACAGTTTGAAAACTTTCAAATACACACACAAATAATCTGTAATTAGAGCATATTTATATATTTACTGGTTTAGGTACTGATGTATTAAAATATGTTTAAGATAGGTATGAATGCCATTAGGTTGCATCATGGGGCCTGATTTCTTTAGCTGGAAAACATGAGGTGATAACATCAATGCACTGACTACAAACAGAAAATGAGGTAATTACGAGAGCTTGCTGGAACTTTCCAAATGTAACTCAGCCAAGATTGCCAAAAGATTTGAAGCCCCGTGCATGTGTTCAGCAAATCTAGGGCAGAAAAAGAGACCACATGGGGAGCTATGTAAGGCGACTGAAATCTTATGGGTTTAGCAGCTGTGCAACTCAGATTCTACTGTTATTTGCTTGGTTCCAGAGATGAGTTTACTGCTATGCAGAAAAAAACTTAACCGTTCTTAGGATCTTATACTACTCTGAGTGGTGTAAAAAATTACTAAATGAACCAAACAGACCGTGTTTGTCATTCTGATTTTGGTAATTTTTGATAATTTTGGTAATTTTGGCATATTTCACACTCTCTGCCTCCTAATGCAGCACTACCACTCCTGCATTCCTCTGAATTTATTGTCTTCGTAAAGCCCTGCGTGCTGGAGTTCAGCATTTAGGGAAAAATGTTTAGTGCAGGTAACAGGTGAATCACAGCAAGTTAACAAATTACTGTTGATCTGCTGACAGTTTTAAACTGTGTCCCCTGTCATTCCGCCACATGCACAACACAAAACATGCTACCCTCTGACCTCTTCCAACCTTTCAGGCATTTTTTGTGAGCTCTAATTTGATACTGATACATAAAAAACATCATGGAAAGAGGTACAGAGGCAGGAAAAGGAAAAAGCGACAAGTGAGGCATTGAAGTTTATAGAAGTGGAGGAACAGATAAATAAGAAGGGGTATAAAAGCTAAAGGTATCATTTTCTAAGTAACTTTGGCACCCATTCCTTCCTATTAAAAGGTCTTTACGAACTAAAGTCCAAGCGGTCAGATGTTCAAGGTCAGGATCTAGGCTAGAGATGCACAAGTACTGAATGTAAAACTGGGAAGATTGAAGTGTTTCATATTAGGGGTGACAGAAAGTCAGTGAATGTACTATAAAAGAAAGCGAACATGGGAAAATGGCAGTCATCTTTTCTGGCAGCCTGGATGTGAAAAGATGAGCTTTAAGTAGGGGAGGGGAACATTAAAGAAATCAGGACATAAGAAGCGTATGATTTAACTTGTCCATTTATTCTCTATTCTTGTAGGTATTTTACTTCCAGTTCCTCCAGGCTAATTACTCTCTCCTTTTTGGCATCATACACTGTTAATAAAGACAACTATGAGATCCCTCTTAGTTATCACTTCATCAAGCTCTGTATATTTAACACATTCTTAGCAAATTAGACCCTTTAGCCCTCTCATCTGTGCTATTCTTAGCTGAACTCTCTCTAATACGTTGGCAATGTTATGGAATTACATGGAGTTTTCCATCAATAGTCGCTGCAAAGCCAAAATATTTTCTCTGGACCATTGTGAAATATTTCCTGTACATATCTAACTGTACAAACCATCAGGCTTCCACTATAACATCAATATGCACACTCTGTAATCCTTTTATCATGTTTACAATTCCAAACAAACTCTAAAACCTAAGCTGAACTAAAGGCTGCATACAAACATGCCAGCACAAATTCCATATTAGTATTTACCTCTCTGCCTGACAGTCTCAGTTCAGAAGACAGTGCATTGACTCCTAATGAATATTTCTTCAAATTCCTGTCGAGGTCTGAAAGTCATCCTTGTAGTTTTCATTTTCTTATATCACCACTCATACAACAAACATTCAAGGTGTCCTAAAACTGTTGAGATTCCCTGGTACAGCTGTGTGATTTCCTTTCTGCCCAAAGGGATGGCAATAAAGTAATTAATGGCGTTCAGCTTCCCATTATGGACACCTAAAGATAGGCGTGGTGCTTAAATGCAGGCAGCAACATGTGAGATAGGTGCCTAAGCTCTAATTACAAGGCACTGAAGAAATGGATAATAAAATCTGTTAAATTAATTAATTTAATTTATAATTATATTAATTTTAAATCCTGATAAAAATTCATCAGGAGAATGACAGGACAGGTGTAGTAATTTCCAAGTCCATTAACCACGTTGACCAGGTCTTCATTGTTTAACATGGGCACTCAGACACCTAGCTACCCATTGCCACCTGCAGTCAGGCACCAAAACATATGGGTCCAAAACCTCGAGTTTCGCCCTAAACCAATGGTGGGACTCAGTTTCCTGGTTATCTGAGGCATTTCTAGATGACAGGGCTGGCTGAAAAGAAGAGGATTTGCAACAGACACCGGTGCTGCTACATCAGCAACTGGAAAATATCATCTTGGGATGTCTAGTTGCCTCCATTTAGGTGACTGAACCCCACTCTATGTGTCTTTTTAGAGATGAAGAAATGCACTAAGGTATAATGTAGCCCTATAGTAGGAAGCTAGGGAAATACCCACAAAACTCATTACACGGTCATCTCCTACATAGATGCCTAATCCTATTTAAATAACAGAGACGTTAGGCATCTAAAACTCTCAAAAGTCTAACCTCTCCTCATCTGTCCTGCTGCTTACAAGGATTCTTGAAATACAACAATTGCTTTTTTGTTTTAAAGGCAACTTATAAACATTTTAATGAACTGGTTTACTGCACTGACCATTAAACAAATGCTGTGGTACTACAGAAACCAGGGACCTGGGTTCATGGGGCAAAAAGTCTCCGTAACCATCCTCACCACAGAAGCTGGCATGGTGGAGATTCATGATGAGGAGTAAAACACGAAGCTCAGCTGGAGCTGGTGGGAGTTCTGTGATTTATTTCAGTGGAATCAAGGTCTGTTCACAGGTTTTTCTTAAAAATACTCATAACAGGACACATTACTGATGTAAAAATAAATAAACAAAAACCCCAGTGAGTCAGCACAGATCAATAAATATAAGCAAGCATGAAACTGGATTTATAAAAGAATATTAACTGATCGCAAGTAACTGCTGTCTTATAAGTAATAGTTCAAAGCAGCCCTGCAAGGAAGGACATTCCCCAGCTATAACTTACCACCTTCCCAGTTGCTTCCACTGACTTCACAGTCTCCTTCCCCCTAACATAAGAAAATTCCTGATGACAAACTAATTTGGAGAAACAGAGTTGTAAATGTATGGGAAGCAGTAAACAGAATATACAGATACCATAATATTTTTGTTCTTTGACTTTATACAAACAAATTGCTAGAACCAGAACACACAAACAGTAAAGTTTGGTTTTATTTGCCGAAGTGTATGCTAAAGCAAAAATGCCAAGTAATGAATGTTACTAGTCTTCCTTGAAGAATCTATCCCTTGAAGCTATTGACCATACAGAATCCCCTAACTACACCATTTCTGAAGTCTATTCCAGCTAAAAGGGGTTGACAGATCCAATTAAAAACAAAGGGAAACCTGACAAACAAATTCCTCGTTACCATTTCTGTTACAGCAGTACCCAAGGGTTTCAACAGGGATCAGACTCCAGCATCATGCAACAAACTGCTACAATCCAGTCACATTAAGCATTCATATAAAAGGACAGGCTGCAGAAAACAGAAACCAAACATTTTTCAAAAAATGTAGCAAATTAATTCTGTCTGTTGGATCCTTTTCCATATCGCAGAGCTTGTACCAGACTGTTGTCTCACTACTGCTCTACTCTCCTTTGCATTATCACCACTTCATAGAAAAATTCACAAGGTTCCTTCTTCCTCCCAAACACCAAATACATAGTAGAAACCTATCAGATAGCCGCCAATTCAGTGAAACCATCTGAAATGCGACAAGTTCCATCATGCCATATGCTTGTTCTTAATTTTGTTATTTCTCCTTTCAGAGGAATCGCACACAAAGGTTATCCCGAGAGGGCTCGGGGAGCCGCTGCACAGTCTGCATCACTACCACTGAGACAACCCTAGTGCTCACTCCCTTAGTCTGGGAGAATGATTTGGTATTTCTCCCAAGCTTCTCTGGGAATACGAAGGAAGTACAAATTAACATATAATATTTTTTTTTTTTTGACTCAGGTTGAATAAATTATTTCATTTTTTTCTATCAACAAGCAAGTTCTCATTAAACATAGTTGCCCTGTTAAAAAATTAAAATTTTTCCTCACTTCAAACCAGTATGAACTAATTTTATAAGCCAGGTGGTTTTTTCTGTGTTCTTTTCCCAGAGAAAAATTCGCAAGAGATCTTTTGGCCATCTGAGAATATTTAAATTGTTTAATTTAGTGTTTTTGCTTGAAACAACAAGATGATTAACAACAGTGTGAGAAATACATCCACTTATAAGTTGGCAAACCTAAACAATACTAGAAGTCAATTTTTCTGAAAAATGCTTTCCTTTATGCTTAGACGTAATGCCTACCTTGGAGTCACGTAGGGGCCCTATGTTGTTAAAAGACAGTTATAACCTAAATAATTTCTAATGTTTCAGCAGGATGCTGAGGATCAGGATTCCCGGGTTCTTTCTTAGTTTCTGCCACAAAACACAATTGGCACTTTCCTCCTTTGTCTTGCCATCGCAGTTCCTAAAGCTGAGATCTTACAAGCTGATAAAGTTCATGTGACTATGTTTACAATGTGCTTTGAAATACTTACACAAAAAAGTGATATACAAGTGCAAACCTATCATTATTATTCAACTACTTATGTCTTCCACACCTGAGCAAAATGAAGCAGGCAATTTATATATTGCAAGCAATCTTTTAAATAGGTTTCCATGTTTATGCTACTTGAATTCAATATCAATGGAGCAGGATAAAATAGAGCACTTAGCTCATTCCTGTGGTCCTAATTTATTTTCATCTAGCTGGTTGGGTTTTTTTTTTGTTTTCTTATCAAGTTCTAACAAGAATGAAGTACATGCATTTTTCCAGCTGATTGACACTATAATGTAAAACATTTTGTTGATAGAGAAAACATACTTATCTCCAGAGGTCTGAAATAATAATTTAAAAATTTCAAACAGAGTTTTTATAACTGTTGTAGGAAAATGGTGATAGGAAAGATCAATTGTTACTTTTTCTTAAGCTACTTCTATGGGTAATTTGGTGATTTTTCTTATTTCTTTCAAGATTGCTTCCTTTGTAACTTAGGCATTTTGCCTGCTGAAACATGAAGATTCTCAAACTTCCAGTGACAGATGAAGATAACAGACATACTGATTTTGGAACAATTTAGTGCTGCTTTTAATTCTGAGATTCAACAGTAAGCTTTTTCCAACAGTTTTAATTTTAACTTGACAGATACCTACCTCTGTGAATTCAGAATATTAAATTTAATGCTTTAGGACTACGACAAAAGGAAAAGACGACCTATATTTTCTGAATATTAAAGAGTAAAACCTACTACCCCAAACTCCAGCAAATGCCATCATTCTTTACAAGCTCCAATATACTGCTGTACTTAGAATCAGCCAAAGATTAGAAGTTAGCAATATTAGATTTTACAGATTTATACAGATAAATACAAACTCCCATTCACTATGGAATGGGGGTGATTTGTACATGTGGAAAGCAAGTCTGGAAAAATCATTACAATTTTAGAGAAGCTGAAATAAGATGCCTCATAAGGAGAAAGGAGAAAACGGTTTCCTTTTAGATATCTACATGACACAAATCAGCTTTTGATCCATATTGCAATGGATTCTAGGTGGGTAAAAAATTGAAGTAAGGATGCATTGCATTGTGTAATTTAGCAACTCTGCTGGAAGCCATAGAATAACTAGGTACAAAACAGCCAGTACTTAATAAGTTTCAATTTTAATTCTGATTGGGTAGCAAAGTATGATACTAGGGTACCTAGTACTAAAGCAGCTGCTTAAAATTGATGTCTTGCTATAAAATACAATTAAACACACACCCCAACAGAGGTCTCTGTTAAGCTAGAAAAAAATAACCCAGGGGTATAAAATGAAAAAAATCTATTTCTTCCTCTCAGGTTTGTTTTAAAGATCAGTTACAATAAATTCTTCATGTAATTTACTAAACTAAAGACAAAGGTATTTAAGTTTCTGTATTTAAAGAGCCATACTGCTTTACAGTATATTGCGAAAGCAAAAGTTGCTTTTAAAACTTTTAAGACTTGAAACTCTGGTTTCACAGTAATTATCGATATGGGCCCTTTTTGACATATTACAGAAATACAACCAATCTCAAAGACAAGTCTTCAAATTCTCAATACCTGACTTACATGCAATATTTATCATACTGTTATGTGATGAGAGGAGATAAATTTTCTAATATAAATAAAGTGAAAAAGGTTGGGTTTTTTTCCATCTTGAGGACCTTAAAACACTTACTAAAAATAAAAACAGGTATTTGGCTATATTGGACTTTGCAAGATGCAGTATGTGCAACAGAATGAAATAGAAATTTCAGTGATAGAAAATCATCCTCTTTCTCTGTTGATAGTATAATAACCTTTTAAATCATGTTTGACATTTGTAAGTTGAGTGAGCTGGCAGCCCTGTAAAATCTATGTGGTAATATATGTAGTAAACCCTTTCTGGAGCAGTAATCTCATTGCTTTGTCTAATGGCTCTCACTTCATGTGGCCTACTTGTCCCCAAGAGACTTATTTGACTCTGCCTTTCCTGAGCCACTGGTTGCTAAGGTTCCTTATTACCAAGAAAGCAGGAAAGTGCCCGAAGGCAATGACTACTCTGCTAGTGGTACAACCACCAGCAACCTTCTGCTGAGGCCTTTTTTCCTCCCGTTCTTCCTAAAAAAAAAAAAAATCACCATAAAATATGCACATGTGTTATAAAGGGATTGCTTTGTGTCTCAAGGAAAAAAAAAGGGAAAGGAAAAGGAAAACAACCCAATATGACAGTGCTCTTTACGCTGCTCCGATTGCTAATCTGACAAGCTCCATCTGGTAGGCAGACCTTTTATCTTCTCATCACCCTAAATCTCTGAAGGAAAGTGGACACTAGTGGCATATGTGCATTGTTGGTTCCTATGCTTAATGAGGTACACAATTCATAGGTCTAACTAGGGAAACATTATTTAAACTTGGATAAGGAAGGAGTATGAGTGCATAATGCAGGCACTGTATATTTTTCCCCCTCTTTCAGCAATCACTCAGCTGGACAAATACTGTATCGTAAGGAAGACCAAACTGTATTATACATACATCTATACCTGACTTAGATAAGGAGATTAAAGCAGATTTATCAAAATGTTTTCTTGGCAGTGACCCAACTATCTGCCTTAACTAGCTGACCATTTCATACATTTATTAATCGTTCTGTGCAGTGAACTATGGAGGCTTTTTTTTTTTTTTTTTTAACTTTAAGCTTGAGGTCTAAAGATACAAACTATTTTAAGCTTGAGGTCTAAAGATACAAACTATTTCCCACATTGAATAACATCACAAGAAGGCTGTAAGATACACTACTGTAAACTTTGTCGTGTACTTAAGGTTAGATGTTTATATTACTACATATCAAGAGATAGCATTTAAATTCAATTCAAATAAGGTTTCCTTCATTTGGGGCAAAAGCCTATCAGGTAGGAGTTAAATACATGTGCTCCCAGTTGTCTCATATTTTGCAGATACTGTGTGACATCTTTCAGATTTGGTCTTTTGATACCTAAAAGAAATTTCTTTCTGATCATCAATATTATTTTTTTTAATGTACTACTACGTATCTAACTGAAATGATAAAGTCAATTTTCTATATAAAATTGTTATCAGAACTGGTTGACCATTCCCTGTATGCTTAGTCTTATGCTTCACAGATGCTTGAGTTAAAGCACACCTGAATATTTTTGACTATCCACACTTATTCCCCCAAAATTTAATATATTTGAAGAGCTAAAATTATGTTTCTGAAGCTCCTCCTTTTTAACTGGTATAAAATTCAGTTATCAAAGCACACGGTTTCAAAACACCACACACCCTAATGTCCAGCAAGTGCAAATTATTGTTTACCTCATAACACAGAAGGATATTTCAGTTTTTAAAAAAGTGTTTGCAGCTACCCAATGCTAGGATCTTGCTCCAGTCTGCTATGTCAGGTGCATGTGGCAAGGAGGAGCTGGGCACACCAGGTCTCCAAAAAACCTGGAAAGGAGACTGCCTTGCAGTTCTAATAAACTGATGAAGTTTCAACTTCAAGAATATTTCTCATTACAGTAATACTAATTGCACAGCTTCTGTCCTTCCATGACACCTCCCCTATATCCCTCCTATGATGTCTGTTACATTCATCGTCACTTTTAGCCAATGAATATCATAAAATTATTATTCTAAATTGCAAACTATTATTTAAGCATTTTCTCCACTACTAAGCAGCAATGCCCTCTGCACAAAGACCTGAGGGGAATCCAGCCGGATCCTAAGCCCTGTGAAATCAGCAGATGGATTACACTGGATTGCTCTCTAAAGATATAAAAATCATACTGCAAATCAGTCCCTACAGTTCTTGCAGCAGCAAAGTCCTCCGCAGCCTCCCAAGGCCCCCGGTGAGCCCTCTCCTCCCAGAGGTCACAGGCTTCCTGCCTCCGCATCCTGCTTCACCAAAGCCTGTGGAAATCTCCCCTCTTTGCAGTCACAGACCAAAAGAAAAAAAAAAAGTAAAAAAAAAAAGAGGCTTTAATTACTCATTAAAGACAGAAGGAATAGGCTTCTTAGTACACTTGTAATTTCCCTTAATATTCCCCCCCTTGCTTTTTTGTTTCATTTCCTCCTTCTTTATATTCTCTCCTACACTACATTTAGCTCTCTACTGCTCTTTGGTTTTTTTTCTTGCTCTCTGAGTTTCCTCTGCTTATCCTTTCCTTAACCTCTATCTTCTACCTTGCAGTCTCCTTTATGCTTACTCTCTCCTTCCTCTGCTGTCTCCCGTGCCAGAACAGCATAGGCTATTCCAGAATTCTCTGCACCATTGTAGTTTCTCATCCATGTCATTCTTTTAAATCTTCTCTCTGCTGTCACTTGTGTTGTTTTCCTCTCAAACACTTGGTATTTTTCACTTTCTTATATTTCGTTTCCTCTGCAGATAGCCCTATGCAATTCCCAAATTATCTAATGTTGATAATTTTTCATACAAAGCACCTAATACCAGTGTCCCAGAAAAAAGGGGTTGGACAGTGATGCCAAGGCCACTTCCAGGGTAGGGAAACAACTAACAGTTAGCAGCCATTGCTCACGTTCATTTCCCCCAGAAATTGTGAAGAATCTGGAAAGATCATCCAAAAGCATGAAGGATATTTCTCAAAGTGCCTCAAGGGTCACAAGAAGACCACAAAATCCAGTAACACAGCTAGCACAGCACAAACATAAAATGCAAGGCAGAGGTCATCTTCTTTCTCTAGAAGTTTTAACATTTTAATGTACTATTGGTATTAAATCAAAATATTTTGTTTTTCCAAAAGGAAGCTGGTGATGTTTCTGCTCCCAGAGACTCGGGGAACGCATTCCCATTGCTCTCTCCACCTCCAAACGTCAGCCCACCAGGTCAAGACTCCAGAAACACAGACTGCACCCAGTTCAAGCCTGGATTTTGAAAAGTGTGAGCTCTCTGCTGCAAACTGTGAGCCTCCATAGTGCCTGTCACAAGGCCCTCAAGGCTTCCAGGCCTTGTGACAGCCATAGAAGATGCTGACTTGTTGATATGCAAGCAAGCAGTGCAGCAGATACCTCGGGGCCACGGACACGGTGATTTTGGTACCCCAGCAGCCCCCAGGCAAAGAGGCACAGAACTAGGACAGACTCTCACTGAAGTAAGAGTTTCTTGAAATCAAAGAAAAACTTCTGCCAGAATATTCCCAACTAACTCTACTTCCAATTTAAGAAGTCAGAGGGAAGGTGGCAGAGGAAAAAAGTGTCGTCACATTTTACATAGTCCCTGCTTTCTGCATTACTTTGCCAGGATAGCAAATGCATTAAAGAATTCCTTCTCCTCCCTAATTACACACCCAATAAACTACTTCAGATTTCACATGCCAAAGATACTGCACTCTGGATGATCCATGACTCTTCCCACTAAAGCTGTTTCAAAGGATAACATCCTCATACTCAGGTTGTTTCTCATACGCTATTCATAATACCGTCCTTTGGCAGAGATCTGGCACTTAGCAACTGAACAAAATGTAAAATAAAGATAGGTAACTTCCACCTCAACATATTTGTCTCTAATGCAAACATGAATAATGAAGAAAGGCAATATATGAGGCAAATAAGATCCTAATATAATGGGTCTTTTGTTCTCTGTCAGAACCATTCAATACCTTTTGCCTTTGCAGGAACACAAATGAAAATGTGTTTTCAAGACCTAATGTATTCAATTTGATACTGGCTATAAAACTGCCAAACGATCTGTCATGACCAACAGGCTGTGCGTTACCCTGCCTGGGAAATGCCTCACATATCCGAGAGCTTCTGCCCCTGGCCATCAGCACAATGAGGTAATTGTCCACCATCTGACTGTATCCTGACTGAGCCATGCCACCTGTCCCTTCCTTGGTCTCTGGCCGCAGTAAACACTGCATTCCACCAAACTCCTGGAGGAAAAAACCCAAATTCAACTTGAATTTTTTTTTTTTTTTTTTTTTTTTTACCAAAACCCAGCCCTATTTCATTAAATGTATAAAAACGTAACACCTGAGAATAAACTATTCAAACTTTGTCCATCTACCTGCTCTGTTCGTTCATCTCGGTTTTGTCTCTGAAGCCTCGTACACTGTCTTCTTCCAGACCTTTACAAGATGCCAAAGCGTTATGTTGCCAGGGGTTTGTTAGAGAAGAGCTGAGGCACAGTCTGAGCATAGTCACAGTGCTTGTGGGACACTTACGACTTTCAAGGTCCCCATTCTTAACTGGAAGCAACAAATCCCAAAACAGGAGGGGCAGCTGCTTTTTGGTTTATTTGAGGCCAAGCATTTAATTTAACAGCACTTTTCTTCTGGTCTGAAGAGGAAACTGGAGAGTCTGTGACTCTGCAAGCTTGCTTAGCGCACCAAGCCATAAACAACTCTGGTTTACAGCCTGATCGCTATAACTTGCCTTTGTAGGCAGAAATGCAGCAAATTTTATGGGCATGAACAAGTTCAAGATCATTCTCTTCTAGTCCTCCTACGTATTTACTATTTTTCTTTCACAGGAACTTCTATGGAAGTTCAGTCTTGCTTACACTGTCTGCAAGAAGATAGGATCACATCTGTTTGAATGCATTTTGTAGAAATTCTACCGCAGCTAGCAATTCCTCTGCTGATTATTCACAGAGGCCATCAGGCCTGTGGCTGTCACACGGTCAAACATGGAAAACAACGCAACAGAAACGTTAATTAGTATAGGATAAGCACCGTCATAATGAACTCTAATTGCTTGTCAGTGGCAGTTGCCATAAGGTGCAAGATCTACACCAGTCCTTGCACCTGTGGCTGTGGCTACAGGTATTGCCAAAGCTAAATATGGGCACCGATTAGACAGTGTTTATTAATATTATCAGTTTATCAAGCAAGCATAGCCTAAATTTGGATGTGTTATCTTTGTGGTTTAATGCTCTTACATTTCTGAGCATCACTTAAAAAAAAAATCTTGACAGTTCTCCTAATTTTGCTGCCATTTGAACCATCTCCTGCAATGCTGAGAAACAATTTCGTGCTTGGCCAGTTTTTTAGTCACATATTTGATCTCAATATTATAAAGGGAAAAAAAATCAGCACAAGAAACAAACTAAAAGGGGTTTTATGCATTAAAACATAAATGAATTCAACAGAATGTAATGGTTTGTCACAAAATGTAGCCACCAACCCCCAAAATATTAATAGTACTTTTAATCTCATTCTGATAAACTGTTGAAATGACAATACCTTCCCCAAAAACCTAACATTCTTGCAAGAAAGACTTTGAAATAAATGCAAAATAAAAAGATCACACGTTACTTAAACAGATTCCATTACATTTATGATATCACCCAGACTCTTCTAAACAGTGAATATAAATTATGCTGATTAACATCACAGTCTGAGGTGATCTGAGGAGGAAAATGGATTATGATCTGCAAGGGATGAACAGAGACATCAAAGCACTTAGTTACCACATCTGAACTGCAGTTGTCTTTTAGAATGACACTCCAAAGTACTAACAGGATAGTGAAATCTGGGCAAGTTGCTATTTGAACGACTGCAAATCCCTCTTTCTCAAGAGGAAAATAACACACTTCCCCTGTATTTTTTCCCTTCTGACCTCTCCAATCATATCTGCGTTCACAAAGGGACTGTGTTGTTGTTTAGAATCTTAAATTTCCTCCAGTTGCATAGAGGCATTTTTTAATTTGTATTGTTACTTCAGACGCTAAGAATCAGGGGAAAACAGAAGTGTTACCCTATTTAGAGATGGGTATTTCACCAAATTCTGTGTATGCCCGGCATTTAAAAGACACACACCCTCTTAGCATCTACTTTGACATACACTGGATAACACTAATGAAACCTAGCCAAATGCAAATGACAAATTTTACCCATTATAAAAACAATCAGCTACCCAGTAATTACATCTCAATCACTTTTCATATAAAGGAAGATGGAAAGGCAGTAATACTTCACTAAAGATTATTTTATCTTGTCCTTAGGCGAAGGAGGAAAAACAGAATGGGAGATTGTAGCTTATAGAAAGCTCTAAATTGTAAAATGGCAAATATTTCCCATTAAAGTAGAAACACAAACTTTTACTACAGTTAGCACTCCACCTAGTATCCTAGAAGGTATGAGTAGTTCATACAAGCAAAAAGGCATCACTTCTGAGGGTACAGTTATGTCACAGGCTGCTGTAGCCAGGGTGTGCCTAAACACCAGGTACAAGCACTGTGTTGTAAATCCATAGTGTAACCGTCCCACCAGTCTCTCAAGGACAAGGATGCCTCTGAACAGTGATGTCTTACAAACAGCGCTGTGTTTAATGAAGGGAATGGGTTTTGATCTTTCTGATTTGTATATGCCTTCATTTTCTTTTCCAGTGAAGGTGGAAATCCCTGCGTAGGTAATGTTACCCTAATGAAACTAGTGTGCTTTTTTCTGTGTTTAAAGATCTCTTTAAGCTATTAAAGTTTTCTTCCTTATTTAATTTTCCCCCTCTCCCCTTTCAAATACAGTGATAAAATGTACAACAAAAAAAAAAAAAACCCAAACAATTAAAAACAAAGAACATTTTATGTAACACTTCCTACACTGTTAAGTATTTCATATACACTGTCAGTATTTAGTGCACTATTTCTTCTTTTTTGGTATTCCTATTCTTTGGTATTGCAAGAAAAAAAAAAGCAGCATTGTTCAAATACTCATCATTGAAGACTTCAGTAAATATTTAGTCTATTATACTGAGAGTTCCACGTACGAAGGTCAAATGAAACCACTTGGAAGGACACAGTGAAATCATACATTTTAAACTTTGGAGCACTCAAATCTGACACAGCACAGCTGTATTTCCATTTTCCTCATCTTCTTTGAATCTTTGTCTTTCATTTTTCTCTTTTTTCCTAAAGCAAGAAAGTGACTCAGTCTGTAGACTAAATTGCTCTGCTATCCACAGACATGTCAATCCTTTCACATCTTAATGTTCTTTACCAAAGTGGAGATCTAGATGAGCATACCACTACCTGATTGCAAAAAAGAAAGACCGATTGATGTTCTTAATGCATCTCACACTAAATATTAAAAAAGATTTAAATTTCAGAGCTGGGTTTTTCATGCCCCTTCTCCACTGTTTTCTTTTGATTTCCACTTTCAAATGTTCCAAGCATTTGCACAGAAAATGTTTTAAATAAAAATGATGAGAATTAGGGTCTTGCCTAATTTCCTTTTCAATTTTTTGTTCTTTCTAGTAGATACAGATAATCTTCACTGTTTTTTTTACATTCTGATATATTTCACAATGAAGAAATAAGCGTACCTCTACTTTCTTTTAACTGAAGTTGAGATATTCATTCACTCTCCCTCTATAAGGAAAGGACTTTGTGAAGCAATCAACATCTAATCAAGCTGCAGAATTAGAAATTATTTTTTGAAAGTAAGAATGTGCATCTCAGTTCTTCTCTTAGAACTCATCTAGCAGGCACCATAACATGGTACTAAAATAGATTAAAAAAATTAGCAGTTTTTCTGTTTATAATGGTTTTAGGAAATGAAGATGATGAAAGTGAAATTTACACTGAAAGTCGGTCCAGAAGTAACTTAATAGCAAGTTTCTGCTATAACCCCTGTTTAACCATGGAAGGAAGTTTTGATGAGTCAATCTGCTCTAGAAGAACATGTAGCAATGTCAACACTCTAAAGAGGGGAAACTATTTCTGTTTGTTCAACTCATCAGATTCATCAGAGACAAAAAGAGGGCTACTATTTCTCCTCTGCTACCTCCCCAATATCTGATACTTAGTTCTGAACAAAAACATCTCCCCCACCCCATAAAAATAATAATACTTTTTATTGGAATGACTGGACTTTGGATGTCAATCATAACTCTGCAATAAGGTTACTTTAGTTCAAGACTTCAGTTTCCTGGGCCCTCCGATGAACAAGACCATACTAACCATAAAGCCACTTAATGCAGCATAGATTTTCATCCTTTCTGTTGAATAGTGAATAAAATTAAGATTTTTGTAAAATTGTCAGTGTAGATTATTATTACATTAGCTATGCTCATACAGCATCTTGCCACACTACTCAGTCTAGTCAAGAGGACTAATTCAGCACCTCCATGAGCTCCAGGCCCACAGAGTGAAATTAAAAAAACACTAACACTCCACTCCTGCCCTCGGTTATTAGACATGCATGAAACATAAGGCATTGTAAATCTTCTGATGACATGAAGATTGTTTCAAATGTACTGCAGTCACTGCTTATGAAAACGTCATCTCTGAATCCTGCTCCCAAAGACAAGGATATGTTTTTAAAAGTATGCAGGATACAAGAAAAAAAGAGCAGTGACATTTTTGTAAATTGTATGCTTTGATTGTCAATGACTTAGAAAGCAGTTTATTTTTAAAACAAACATTCTCAAAACCTTTGATGGCATATTCATCAATCCATCTGCTTCACTGTAAATTCTTTGAAATGCAGGTGGCTTGTAACGTCATGTTACAGCAATTAATGAAGTTTTTGAATCTCTCTTGCTCTTTCATTCTCTGCTGAATGGTGAAAAGGGGTTATCATCTTTAATTTTCCATCCAAACAGTATACACAATTAGATATTTTCATACATTTTCATATTTCTTTCAATAAATACATGCATTACGGATTTTAATATAAAGCTACTGAATGCAATCCAACTATATCTTGGAATGATCGGGGTGATGATTCAAAAGAAATATAAGATCAAAATGTAGATGCTGCTGTGCTCCAGAAATAAAAAAAATGACTAAACAAATAAGAAAAAACCCATGACCCTAACTATATAACAGATAAACCACAAAACTCAGTAAGTTCCTGAAATAAGCCTTATGTTTCACACTGTTCTATAATAAGCTGGCTATTGGATATGTGTTTGACTCCTCTCCCAGCTGGAATTAGACCTGCCTGACTCTTTCTCACAGGTTTTACGCAACTAATCAAGATTTTCCAACATCTCAGATAACAGTTATTTTTTGAAGAGCAGGTTCAGAGCTCTGTCTGATGCAGCGATGGTCCTAGAACACGGCATCCCCAAAAGTGTGAAACATTTGTGACTGTACATACGTTGCATGAGTAACTCTATACCTTCATCCTGACAGTATTTGATCAGCAGGTTAGGATTTTTGTAAAATATGTGCTGGGGCATCTTACCACAATCAAAATTAAATTTTATAACTCAAAGGAGAGGCCAAGAATAAGTGACAAAGTTTTAGAAAGTTCTGAATGCCTGCATTTGTGCTCTGTGCAGATTTAAGACAACTGAATGAGTAGTCCACAGTGAAACTATTGTCTTTGATTTGGTGGTGGGGAGGGGAAGGGTGAAGAGGCTGAGAAGAATAGCATCTCTGAATTCTTCTCACTGCCAATTCCATAGCAACTCCTCTTTAAAAATAACTGGAAATCCCAGGGTGGTCTAGTGGAAAGCAAGCAAATGGGAACATGCTCTTTAGTGTGACAGTTGTGCAAACCAAATTCTAGACAGATGGACTTTAAGTCTCTAATTTACAAAGAATAAACCTGCTGTTCATAGTTGCCTTGTAATGCTGGTACATTTTAAGTTTTAAAATATGATTTCACTGCTTTAGTCTCTTGGTTCTTGTGTCTTCCTTAACCTCTACTATTTTTCAGCTATGACTGGATATAGAAGACAACTTCAATGCGCAAAAGTACACTGTCTAAACACACCCTTAATCCAAACCAGTATAATATAAATGACCAATACAGGACACTAAAATGAATAAAGATATTCTTAAATGTGTTATTATTTGTTCTGTGAGAGGGCTTTGAATATTCCGCCATCCTCTGTTACACATTCACGGATGAAACTGTGAAACAGCTACTCATTTTGCTAAGTGCTAGGAAATTAAAGCTAACCTGAAAGTGGCCGTGCTCCTCCCGTCCCAGATTTAACTTCCCTACATCAGGAGAGGATGACTAGCAGTCATGCCTCAACACCCACATCACTCTACCTTGTGTGCAAGATTCCCTCAACAGAACCTGTTACTCTGCTTACACTTGCCCAGGTACGCTGGAAGCTTATTTTGTGGTTCTGGGTTTTTTTTCCCCCCCCAGTTAACTGCGGGAATACAACTGCTATACCTTCAGGCCAGTCTGTGGTAAGACACTGAAAGACGATCAGTTCTCCAGCAATGTCTGCTGCTTCACTGCCTTCATACGCTGGATTAAACCAGAACCCAGGCAAACTTAATATCTGCAGTTTACTCAGCAAATGCAGGCTCCTCACTACCTTTAAGCCCTTGCCAGGAAACTCTCCTGTCTAGATGGAGACTGGAGCTACTGCATTCCCACCAGCTCTGGCAAGCTTCAGGACTCCTGCCCTCGTGGAGACCACGCAATCGACCACAATCCATACCCTCGACTCTTCCTGGATTCTCAAGGCTCCTTGGTTCATGCACTCCCTAGTGAAGAAACTAGCCAGGGCACTGACTGCCCTCACCAAATTTGGGGTTCTTTTGTGGAAGACAGCAGTCAAAAACTGAACCTTTCCTCCATTAATACAGCTCCTCTGTAATGTGCTCAGGTGCAGTCAGACTCCATAGGAAATAAGATAACAAAGCCCTCAAAGATTCCCTATTATTCTTACATCGGGAATTATATGGCCAGAAGATACATAACTATTTCCAAACAGAGGGAACTCAGGAAAGTCTCACTGGATCATAGCATATCACATGGGGTTAAAGCCATTTGCCAAAGGTGATCATGGACATCTCTTTGTAAAATCAACCTCTTTGCTCAAGGGTGGAAGGTAAGTAAATTCCACCCACATCATCAAAGGTTCAAAGTAGGACATCAATGCCAGGAGAAGATGGGAATGAGGAATACAATGAAGACTGGAAACCAGGGTTTACATGGCAATACTTCTAAACCATGTACTGATACTGATTAGTTAAATTTACAGGCATTTAAGGAGGTTTTAGGCAGTTGGGTTGAATACATACTTTTTACATTCTACAGTCTTTTCCCATAACACAACACTCACCTTTTACCAGATTCAAAGTCTACAACCAGTGAGAAAGTGGCAGGCAAAGACAATAGAATTTTGCAGCTCGGAAAACTGTATTTTTATCCAAATAGAAAATTTAATTTACAGAATTGAATCCTTGTATTAATCTCTTCCACAGTCATAACAATCTCTTCCTCATGCTTGTGGAATCTGATTTACAACTTACGCAAGAACCAAATACCAGTTTTGTCAGCATCAGAGTGTTTGAATTATTGGATTAAGAATGAGTAAAGTAATTTAATCATAGTGCATCTTGATTTACAAGAATTGTTGGCATACATGGTGTGGTTCAACCAGAGAACAGAGCCAAGTGTTACCTTTCCTATACATATATGGCTTGTAAGAATATGGTGTATTGAATATTAAATCTGGTTACATGTAGTGATTGTATGTATGAATTATCTGTTTTATAAACTTACACTTAATCATGCATATCCTGTTTGGACTCCAGTTTTCTTAAAAAGGTCATTAAAAATGGTAATGCAGAAAAAATTGAAAGTAAAGCAAAGAAAACAAGCCCCAGGAAGCCACCAGTATGATAATCCCAGGGAGAGCAAGAAGGGGGGTGGGGTGGGGGGTCAGGAAACAAGAAAAAAAAAACAAAAAACACCAGAAAAGAAGCACTGTACACTGCCAACAATAATAAAATATTTTCTTTTCACAGGCAATGAATATTTTGTACACTCTTTATTTGACTTACCCAATATTTTTTTTCCAGTTTTTTTTTTTTTTCCAAAAATATTTTGTGGTTTTGTCTTGCAGTGGACTGCGTATTAACTTTCAAATAAGTTTTTGTTTGTTTGTTTGCTTTTTAAACAGAAGAAGATACTGTCTTTTGTGTACTCAGAAAATGGAAAGCTTAAGTATGTTTAGTATGGACCAGTTGGTGGATGTCATTCTTCCTGGTTGAGCATTGTCTCCTTTCCCAACCCAGTATTATTGTATATTAAACTTCCTAGTTCGTTCTTTTTGTTTTACAGTTCCAGAATAAAATCCCACTCTACCAAAACAGGTTTTTTCCCTTCCATTTCCTTCAGCTATCCTTGAGGTTACTCTCACAGCAAGATCCTTACCCCTCTGATTTCAGGCAGGCTCAGAACTATAAAGCGAGTTTTCAAATCAGGAACAGTGTATAACATACAGAGTGACATTGCTGATCAGTACTACTGCAAAAAATTACACCATAACACATCCGGACACAGAAACCACTTCTGCTAACCCACCACACAACTCAACAGATACCATTTCTGTATATTTCCCTCAGAGCCCAAACCAAAATCAGTGTTTCTCTAAAGCCTCTTGGTAGCTCTCCAAGCAGTCTCAAAGGATCTAACTTCATTTTTATCAGCCTATATAGCTGTGTGGATGGGTCTCCTTTTTTCTATTCAATTTTATCTCCTTTTTTGCAATTGCAGGGCTTTATTGTGTGTTTTAGCTTGTTCAGCTACCCATGTTTTTCTTCACTAAGCAATTGCAAAAGATATTCTAAGACACACTATGAGAAACAAGTACACATTAAAATGGCTGCTCTAAACAAATAAAAAAATCACAAAATATCTGGAAAAGCAATTGAATTATTTTTTGCAACATTTTAACCAACATTGCAGAGTACTATTTATTTGGTTTTCAAACAATTTAAACTAAAACATGTAATTACTATGAAATCTTAGAACAATATTTGATCTGTATGTTAAAACTCAAAAGAAGAAGAGAAGCAAACTTCCATTTCTTCAAAAAATAAGATGAAAAATATTTCCAAGATATTTATTTATTTTTATTTTTTTTTACTTTTGAAATTCCATACCTCAGAAGTTCGTCCACATACAGGTAAAATCTGTGGTTTGATACATACTCTTTAAACCGTCCAACATGAGGATAGAATTTACTAAACGTGGGCAGAACTGGCCACTTTGTTTGGCACCACCCAGCTAGAAGTTAAAATAATAATAATAAAAAAATGTTGTTACGTCTTTTATCTTAAGAGAACAAAATACTTGACAAGATGCCAAAAGTGGATGAAAGCTAAACTTAACTTTTTTCATTCGGTGTTATGTATATTTTGGTATACTCTAAGCTCTTTGCACTACGTATGCAAGGCCTTAACTCCAAAGAAATATTTTGCAAATGAACTTGATAGCAGTTTGCACCTGATCAGTTATATTAGAAATGGAAAAAGATCTCAAGTTTTTATGTATCAAACAATAGACTTCCTAAGGCAGTCACAATCGCTTTCACACCGAACACATCAACTCTATTTCATTTAGGTGCTCTACCTACCATTAACTCTGCTCAACATCTTAAGTGAAAGAAAGCAAGAATCTCAGCCATCAGTCACGACACACATTTCTAATAGTTATAGTAAGACAGCTGACGCATCTTTCTTCTTTGGCTGATTTGTCCATGTTTCTGCACCTTCATTAACAGAAGCCTGCACTGGAAGTCAGAAGAACCAACTCTGCAGCTAACTGCTGTTAGGAGGTTGTATGAGATGTATATGACTTTGGTTTTTTGCAAAATGATGCAACAAAATGTGTTCCACATTTTAGCCATTTGTCCTGTAATCCGACTGTTTCCCTTACGTGCTGGTATGCTCAGGATTAGGAATTGATTATATGTCTGCAGCAGGAATTGTCAGACTTTCACAGGCTACAGGTCAACACAACTCTGCAACCATGAAAAGTGCCACAGTTGTGATGGCTTTGCACTAAGTAGTCCGCATACACCCCCATAAAATAATCCAAATAGACCGCAAAACAAGGTGTATTTCTTCCTAGAAGTCAATAAAAGAGCATGCTCCATCATGAACGTGCAGAAACATTTTCAGGAGCAACAGAAAGTAGGCACTGCACTCTGTGTGATCTTCTTTCCCAAAGAGGTCTATTTACTTCCAGGACTGGACTTTATTCACCAGGTCGCTCACCCTAACAGTTCATCTTTTCAGGGGCCATGAATCACACTGCCTGATTCACCCTCAACACACCGTACCCATGATCTCTCCATTGCCCTGGCTTCCTATCAGGAACTGTCACACTTACCACCAGATCTGTTAAGCCCAAAAATCTTGGTGAAGAGCACTTGGCAGCGATAAAACACATTACCTTTTATTCAGAGGGTTGCATATTCCTGTGTGTCTAGAAAAGGGAATAAGTGGACTGCTATTACATGGCTTTTGACTGATGGTTATTATTCACAAAATGAAAGCTTCACTGATTCGCTCTCCCCTGAAATCTCGCAACTTAACCAGGTAAGTTTTGCCAGTTATTCCTTACTACATTTTAGGAAGTTTAAAATATATTCTTACTCTATGGGCTTGACAACATCTTTTAAAACACAAAATTCAATCAGTTAAATCAACAAGGTAAGCAAAACAATTATGTAGCCTTACTAAGTTTACATTATTCATAAAATGGCTGTGTAGCTAAAGTTCAATAGTTTGCATAGTTTGCCTAGCTTAGCATAAAAATGTTTTTATCTCTTCATTATAAACACTTTATAGTATGCATATGCTAAAGTCTGGAAAATACAGACAGATGCTTTGAAATTAATTACTGTCTCCAAAATAAAATACCCTACTGGCAAAAGTAAAGTATTTTCAGGCTAAATAACTAAAATGTAGCTTCTCAAAGAATCCTAAGGCATACATTCATTCTGTATGAAATTGCACTTTTGCCATCTTCACTGCAGGAGCTGTTATCACACTCATACTCATGAAATAGAAGACACAATTTATTTGGAAAGAGGGAAGAGATTTTACAGTTATATGCACTGTAAAATTGGCTCACATTAAGGCATAATGTGGCTTCCATTAAAAATTTGCCATTTACAAAGTGTTATGACATAATTGATATTCATGATACCATGGTATTTCTCTTTTTTTAGGATACTGGATGAAATATTTGATATATATTTGATATAATTGGGCAGTATTGTTACTGAAGAGCAACCACTGTAAACTGCTTTACTTAGAGTAAGGAACTACTTGCCATTTTCAGAGAAGACATGACAAATTGGGTCCATAGCATTGGGAACCTGTTATTAAACAGCACATTCAGCAATAGAGTGTTGTAATCTGGAAAGAGTCATAAAGGAATATGCAGAATTGCAATGCCACAATAGGCATGTAATTTGATTTTCAATTCATGTGACTGATGAAAAATTCAGAATCAATGCTCTTCTTGGACTCAGATGCCCTCCTGCTTTCCCTAATGGTACTTTCGTCTCTCACTCCTTTCCAGGAAGCCTGCTTTAATTTAGCTCCTTTGATCCAGGCCTGCAATGGAATCTTCATGAGCCTCTTGAATGGACTGATTCTGGGATGGTTAGTGAATCAATCGCCCTTTTCTGATTCTGCTTTCTCAGCTGAACCGCCATCTGAAGCAGCTGTTTGTCACCATCTTTTTCCTCTGTTGCTGTTTTAGCTTCCTTATGAGATGCTAAAGTGTATCTCATTTCCACTGGTTCAGTACAATCTCAGACACAGTCTCACTCTTTTCTTTGTTCACCAAAGACTAGTTAGATGGCTGAGGTACAAGAATTAACAGACTTGCAAGAATGAACCATTCACATAATTTACACTTTTGGTTAATTATGAAGTATAAAGTCTTAAACATCAAGTGGCAGTGAGGTGCTTACAACATCAATGGCACATAGACAGAATTGAGGGAGCACCTCCTGGGCTACAACGGAGACAGGAGGCTGAGCTGCTCAGTTTTGAAATTATGAGGGACAACTTAGCAGGGGTTGTTTTCTGGCCAAGTACTCTGGAAAATACTTTTTTTTTTTTTTCTTTGTGAGGAAGGCCAATTTTTTGCTTTCACTATTAATCCTGTTGGTTAGTAAGACCATTTGTACTCCATTAATATCAACACAAAAATAACGTACTGTTCCCTATGGCTTATCCTAAATATAAACAATATTTTTTTGCAGCTCCACAGAAGATGAAAGAATTCCGGTTTTAGTGCCCATTTAGAAATAAATGTCTTCAGCTAAAATAAAAGCTTTAAGGCTATACTAACATGGCAATTATAAAATTCTGTTTTAACGTCTCAACAACTCCCACATAAAATCCGGTTGAGACAGGGAGAAAAGAGTGATTCTACGCAGCACGATAGTCAGCTCATTTTGAATGTAAATGAAATCAGAAATACCCACAGAGAAGTTTATTATTCTGAGATTTCCAACTTAATCTCAAAACTAAACAGTTTTGCATATGTGCTTAGGTAAGCAAACAGACTTGGAAACTGATGAATGAGTACTTTGGAACTTTTTTCATTTTGGTAAACTAAAAACGGTTGCTTTAAGTACAGCAAGTGAACAGTCACCAATGAAACAACTTCTCTGAATCACTTTACTATACACAATCTGCATGGTCAGTCTTAATATTCAGATTGAAAAAGCTTTAATTTTTCATTCAATGTGGCCTATCCAATGGCTTACACAGAAAAGGCAGAGGATGAAGATTCCCCATTCCTAATTATTTTTTAAGGGTTACCCCCTGCCTTGAAAAACAAGCAGGTGAATTTCTTTGTGCATCAGTTTACCCATATGTAGAAAGGGAATTTATTAAAATCTGGAAATGTGTTCCTTTGTTATTTCAAGAGAGAGAAGACACACAAACTCAGCATCACTTCAGCACCTTAAAGCATAACTTTCATAGCTTCCTCAAGGTCACTTAAAGCATGATATCCAGAATGGACCCATCCTCTATCAGCCAAGCCATCAGGCAAACAACAGCACTGGCAAGGGAATGTTCTTTTTCATTTTATCGTGAGGTCGTATGTTGCCTCTAGCTACGACTTTCAAATGGTTTTACAGGTCACTCTTTTGAGGTGTTGAAAACACAGCAAAATAAAAATAATTGCAGAATCACAACTGAAACCTTCACATCTTTTCTCAAAGCACAGATTATCTGGATACCAACCCAAGAGAAACATTAAGCAGTTTTCCTACTTTTCCTTTCATCATTTCTACACATTAGAAGAGACAATGCACCCTGTTCTTTATCCTAACACTTTATTCCTCTGAAGAAAATTTCTCAATATTGCAGAGGAGGGGAAAAAAAGAGAAATAATCTTTCATCAACAGTTGTCCTTCCTTTCCTGCCCCCAGCCTAAAGAGTTATTTAAAAGTGTTTAGATGATAGCGTAACTTGATAGTGCAGGAAGAGTTTGCAGAAATGGAACATTTTTCACTCAGAGTGAAATCATAGTCACCTCTTCCTTCTCCTATATCGGTGTTATTATTAACCACATAAATGCTAAAAGTTAAATACTCCCTTGAGCTATCTGCAGGGAAAAGTATGAGTTTACTAAATGAGAAAAAAAAAAATCCAACAAACCGAACTAAAACACAAAACTACAGACTAAGGAAGGTCATAGAAAATAACACTGCAATGTTGCATTATGTTACCTCATAAAGGCATTCAAAAGGCAAAAAATGTCCCCCCAAACCTGGGTAGAAGATTGCATGAATATATTCATTCTATGAAGAAACAATGAGAAATTGTACTGGGAAAGTAATGGAGAAACAACATTTTTGCTATGACATTATCCTGTATTCCTGAGCTTCCACTACTTGACATAGAAACTGCCCAAGTCCATGAAACAGCTTTTGACATATAGATAATGAATTCTCGATTCTGCTTTTCAGTTGTGTTGGTTTCCACTATTTATTAAAGTCGTCCGATTTTCACATGAACACTAAAATCAGACTAACACAAAAATTACAAAGATAATGGGTAGATTTCTGTGGCAAAAAACCTGTCTAAGAATAGCACATCAAGCAGCTTTAATCATACAGCATACCTTTGTTTGCTTTACACAGCTCTGCTGTTCCCTTAATTCTTCAGCTGCTTCTTATAAATACTTTTCTGGGTAATGCCTGACACATTAATTTCTATCAAGGGATAAGGCTCTGTTTTGAAACCAGCACACAAACAAACATACGTAGGACCCTTCTTTCATATTTCACCCAAGAAAAATATACTGGGAGCTGACTTAATCAGGAAGGAAAACAATTTTCTCCTTATTTATACTGACAAGCATTGCAGTACTGATGAGTATAGCAGTAGGTGGTTTATGTGCTTTCAGTATTTAAACCAAAAAGCTAGCTGTATCACAGGTTAAAGTATATGCAGCTATAACAACTTTGCAGAATCTGCTCAGTCCCCCTGAGCTTCCCTGATTCCACTGAGACTGCTCTGACTGTTGTGAATAAAATTGCAGATTAAAATCTCTGCTCTAATCAACAATAAAGGAACTCTGAAATCAGAGAAAGAGATGATGATGGGTCTCAGTCATATTCCTCTCGAAATAACGGCAAGCAGGATCAGGCTGTGTGTACTGAATTAAAATAAAGCCTGTACACAAAAGGACTAACAACTGCCCTGCCCCCACCCCAGCTAATGCCCTCACCGTGGTCATGTTGCCGCCTCCCTGACATCCACCCCATTAAGTGCACTTAATAGCTCATGAGTCAGCAAATACAACACACAGGTGATGGCACTGGTAATTTGTCTATATATGTGAAGATGACTTTTTCAGAAAGAAATCACGTACTATCATTGCTGGAGTTAGAATAACCTCAAACAATCCTTATCATCTCTTTAGTAAATGAAGTACTAGGTTTTCTTAGCTCTCATTAGCAATACACAAGTCTTATTCTCATTACGTGTATCTCCAGTGAACTAAATTGCGTGTCCAAAATTTCCTGGAGCAAGAGAAAACACAATACGATAAAGTGCTTCAGGTTATAATGGTAAAAGACTCTGATTTATTTGGTATTACTTAGCTATTCTGCCTGTATCATAAACAAAGATTATGGTGTAATAAATTAATCTGGAAGGAAGTAGATGAAATTTACTATTTGTGTCTTTGGAGCCTTTGGTCACAGTGAAAATGCATCTGAAATATATTGAGACATAACCTGTCCTTTTTATTATTTATGTGTGTCAACTTTCTCCTCAACACTAATTCAATTACTGTTTCTTCAGAAGAAAAGCTTGCTGTGAATAAACTATAATGGGAGATGAAGAAGAACAAAAATAAATCATAGTTCTGTAAGACAGATCTTTCTGCTATTCTGGCTGTACCACTTTTACTAAAAAACATTTTCATACAAAAATTTTCTGCTCAGACTGAAAAAGTCCATTAAACAAAAGGGCCTGGTGCAGCCTTTGATTTTATGATGTTTTCTAGAGCTCCAAAGTCTGTTCACAAGGTCCTTTTCCCTTAAAACTCATAAAATTTGATGATAGCTACTTCAGCTTTTAGAAGGCACAACTCCAAGGGCATCAATGAAATTAAAAGTAAAATGGCATAACTGAAACCTCTCTAATTTGGCAGAAAGTTTTTTTGTGTTTTTTTTTTTTTTTTAATTTCTTTTTTTTTATTGTTCAGCTGATCTGACTGTAAAAGCGGTTCAGGCTGTGGGACAGAACCGTTTGAGCTAATCTCCTTACCTTTCCCAAAGACAAAAAAACTCAAAACCTCTCAAAACTTTTAAGTTAAACTTTATCAGGTAACAAAAAAAAAATTACCTGCATCAGATTTATGATGTTTCAAGATATTCCCAGCAATAAACTCAATTTCTAGACTTACACTTTACTGTTTTGAAATTACATGGTGACTTTCTGTTCACTTCTATATCTGGTTAAGAGATGGGAGGCAGGTAACAGACTCCAATAAACTATGATATTAAAAATTTCAGACATGCCCAAGAGCAGCTAATTCTCGCAATTATATAGCATACTGTGGCACAAGTAGGAAGAGAATTCAGAATTCCCAGCACCTGATTTATCTCCCTGAGATCAGTGAGTGGCACAATTTCAGACTGTGGCTCAAACCACTGGTGTGTATCAAATCAAACGCTGCATACAACACCTCATCTGGAAAAGCTGCGCAGTAGCCATCGCAAGCTGCACTGCCTTGAACTAGAATTCATTTCAGCTTCTTCATTCTCTTAATTTCCACTCACCTGGGAAAAGCATGCAATAAAACCAGCTATCTTAAATCAAACTTCTAAATTAAAAAAAAAAAATAATAATTAGTAAACCCACAGTAATTTTCAGCCAGTATTTCTAATGCCTAACCTGAGAAACCTCAGAAAACCAAACAGCAGTTGATAGAAATGCGGCTGACACAAAAGATAATCTGCAGTTGCCTCTCAAAACCCCAAACTCATCAAGGACAGTGTATTTCGCTACATGTAGCCTGGCAGTGATAATATACTGACACCTGGAACCCAAGAGGGTAATAACTTTCAGCACTGTGCCCACTCACTCACACAGTTTCTTCCAGGCAGATTTCTACAACTTCTTTTACGATCAGTGGGAACAAATGTCCGGCTCTGCCTTCTGATATTTCACATCAGCCTGTTCCAGACTTATTGTTGACACTGGCATTTTTCAGAAATGCCACTGTGATGCGATAGAGGATCTATCTGCATGATACTGGAAAACTTCCCTCTGGTTTTTTTCCAGTTTGTTTTAGCTGGGAAACACTTAATAAGGTCCTTATATTGTTCCACCCTGCTCGCGTGTTTTGAAGGGTACTCAATGATTTCAGTGGCTAATGCTAAGGAAATAAACCCTATTCGGTCTGAACAAAGGTGGTCACTGCAGAAACATAACTAGATGCAGTGTGCAATTGCACCTGGGATACTTGAGCTGAAATGCAGGTCAAATTCTGACCAAAGATATACAACATGCACATTAAATTATAAACCAGCCCAAGTCATTCAGAACACATAGTGAAACCCATATACAGAGCTTCTATAGGAACTAATGCATGTAGGAAATCTGAAAACTGATGTTTTCAGCTGCTTCTGGTGTTCTAGACAACATTAAAGACCTCTGCCCTTGTAAATCCCACTGCCATCGATGTTTTCAATATCATCACTTTAATTGTGGAATAATAGCCTCAGAAGGGAACACTTACCAGTGGCTTCTGGTTACATGGAATACTTCAAGCCTGAAGACTTGTGATAAAATAATGGCGCAGAGTGTGCAGAAGAAGGATCCATATGAATAAAACCACCAAACCTACAGGACTTAATACAGATGACTGAAAATAAAATGTACATGATTAATGCCAATGATTTGTGCTGGAATAACCTCGCTTTCTGACTACATCACAAACTGCTAAAGAAGCAGTTTTAAGAGAGGAAGTTATGAATTTATTAATTTGCTTCAAGCTCACCATGAGCTCACTTTTTTTCATACCATAATAACTGGTTCAGATTCACTGAAGAACTCCAGATTGCTGGGGTTTTTTTTATTTATTTTCTACCTCCGAAGAATCATGCACAAAAGAAAAGCATCACCTGTACACAGACTTTACACTACAGAACGATGACTACCTAAGTGAATTAAAGTTTTCATACCTTTTCTTAGCATAAAAATATATACAAACTTAATTGAGCACTGCCATAGTGCTTATTCATACAAAATCCCATTATTAATTGCTCTTTTCCCAGAATAAACTTGGGAGAATTAGAAAAAGCTTCTCACATGAAACTACTGCACAAGGCTTCACCAGTGTAAAAAAAAAGTGTCCCTTTACCTACAAATGCCTCAGCTCTCTCTAGGTAAAGTCATGACCTTGCAGTCAGTGCTAAAACTCCCACTGACTTCCACCCAGCTAAACTGTCACCTCGCACTACTTTGTGGAGGAAGAGGAATAGTCATTATCTACCTGGATATTTTTTTTCCTCCACGTTTTGAACTTCCTGAAAAATTTCAGCCTCTCTAGTTTCAAGTCAACGTCTTAAATGTTGAATCCCTGTAACAACGTTAGCTAGGTGTATGGGGTTACTCCTTAATATTTAAAAGAGCTATATCAGTACTAACCTCATATAGACTTTGCTACCATGTCTTGCTTTTTGTAGCTTGTTCGGCTTCTTACATAAAAATCGCTTAACAGCAACAAACAACTTTCTTACAGGAAGGCGTTGCCATATAGCAGCCTACAGCTCCTGCTGCAGACAGCAATGCAGAACCCCACTTACCTATCTTGCTGAGGAGCAACTTGCAGCATGGTACAGTTTAAGGACAGTACATGAAATAAATTGCAGCTGTGATGTTACTGCACATGAATACAGTAACTATTCTTAAGGAAACTGTATGAGATAAAAACATTGATACGTTTAATAGATTATAGGAAGACTGTCTACTGGGATAGCTGTCTGTCAAATCTCTATGTAACTGAAGATGTATGCCTAGGTCATGAAGAACTTAATATTAACCCTATTAGAATATAAAATGAGTAGCAGACAAAATAAGACGGTAAATCACAAACATTATGTACTCCGCTATATTTCACTAGTGTTATTTCAAAAATGCAACTGAACAGTAACGTAGAACCAAGTGTGCATGTAGGACACAGATCTCAACACCACCACATACACGTTAAAGTTTGAGAATGCTCCAAGTGAATTTGGTTTATGCAGACAATGACAAGCCTGCAGGTGGTCATATTTTACGACATCTTGGCCCTTGATAACTTGCTAGGTCATGTAATATTTATTTCAATTTGTGTGAAAAATTCAATTCAAAATTATGTGCTCTTTTGTATGTAAAGAGTTAAGTTATAGCCTTTGTGAGCTATTAGTTGGAGATTTATTGGGGGAGTTAGTAAGTCTATAGTTCAATATGTGGTGATTGAACAAGGACCATAGGTGCAGAGACAGAGAGAGGAAGAGAACTCAGTCAAATGATGCCTCTGGGGCTTTGCAACATATGGCCCATCAGTCAAGGGTCAAGCCCCCTCACAAATTGCATGCACTTTACATAGCCATCTGCATCAATAAATTACTAGTCTTCTGTAGCGCAAGCCCTAATGCATGAGCTGAAGGGACCACCCCACTTACAAAGAAACAGCTGTATTATTATTATTATTATTATTATTATTATTATTATTATTATTATTATTTTCTTCCACGCACACTGACCCAGTCCTTCCCACAATGAGATTTTGTTGCAGACAAATGTACTAACAAGCACACCTCAGCTTGTTCTGCCTGCCCTATTTCCTTCCTAAGCGAATACAATCTCCTACCAGGTACAAAGGATGAGATGTATCAAGACAGAAGTTGAAAACATGTGAGTTTCAGAACTGGGCTTTAATACTCTTATTTTTCATTTCTGCATTTTTACACATGCCCAGTGCATCATCCTGTATTATCAGCTAGCAATGTTGCAACTACTGTCTGCAGAAGGTATGTTTTGCTGAAGAGCAGACTTTGACAATTTTAACTTTCACGCTTCCACTTACATCACAGCCCAACTTTGTTTATGCTAGATGACAACACCTGTAGACTCTGACAACATCAGTAGACTTTTCGGTGTCACCAGCTGTCCAGAAGATCTTATGTTGAATCATCACAATTATCCCTTTTCTGCTGTTACGCCACTTTCTCAACTACCTATAGGTCAAAGACAGTTAAAAGTACCTAACAGGCATAGTGTAACCGTTACTCTTAAGCCAGACTATAGATAATGCTTAAAATAAATGTTGTGCCTCTTCAGATTTACTAATTTGCTTCAGCTTTTTTGAGCCATATTGGATCAAAATGTAGCACGTATTTGTGATTTCATATTTTTAGATAATTTGATTTCATATTAGCACAAAGAGAGATGGGTTGCAGCACTGAACATAGAGGTATTAACTTTTACATCTTTGTATCTAACTGCATTATATAAGCAAAGCTTTTAATAACTCCTGCTTGGTGAACTATATGATGTAAGTCACTATTTTAAGTCAGATTCTCAGTAAGCAGCTTTCTACAGGACAAAAGTATCCCCAAGATACCTAGTATTAATTACACACTATACCAAGAAGAATACTAAAGAATGAACGAACCCACAAAATAACCTTGGGGGCAGTTTGAGACTATACTAAACCAACACCAAGAATTAGCAAAATACTTAACTTCCCTATAGTAAAACCTTAATCAGAAAGAAAATGAAATTACTTCAACCGTTTACTAAATAAAGTAGAAATTAAAATACTTTACAATAGGCCTACTCAAAGGCTGCACTTTTAGGTCCTCTCGCTGCAAGCATTTTTTCTGTCTTTCCTTTGCTCCAGTTCCTGCCCCAAACGCAGAAGACAGTGGAAAAGTAGGTGTGCTATCCTAACACAGTGGTTTCCAGCATTCATTTATTGTCATCTAACTTTTCCCTCTGAAACAGGAAGACCCATTGCAGACTGCTCCTTAGCAAATATACACCTATCGACAACAGACTGCACCTTCTTAGTTTCCTTAAAACAGTCACGTGAACACTGTTTAAACATTGCTGCTATGCTATATACAGTCTTCAAAGAACAAGCATTATAATTTGCACCTTAACTGCAGAGGTGTGACAGTGCACCACATAATAAAAAAATGGGAAGTCACTTACTCTTCTGTAGTTAAGACAGCAAATATGTGTATGTGAATTGAAAGATGTGAGTGAAAACTGACAGATGTGAAGAAAAAAAAAAAAAGACAATCAAGTGCTATCATCAATTCAAGTATTATTTTTTTCCTGCCAAATATTTGTCTGCTGGGATAGGCAATATTTCTAAAACAGAGATGAACTTCAGCTCCACCAGTGAAGTGACAACGAGGAGCTGGGAAGTAGACCTTTGAGCTATTACTACCTTCACCCCTCCAGGTGACAGGTTCATTTTTCTTGGTGGAAGACTCACCACGTTATACAAGTTGCTAGCATCTTGCAAGGTCCAGTCATAAACCCATACAGAACTGGGGCCAATGACTTCAAAATACCACCAGGATGAAGAAGACAAGAGAAGAGAGGTGATGAGCAGTTATATGGTAGAGGCCTGGACATGAAGAAGAGCATTTTGTGGAAGCACAGTGCAGGGAACACTTGTGTATCCCAGTGAATACAAGAGGGAAGCAAATTATGCGGCAGCCAGTCACACGCCGACCATTTGAAGCATCTGGATTTGTGACTCTCTTTTTATTAGGATTAAGGATGTAAATTCCAATATCCTAATGCCCCTATCTATAGATGGAAACATATACATGCGCATAAACAGAGAATGCTTTCTGGATGTTAGTACATCCTCCACAGGATGTTCCCTTTGAGTCCTCAACACAGGTACTATGAAAGGCTGGAGCAGTCATGAAAAGGTAATCTGTTTGCTGTGACTCTTACCAGTGAAAGATTTCTTCGCATGACAGAGGTCCTGGATGCTTTACAAAAGTTAGTGAACATAACCGTAACACTTTTTCAAGATCCATACTTTTCCAGCTACAGGCAGACCGTACGAAACTGAAGCAGTGCAAAGTACTGCACCGGCAGCCTCAAGGCATTACATTTCAGAGGGGCCGAGATGAAGCCAGTCAGAGAAATGGTATTTTACCGAATAACAGTAAACTCTTTGCAAATCTTACTCATATACAAGATGAAGTCTGAAATGTGTTCTTTGGCATCAGAACAACTTAAAGGAGCTGCTACGGTTTATGGGGTTTCCCATAGATGAGGTAATATGTACTTATTACTTTTTTTCTGTGTGGTTGCCAAGTTCCAAGAAAAACTGTGTTTTCACTGTTTCTACTTAATCTACGTTGCTGTAGAGGCTAAAAGAAGTCTGATGATCCAGTTCCTTTTACTCATTATTTGAGAAAATAGGCAGCTTTGTGATGACGTACTACTTTCTTCTGTCAAGGATCCTTTTGAAAAAAGAACACCTTCAGAATGTTTCAAAGATTTCACAAAATGTTTTGAAATCTGAAATGCAAAGATTTCAGGAAAAAAAATCTTTCTCATCAGGACTCGGGCACCTTTTTATACATCAGACTTTCCATTTCTTCGGACAGGAAATGATAAAGTAATTCCAGCTTTGAGAAGGGAGACAGTAAAGAAGCCCCTCCACAGCAGCCTCCTAAACATAAGCCAGCCAGGCTTTGTCTAAGGGCAGGAGAGTGGTTCATCTTACAGCCTTTGCCCTCTCTTCTGAGTGTGAAGATAGTTTCAGATATTTTAATTGTACTTTCGATCCGTCAGTAGGATCTGAACTGAATTAACAGGCTCAGCTCGCACTTCACAAAATATGTTCAAAAGTTTTTAACTAAAGTGTTTCCTCATGCTTTACTGGGGCTCTTACAGGATTCCCAGTTTCTTCCTTAATCTAGCCCATTGTCACATCATCAGATAATGAGCATGCCCTGGCTAGACCAGACCTTGAGCACTATGCTGATGTACATCACATAGATATAATGCTAATAAGCAGAGAAATGTAAAGAAAAATAAGTACCAACATGTGATAGGGAAAATGGAAAAAAAAATAAAACTAATCACCCAGAAAGAAAAAAAGTCGCTGCCCTCCTTTTTAATTTTTTGTTTCCATGTGGAAGGAGAGGGTTGTCTGGGTTCAGCTCCTAGCAGCCAGCTGTTCACATCCCAAACCCTACCAATACAGCTGCCACTAATTGGCACCCTCAGCAGTCACAGCACAGGAGTTGTGGACTGAATGGCTTGTTGAGTTTGCAAAATGAACTGACCTCTTTTTCACCCCAAGGAAGTGTCCTGCGGGTCAGAGTGGAAGCAGGGTGTGGAGAGGCTTGCTCAGCTGCTCTCTCTGTCAGTACAAAGCACAGTTGCCTTCATCCCCACCCCTGCAAAATGTGGCTTCTGCCTTTCTATCCCTGGGATTCAGTGCAGGGTCCGAGCAAGACCCGTGTTGCTACTCACTTCAGCTTTGGCATTTTTTTATAGTGCAGTATTAAGTTTATACGAGGGCCTTGATCTGGGTAGCTCACCGATACATAACTTTGTATTACCTTACATTATACAGGCAGTTTTCCAGTACTTTAAAACAGAGCTCTCCTCTGAGAAAAGTTCTCAATCACTTTTAATTGTCAATTTGGTCCAACACTCCCAATTACGTCTTGTCTTGACAGAGAACACTTGCACTGTAACACTGAGGTTTTGGATATTTTACAATTCCATGTCATAGAAGCCTATTTAATTTTGAAGTGATCTATTTGCATTGCAACTACATTCGCCAACATAGTGGGGGAAAACAGAAAGCAATTAAACCCACAGAAAAACCTTATTTACCTCTGTTGGTTTTGGTGGGGGTTTTTTTGGTTTGTTTTGGTTTTGTTGTTTGGGTTTTTTTTTAAACCATATCAATGAGCAAACTGATGAGTATTTCTTTTTATTATGTTAGAAGACCATTTTTAAACGCTACTTTTCATTAACAATCCAATAGACCTTTATTTTTTTGATCAAACACTACCACCTGCTCTGGGAAAAGCTTCAGAGATACTATCAAATCATAAAGAGATAAAATAATACAATTATGTGAAGTGCTTTGAGAAAAGAGGATAGCGATTTTATTTCTGACCTATAAATGTTCTTCAGAGCAAAAAACCTACAGCTGATCATGTTTATGTAATATTTAACACACCCAGTGGCCTTCCCGAATTTCAAGACCAACTGTTCTGTTTCTTTCCAATGATGCATAAATGGAGTTTGAATCACTCTTAATTGAAAGCGATTCAATGCAAATGGCATCAAGGATGACAAGGGACTATCATAAATGGTTTGACCCAGCAAACATCCCACGGGCTGTTTCACTGTCCAGCAAAGCCGGAAGTGAAGATAGCTAAGACACAATAAATGAAAATGTACAAAGACCCAGATGGCACAGCTGTACAAACACATTCCCAACACCAGCACCTGGATTTTGCAGCCACCAGCTGCCACCCCCCATGTGGCTGTAAGTGCTGGCTCTGGAATGGTCAGAGGCAGAGGTCAAACAGGAGTCCCTTTGCCACTCAAAAGAGTGATGCGAAAGTTAAGCGCAGAGTAACAGATTTCCTGAAGACAGTGCTGTCCAATTTATTAACATTGGATATATAAATTCACCTGCTCACACACCCAAGATCATATTTTTGCAAAGTAAGTACCATTACAAAAAAAAACAACAAAAAAAAAAAAAAAAGAAAAAAAAAACCCAAAAAACCAACAACCAAATTACACTTAATGTTTTGCATGTGCATTCAAAGCAGAAAGTCCCATCCCCTAGCTTCTTAAAGAAATTACAGTATTTTACTGCTTTGGCCTGTCAATATCCATGCATGTACGAGCAAGTGGGCCAGTGATTCCTTCTTGATCTGAAAAATACACCTTACCCCAAGTCTTGTGGCTTTCATCTAAGTCACAGAGGAAAATGTACAGAAAGAGGGAAAGATCACACACGACACGACTGAACAGGTGACAAGCCACACCAGAGTGCTGTTCAACAGCACAACTGCGGTAGGCAAAGCCAAAGAGGAGGAAACCAAAGATTTAGTCTTTTTGGCATGAAACTTCATGGTTTTTGATATGTAAAACCACACGCACAATCCATATATCTAGGTGTACATTTCTATTTGCTATGCATAAAGGACAGCAGCGAGTTTATCAGACAAAAGAGTTGCAAAACTTAGAAGCTGTAAATCAGGTTCCTTCTTTTTAAAGAAGGGAAATACTGGGACATCTCCAACTTTCTCTAAGTTCAGAATATTTCCAGTTTTACCTCAACATCTCCACTTTTCCTCTCAGTTACAGTCCAGAATTTACTGGCACCTGTCCTTGTGTATGAAAAGTGGAAAGGTAACAGAAAACAGAAGGAAAATACATAGATGTTTATAATTTGATAGATATAACAAATAGCTATTTCAAAATCGTTTACAGAAAAATAGAAAAAATGCTAATTCATTCATTAGATCATGTTCAGTATTTGAAATTACACTAGTACTGCAAGATTAAATGACTGTAAATTGAATTTAACTTCAATTTGACACTTTGCTTTATTATAGTGTTCCTCCAGAGTAATTCTGCCTCAAAAAATAAAACAAAAAAAACCCAAAACCCCAAAAAAATCACAGAACAGAAAGTTCAGTAGGGGCCACAGCTGCCTCTGGGGAAGTTCAGGCTCCTGGAGATTTCAGTCTACTCTCACTACAATACTACATTTGTTTGTGATTGAAGCTATGTCTACTGAAACTGCATCCCATTTAAAAATCAAACTAAAAGAAAATTTGAAGACCATGTCAACTGGAGTCAACTGATAGACTTCAAAAGGCTGGAATCATGTTGTGCAGACTGAAATATCTGCGGCTTCCAGCAGATCCTCCCATTCCAGTACAGTCACATATACAATGCTCAGGAAATTGGAGGAATGCTTTAGTGGATCTTATCTTCTCAGTCAACTACATTTACGCCTTCTGGCGATATATGCATTATTACTCTCCTGCTCTGAGAAATTACGGGATAAATTTAATCTGTTGACAATCCAGTGTGACCTTTAAGGAGAAGAAGAATAAGACACTCAAGGCAGGTATGCATCCTGAAACTGGGCAAATGAGAAAGGCAAGCAATCCTCGTACAGAATAAAAGACCTCTCACTTATTACTTTAGGTAATTTATTATGCCTTTTAGTCTGAAATTCTAAGTTTAATAAAAACTCAGCTTAGGAAGCTTATTTCCTATGGGAGTCAAGACTCCCTAGTTGATTGGTATATTTATTAGTTGCTTATGAATTTTAGTAAGATCAGGATGCTATTACATAAGTGCCCTCACATTAAATATATTAAACTTTGTGAATTTTTTTAATTGATGTAGGTAAATCATTGTCATGCCAGAAAATTGCCAGTTGAAAACTGGCTTAACAATTGGAAACAGCTCCTTATTAGGAGTTGCAGAAAATCGTACTTTAAAAAGGGCAGAATATTTTTTTAATTCTACTCAGGATTGTAACAATCAATAATCATGGGGCAGGAATTCTACACAGGACAGTGTTTTCATATGGCATATAGTACAAAAGAGACAATAAAACATTTACAAGATTGTATACATTTGTGCCTTATAGTTGCTCATCCTGATGCATTTATAAGAGTATAACGTAAACCCGGCATAACTAAGGTGGTTCCTTCTTCCAATTTAATTGGAAAGGCAGCAAAAGACATTAACATTTGAGGTGTTATGAAAACCTTTGATTTTTTTTATCCCCTAACTTTAGTTCTAATGTAGAAAACACTCCCGAAAGTTGTTACATTGACACACATTCATGGCAAAAAAGGTCATGAACTCATCAGAGGTGCTGTCCCTTATATCATTCAGGTCTCTCAGTCCACAGAGTCTAACTGGGAAGGTTTCCTGTGTAGAGAAGGGAATGTTGAGGGGCCAGTGTAACTTCGGCTCCTTTGCTGCCAATGCCAAGAAGATGCTACTTATGTCAACATGTTCTCTGTTCATGCTGTTAGGAGACAGCTGTGACCTAACAACTTCTTTCATACTAAAACGCAATTGGGTTATCTTCTCAAATATTTGCCTGTTCAGACCCTTTCCCTTTATTTCCTATCCCTTTATTGAAAGGGAAAGGATGTGGTTCGATTTGTGGATCAATAAAGTTACACAACCAGAATTAAGAAGCAACAGCAGTAAATGAAACTGGGGGGGAAGGAGAAAAGGATACATGTCACTAGAATCGCTATCCCTCAAGAATTAGAACTTTCAGCACCCAGAGAAAAGAAAACAAGCAAATTATTGGCCAGCAGCATCTGATAAGCGCAGCTGGTTAGTCCGCCTGCTTCACCTAGAGAGAAGCCTCATTTCAGCAGGGAAATTACAATTTTTTATACAGCTTTCTTAGCATCTAACCCAGTCTTTATTTATTCAGTGCACTGTTTCCAGTACTACTATAGATTTACTATGTGGCTTAGTAATTTCTGCTAGTAAACAACTATTCTTTTGCATCCTACGAGAAAGAAGGAGGGAATCAGAAAGTACTTAGTCATTGAAGTCAAACACTGTTGCTTTTTGAGTAATACACACAAGACAGTTCTTTCTACAGTGTCCATGCACGAACTATTTATATAGATGCTTCCAACTCCATATATTCTGGATGCTTTGTCCCACAAATTGTAGGAGCAACCATGGCAAGCTTTAAAGCCTGCATCATGTCCTTGCCATGCTAATAAAATCTTTATTCTTGTGCAATTCCTCTACTTCAGGCAAGTTGTTTCCACTATGAAGCAGACAGCTTCAATTCTTCTGGAACGTCCTGCTCCACAAGCATTTAAGGGCACTCTTCCCCTTCTCCTGTAATCCCTTTACAATGACATACTTAGCTTTGGAGGGAAGCAGGACATTTTTCTGCTTTGCACCCTATGTTATCGTTAGAATGGCCTAACAAGTAGAGGATACAAAACCTGAGCAGCAGAGCTAATGGTTTGTTGATTTTGTGTTGCACTAGTTTTAAGGTTCTCACAAGATTTCTTTAGAAGTTCAAGATCATAAGAGAAAGATGGTTGGAAGGGGAAGGAAGCATTCTTCACTTCAACAGCTGAAAATGCTGGAAACATAGACACGCACAAACACATAGTCCTGACCTGATGAAAATAATTCTAAAACCTCTTATTTTATTTCATATGCTTATTCTATGACTGTAACACCACTGCTTCAACAATTAAAATCGTAAAATCCTTAATTCTTGCATTAGCTTGCTGATGTCCATAGCAGACTTTCTGCAACCTCAGGTATGCTCTCTTCTGATCAAAGGGAAATGTATTTCCACTTTTATTTCTCTGGCCCTTTCTTCTCCTCAGAATCCCTGTTCTTTTGAACATCTGACCTCAGCCAGCTGCTGGTGCTGTATACTCACAGAGAAAATAAGGAGAGGAAAAAAGAGGGAATGGGGGGAGAGGAAGTGGAAGGCATCCCCTTTACACTTTTTCCCTTCAGGAAAGTAATTTTCCTCTTGCCCCTGATTCCAATTGCAGACCACTAGGGATGCACCTAATCTACCTTTCTGTTGCTACAAGTACGAAATGATTACAGAAGTGTGGCTGAAATGAACAGCAATGAATTACCATTTTGTCAAAAAGGCTTAGGATGTCCAGAACCAACTACTTCTTTCACAAGGAAGGAGAATAAAAGGACAGAAATAATTCCATCAGCAGAGGTGGGGGTTTATTCCTTCCCTTTAAATGAAAGACCCAGGCAAACAAGACATATTCTGTGTCATGGTTTGTCACTCATGACCAGCAGCTGGTGATTAAAAAAACCTTATGGCTTTAAACCTGCTTCTCTGTAAAGCATGATGACATTCACCGCAATGTGCTGCAAACCTGAAACAATCAGACAGAACCTTGAGAGGTGGGCGAGTAAATGGATGTGCAATAGCTGAAAATAAACATTTGGGGAAAAAAAAGAAATCTCAGGTTTTCTTAGACTTTATACTAATATTTAAATTAAGGTCCCTGCTGTGATGGTCATCTATTGTTTTGCTGTTTTTCATGCTGCTTCTGGCAGACTCATGTTTAGGCCCCACAGATCTCTCCTTATGTGGGAAAACAAGCAAGAAACAAAAAGCAAGCAACAAAAACATTTCCACGACTCTCCAGCCACAGGGTAATTTGTGCTTAGAAGAGAAAGAGACTGTCTCCCAAGGCTGAGCAGCACAACCATCTGCTCAGGTTGTGAGTGATGAGCTAACTGAGCTCAGCAGCAGGCAGCCATACGGTTATTTAACTTTGCCTTGACCACCAGCAGGAGGTCCAGCACACTACAGAGGGTCAGAGGTGACAGGAGGACTAACACCTGGACAAGGCAGTCAGCTGGAAACACTTCCACTTGAGAAGGGCAGAAAAAGGAGGGTTTAGAAATCAGATCCCTCTGAAGGAGGAAACTGAGCGAGCCCCTTCCGCCTTTCTGCGTTTTCCCTTAGGCTGGCACTCACTTTAGAGGGAGGGGCTCATGCCACAGACGGGAGAGGGAGATCGTACAGCAGCCAGGGGCATATCAAGCGGATGCTTACCAGGGGTCCCCAGTTAGAAAAGCTGCTTGAAGACCTGACCCAGATGACCTCTGTAGGGTAGGTCAGCAGGCAGGTACACGTTAAGGTGATGGACGCTCATGGTACTCGCCTGCTATGACAATGCTCCCTAAACAGACCTTTCTCAAAAGGTCACAACCTTTCTTTTTCCATGATTCCCATTAAGTGAGTATCATTTTTCCATCTCTTACTAGTGTATTACTCCCAAGCCAGGTGTAGCCTATCACCAGTTCTACAGCAAATCATTTGCTGAGTCAAATATACTTGTAAGTATTCATGTTACTAAACCAGACAATGAAGAAATATTCCTGTGTCACAGAAGGAAGGAGAAACACTGCAGAATGTCAGAGAATTAATCCACTTTCCCCTCAAAAGGTCAACAAACCTGTCTGAAAACTACTTTTAATTTTTTTGTAAAAATGCTAAGAACATTTATAGTTTGTTTTTAAATAATAATCCTCTCTGACAATGACAAAACCCAAGAGACGAGTTAAAAAAAAAAAAAAAGTCATAATACTTTAAACAGAATGTTTGTCATCCAAAATTATCTGACTAGGTGGCTAATCAAATCATCTCCAGAGACATTAACGGGTAATTCACCTGGTTTATGTTAAGCTGTTCTTAAGTGTTTTGATGATCAGCAGCTAGCACTATGCAATCTGCCCAATGTATTTTCTCAATCCACAAAAAAATGCAGTTGTTCCTTCAGCTGCCTTGTTTAGATATTATATTCCAAATTGTTTGAGGTGATATTGTCATATTCCATGATACAGTAAACCTGGCCTTAGTAGGTTTCATGCTGGAGGAAGCATCATCTTTTCTAGTTAGCTGCATAAACTTGGCACAAACCCCTTATCATGTGCTAAAATAAATTCAGTCAAATTTATACTCAGCCTTGATTCAAACCAAATAGGCACCGCAAAATAATTTCGCTTACAGAGAGGAGTATCAATGAACACTGAACCATAACCCCACTGACTATGTTTTATTAAGCCTTTACTCTTTCTACCAAGACTGTCAGTGGAACTGCCACCACCTTCCAGGGTGCTCTTGTAGAGGCGTGAAAAGCTTCGGTAAGACTGCTTGTTCCTTCCAGGTCACCTGAAAGCCGTTATGGAGTGGAGAAGGATACACGCAGATCTAACATGTTGAAGAACATGAAAAGATACTAGATTAAATGCCAGACTTAATTAAGGGATGCTGCTTCTTAAGGAATTTGCATTCATTTCTTAGACAAGATTATTTTTTTTTCCCTGATGGTAAGCTAATGAGAAATAAAGTTAACCAAGATGAATGAATGTTACAACAAATACTGCAAAAGAAGACTTTTAATTTATATCAATATCAGGCATCCACAGAGTCCCCAGTTCAGGCAATGCCCAGACCTCAAAATCCCGCCTTGCTGAATAGAAATCTTTTTTCTACCATCGGACTGAAGAGGTTGACAGAATATTTGACTAGATCTCCCTTTGGGAGGTTTGGGGTTTTTTTTAATGTTTGCCTAAGCTGTAGCAGTTCCACTACTACTGTATATTACTCACTGTTCTGGTGAAAATCCAGGGAATGCCACCATCAGACTGCACTACACAAAGGCTGCTGATCCCACGGCCGTCCAACCACCGAGCCACTGAGATGAGTTTGCTTATTACTTGGAAGAGCTACTAATCATCGCATAGACATAGATCTTCAGAGATTTAAGCTAAGTGAGTCAGTGTGTTAATTGTATGCTAAGGGAGAACACACAAGAAATGGAAAGTAGTAGTTTATTGCTTTCCCAAGTTTCTCAGGTAATTAGAGCAGCTTCTGGAGATACATGGCACTGTACCAGAATCTATCATCACAATGGGCTTCACTATAAAATGCACAGAATTAATTTTTTAATGAAAACCCTCTACTGAGTGTCAGAGCCAAATTCACCTGATAAATGTCACTGAGCAACGTCATTACTGGCTCATCAACACAGGGTGTTTAAAGCAGATGGTAGAGCAATGCATCTTCAGCACTACAGCCTGTTAATATCAACCACCTCCCATAAAAAAATTAAAATTGGCCCCCTGTCAGTCAAACATGACAGTACTTTGGATTTCTCCCTCATGATATTCTTTAGCCTTGAGGCAGATATGACAGGCGCCTTATTAAATTCCAAAAATAAAATGTAGCACAAGAAGGCAGTGCATTCCAATGAGACAGCAGACTTGTTAAAATGCAACATGCATAAAACTTACTTCATTTCATTTTAGCTATCATCAGTTTCATCTTTTAAAAAACCCAAATAGCAACTTCAGAAATGTGGTGTTTGTTGTATATAAATTAAAACAATGTGTCATGCTTTATATTTCAAAGTTGTTAAAAGTCTTTATAGGGGTTGCACAGATATTTTTTGTTATTTTTATGAAAATAAAAGCTGGGGTTTCTATTAACTGTTCTATGTTCAGTGCCTGTGTTGCATCATTATTGATCTCAATCTGCACAGAAGTCACAGAAGCTAACTATCCTGTTACACAGGAGCATCACTAAGTCAGGAAGATTTTTGTTCAAGTGTGGGAACTGGTCCATACCTACAAAGTTCTCCTACTATACAAAAGGGGGGTGGGTGGGTGGGTGCGGGGACACGGACACGGGGACACGGACAGGAAGCTAATCTCATTTAAAAATCTTCCTAATTGAATGGAAAGACTGTTGAGAAAACACAGTTAAAGAACTCACCAGTAAAGACTACACTTAACATAATACTTTCAAATTTAACTGCCACTCATAATAACACACATTCCGATACGGGTTAGGATTATCAAGGCGTATTAGGGCAGCTGCCACTGAACCATACTAAAATTCAGACCTGTAAATCACAGAGGTTGTTCTGAAATTCCCTAACATAAGTTGGAATCCAGAGTTGCCATAAAATCAATCAGATTTTGCCCCCAAGGTCAACAAAACCAGCATTTGCCTTATAGTCTTACATATGCTTCTTAAATAACATGAGAGTATAAGGACCGCTCCTACCATCTCAGGTACAATGTATACTGCCTGAATGCTCATCATAAACACACGAGCAGTGGGACAATTCCACTAGAAATTTACCACACTTTCAAGTAGCTCAAGCCATGCATTTTTTGAAATGCTGGTAGGATTCAGGCTGAAGCTGTATATAGCTGGGCCATCCTCACCTGGGAGATTTTGTTTCCTTCCCAGGGCTCATTAAAGGTTACCACATTCCTCTGCAAATATCCAGAGAAAGCTCATACATGCCTAACTAAACGTCCCGTACCATCATTTTCTGTATCTCAATATCCCACATCCTTCAAATTCAAAAAAAGGCTCGATATTCACACCAATGTCACATCTTGCCTCCTTCTTCAAAACTGTGTACAAATAAGATACCTGTAGTGAACAGTCCTAGTTTGTGCCACACTTGATTTTTAAAGTCAAGTGAGGTTTAGATGGTCATGAACTTAGTGACAAAAGACTCTATTCATTCTCAGGCCTTTGCATGTACTGTACAAACAGCTTCCTCATGTCTGCAACACAATTTACCCCCCTTTCTCTGCTGCTTTGCCTCCTAGACATTAACTCCTATGGCTTTGCAAAATACATGCCAAAATCTTCTTTCACTTTTGAAATAAAACGGGACTGATTTAAAACAAATGCTTTCATTTTGACAACACATTTGCACAAACAAACTGTGTCAATGTTGATGTGGCAATAACAGAGCAAGACAACTGAGTTCTGCACTTTTCAGGAACTGCCCTCAAAATGTCAGTGATCACAACTCTTGCCAACACACTCTGCAAATGAAACGGCATTGGGTTCATCTTTTTCAGCACAAGTCTTTTATGCCTGCCTTCCATGTACAGCGGTTGGTTTCAAATGCTGAGTGTACCCTCATCTGAATCCTATTTCAGGAACTGTAACCGAAGTGTTACATGATGCATAGAATGACATTTTCTATTGCCAAAAGCATGCTCTAGAAGCAAAACAGAGCAGGAGGAGGGGTAAAGGGAATCTATTCCCACAAGGCCTAAATGTTGTTATCTCTGACTGCCAAATACATGACATCTTGCTGCCACTTCAAAGCATTTCTTTAGTCCCTTGTCTGATGTTTATTTTTTCCTGAAGCAAACGCCACTTCTTCCAAATTCTACTTAACCTGTGTATGTTTAACATCCTGAGAGGCTGTGCCAAAAGCAAACCATAATGCTATACATGCTCCATCACTAAAATATATATACACACACATATATATACATCTCCTAGAATCACAGACACATTTCTGGAGATGAGCTGGTGAGACCCTCTTCTCAAAGCAGGGGTAACTTCAAAGCAGGAGACATTTTGCTCATGACCTTTTCCAGATGGGTTTTGACTACCCCGGGAATGGAGATTCCACCACCCCTCTGGGCATCAGTGCCCATGCCACAAATCACCATTCTCACTGTGAACGATTTTTTACCTTATCTAGTTGAAACGTTCTTTGCTGCAACCTGTGGCCATTACCTCCAGCCCTTTTGCTGCACACCTCAAAGGAGAGCTGGACTGTATTCTCTGCAGCCATCCACCAGCCAGTCAAAGACAATAATTAGATTCCCCCTTAGTCTTCTGCTCTCAAGGATGATCAGGATTGGGTAATAATCGTCTCCCTCAGCTTTTTCACTATACTCTTGCTCTGAAGCCTAGCATGTGCTTAAGCTTCACTGAAACTTAAGGAGCCCAGCACGTGTACACACACACACTCATAAAGCAAAAGTGTTGAAAGGATCAATAAAAAACTTAAATGAAAAGGCTTATGTTTAAAACATTAAGTAAAACAACTCTACAAATTACTCCACAGTATATGACAGGGTTTTGTAAAATATCTATGTTTATCATAAGATCTCCTGGTAGTAAAAGAAGGTAGCTTAGCAGTATGTGAAGGCTTTAGATGAATAGAACCATACTTAAAAACATATTGTTACAATCTGCATTCACATCAAAGCAAATAAGCAATCTAAATGTACGGTATCTTCCCAATAGTACTTTTGCTTGACTATCATATCAACATATGTATTAGGGCCAAAGGAACCTTTAAATATAAATTAGATATCGCCATCCATATGCAAACATGAATGATACTACAGTCATGCAATGAGGCTAAACAGTAGTTTGAAGGACATAGCCAGCTGCTTAGGTTGAAAGATCATCTGCAAAGGAATTTGGGGATCTGACTGATTTAAAATACTCCCTTCTGTTGGTATCTAGTACTGTAAGCTGAAAAGTCACCTATAGTCGCTTTGTGACTATAGCAGATCTCCCAGCACCAAGGCAACAATGGCTTGTCATCTGGGAACCATAATAATACAGCTTTCCTCCAGGAAATCATTCATATTCCTTTGTATTCCATAAATCTTTTGAGCTGTCCATTGAACAAGCCTTCAGCAATTCTGTTTTGCCTTCACTACACTTTGGTTTTCAGTAACTTTAAAGATTTTTGTTTGTTTCTCAGTATTAAAGTACCTGTTTTTAATTAGCTGTCACACCAGCATTGTCTTTGCATCCTTTTATGCACCCACATCACAATAAAAAAAAAAAAAATCCTATATAATGTAGATAATGATAAGTGGGATGGATTTGCCTAATGGGGAAAAAAGAAAGGCACAAATCTGACATAAATTGTCACAGAAATCATTTGCCATTCACCCTTTTCAGAGGAAAACGATAAAACCTAATATCATTAGTCTCCTGTATGTGCGGGTACAAGCAAAGAACATTTTAAATGTAAAGATATGCTGCTACTCAGGGAGTGAAATACTAATGAGATGCTGTAACTTAAGTGTGAAACTATCAGTACCCAAAAGCTGTTAAACCTCTGACTGGACTCAAAACTACAATTACCACCATCCTGAACAGACAGATACGTGAGCTGAGAGATGAAGCTGGGAAGTTTCTTATTTCCTTTCTCTCTTCAATTGGCTAAACTAGTTTAAAATAGCAGACAAGCTGCATGTAATCTTTGCTTGCTTCATCTTTCTAGAACATAAGGAAAATCCTATTGTAGAACCTGAAGTCTACGTGGATGGGGACCATATGGTTTATACCAATGTTCATGCCCACCAGGTAGAGAAGGCAGAAATCCCCTCTTCATAAACAGAGGTGCAGAGAAGGGGACTTACCCCTAGTTCATGTCAAAACTAAGAATTAAAATTAGACCTCTTGAAAATACCCCAGTATCTTAACTTCAAGATTCTTTTTCTTCTCTAAACAAATTCTCAGGCTACTAAACATTCCAGCAGCTAACTGGATTACCACATCAGCAATCAATCACATTTATAAGGTATTAAAATCACCTGGAAACTTGATGGCTGACTTCAGTCTAGAGGGACAAGGATCAAATTAAAATTCCTACTACATTGTGTGGAGCATTGTATTTTGTTTTTTGTAGCAAATTGCATTTGATTTCTTGTTTTGACATGTTACTTGGCATATTAGTAAAATAGAAACATTATGCTGTTTAAAGTCATGATCTCATTTTCCCCAAGTTTGTCTTGAAACACTTTTTGAGAAGAAAATAAGGTATTCTTGTCCACTTACTGATTTTGATACTTGGTTATTTCCTATTTGAGTGGAATTTACTGCAATAAGTCACCAGACAAAAAACACAGCAGTTTGCATTCCTATCTCTTATTTCAGTTTGTAATCTCAAATGCCACCACGGGTTAATACCGCAGTTCCGTTTCAGAACTGACAAGGGTTACATGCAATTAACCACAAGCTTGTTTAAGATAAGGAGGCCAACATTTCAATTGCACATCAAAACTAAATATGAATAAGTAATGAGAAATTAAGCAGAGGGGTATATTGGGGAGCCACCACCAGAAAACCAGGCATTTGAATTGAACAACCTGATGTTTGATAGCTTAGTAGAAGTCCAACAGCTAGTAAGACCAAGTCCTGTGACCACAGAGTTTCTAGCATTGAAGGTGAGAGCTGCCCTGACCTCCAGAAAAACTGCTGCAGTAGATTCAGCACACCACTGGGAACATCCCTTCCAACCCTCCACTAGCATCTACCCAGATTTCTGAGTCTCTGTGAAAAGGTTATGCCCTTACAAAAGGCTCTTCAGCCAGGTGATTTTGGACCTTGGGCCTATTTCCACTGAATGTATCACTCCATGTCAACTGTCAGTGCTAATCACCAGTTACTGAAGACATTACAAAAGGTTATCTGAAACCAGCAGGATTTAGATACCTAAGCAGCTTGCACTAGCGATACTGAGTTTTAGTACACCATAAAATGATTTTCACTGAAGGACAAAACAAAGATTTCACCTTCTAGAGCAATTGCTGTGGGTGTTTCTGAATTAATTAACTTTTTTCTTGTTGCTGTTAAAGATGCATCATACAAAACAGATAAAATTTTCAACCATGGGAAAAATATGTGATGTCTAAGAAGTTTAAATCTTCAAACAGGTCATTACACCTGTCCTGAAACAAAAAGGGTAGGGCAATAAGAGTAGATGGACGATGCACAAGTGAATGCCCACAGAGCCTTGTTCCTGAAATGGTCAAAAACCTCTGGGGACACAAGCTGAAGAACCTGTGAGACTAAGAGAAGCTGTAGCCTATGCTTCTAGTCTCCAGTTTTTGCTGGTGAGCACAGAAGCCAGCAGGGCCCTTGGCTGCACTCTGGTTACTCCCAAAGGGCACAACTCAGTCTTGTGGCACAACTTCCACACTCGGCCCTTGTGGTACCTCTACCACCACAGTCTTCCATTGTACTGAAAATATTAAAGGGAAGAAAATCTTCTTGCAACTTTCAGCTACTGTTTCCAGCCCTGGATAAGGACACACTACAGCCCTTCCTCTCTTATTTCCAGTAAAGAATAAGGCAAACCCTTCAAAAGAAATATTATCCTTCCACTATTAAACACTGACATAATTTTACAGGAAACACGTCCCAATAAACTAGTGAAACAAACACAGAAAAAGAAGGTTTCTAACAATGTAGATGTGTATAATACATGAATATAACAGGAAACCCAAACAACCTAACAGCTTTAAAATATTCCCACCCTCTTAAACAACATTACCACTCATCACACAGTAACTCAGGGGTACCTGAACTTATCTGAAACCACAGACACGCACAGCGTCCACATGCAATCACACAACATTATCTCCTTGTTTCCTACAAGTGCCTTATATCATATAAAGTACTTGTTAAAACCTCATTATGAGCTTTGAGAAAATGCTATCATTGTATCCATGCGTACTCCTTTAGTGCTACAGGAAAAGTGTTCTTTCATATTTGCTTTATGCAATGCAGAAGCTGATGCCTTCACCTATCTTAGTTTCACCAATTAAGTTCAATCAATAACATCATTCTTACAGAACAAAACTGTAAGAAGCGTTTTGCTTTGTTGCTGGTGGTTGGGTTTTTTTGTCCTTTAATTCCAAAACAAATGTTCACATACTTATTGAATGAATACAATCGCATTTTTCAACTACCAAACCAAGAAAAAGTTAAAAAACCAGGTATTTTATTTAACCACTTACAACAAGATCTCATAAAATGTATGCATCTGTCTCCAAAGATATGTAACCTGTACCGTTAAAATCACTGAACAAGACTTTAACAAGACAAAACAGCTAAAAACTGGGATGACTGTGGTGTTTATATCAATGCTGATATTACACAACTAAACATTTGGATAGCCTGTTCAAACTGTTCTCAATTTAAAGCCCTACAGTTTACAAGGTATGCTCAGTGTTGACATGGATTGAATCTCAACCAGGTTATGTGCAAGTTGTCCAGCGGCTATGCATCTTTTGAAATAAATTCACTATATTTAATCCCAGGAAGGATACTTTATGGGCAAAATAGTCAGGTAGGTCACCATAAAAGTTAGAGAAAGATAAAAAGATAGCAAAAAATCTAATTTAAAACATAATATTAAAACCACACACATCCTGTCTGTTCCCATGTCACAACACCTCATATTCTTCCAGGAAGAAACACAACGTTAATTGGCAAGATAAACACTATGTATTTGCATTGTTCATTTCAAGCAAAGCTTTTAAGAAAAATGCTTCCTATATATTTAGTCCAACCGACTCGCCTACTATATGCGTTTTAATCTTATACACATTATGTTATGCTGCAGTAATTTGCGCAAGAAGGATCTCACCACCAGCAAACGAATATAAGGCATGCTTTTCTACATTACTACTTAGGATATCAGACTGCTTTCTACCAGGGTGCTAATTTCACCTCATTTTATCATGACCAACCCCAGGGGGTCCTGAGATGGTAACACTAACAGAGCCCCTGAGGGCAGAAAGGGAATGAGAGGGTCAGGTTTGATTTCAGCTGGCGACATTAGATGTTGCTTCCCAATGAATCCTGACATGGTACCCAAATGAAGGATGAATGCTCCTCAAAGTAAGCACAGACAAAGCAATATTAAATATTTAATTTCCAGAGGCAGAGGGTGAAGTCCCAGAGCTCCAGGGAAGCTAATGGACCTCAAGCTAGATAAGCTGATTTTAAGTAGCAAATACCCACGCAGAATCTACAGCAAACTCAAAGGTTTTATTGGGGGGTGTGGGGAAGATACTTTGCCATGCAATTCTATCCATGTACAGATATTCAAGATTATATGAAATTAAGAAATATGAAAATCAGTCCTAATTCTCCACTGACACAGTCCTTTAGTCTCTCAAATCAGGGTGGATTAACAGTTAGCACTAAGCTTACAGGAGTAATTTCAGTACACTCTGGAGTATTATGCTATTTCCATTCATTTCAAATAGGAGCAAAGATTTTACATTTATTTCACAATTTTAAGAAAACCAGAGATAGCCTGATAGCTTTATTCAAAACCATCCGCAGGAAAAGTAAAAGAAGAACTGAAGTTCTTTATCCTATCTTTATCAGTGAATTTCCCTCAGGTTTGGTGGCAGTTCACCTGTTTTTCTCCCGTTTAACACACACAGATCTTAATTTTCTCCTTTTTGTTAACAAATGAATAGCCATAAGGATTAATATTTTGGGGTATTGCTGGGGTAGTGGTGGCACCATCATCTGTCAGGGATTCAGTTCAACAGAAACACGTAACGTGCATTGCACAGTGACTAACACCCACCAACAGCTTAGGAGTTTTGAGTCAGATTTGGGCAGTTTGGTCAGGTCACATCTCTGAATGAAACCGGAGGTTCAGAGTATCTGTATGGGTGACCCAACGGTGAACGGGAAGCAAGCTCTGCAATTCAAGAGGGCTAGCAGAAACTCTGCCTTAAGATGTACAGTAGAAATTCTGAGAAGAATAAAACAAGTTTGTTTAGATGCACTTTCTACAAACAAAACTGTAAGAGCAAGCTGAATACTTTCAACCAATGCTACATTTTCACCTCACCCCTATCCCTATTTCTCACTTTTACTTAAATAACATCTGCATGAAAGCTCTGATTCAGAGACAGAGCTCATGGATAAAGAGACGGCTTCAGGCTCTTCTTGCCTCCACTGCTTCATGGGACTGGCTGCCTGGCCAGGCTTGCCCAGTGGAGACAGCACAGCTGAGAAAGTGCCGCGCTGTCTCCAGATTAATCATGTGTGATATTCAGAAAGCGAAGGCAGATGCTACTTTTATCCAGCTGAGGATTGCTGAGGTAACCATTATCTATCATGTTTTGATATTTATACTTTATCCAATAATTATTTTCCTGTTATGACAGGAGCTAACTTATCATTTTCCATATGGCCAGAAAAGTGTAAGACCTTCGCTAATTATAGTTAAAGCTATATTAATGGCTGCTAAGCAACAATATCATCTGTGATGCTGAACAGCAGCCTATAAGCCATGAAGTCTTCCTTCCCATAGCAGGTGGATAAATAGAAGCTTTCAATAAACAAGTCCCTGTGCGCTAGAATACTGAAATTTGTTGAGAGAGTGAGAATGCTCTTGTTCCTGGTTCACAGAGCTGATATTACATGTTTATTTTATGCCTATAAAGCTTGTATGTTTGTCCCAGTCATATTAGGTAGTCACTTTACAAAACTTTCTTCTATCCTACACCATCACAGCTAAAACAGCACTTCTGCGCATTCTTGTAGCAATAAAGACGATGTTACAGCTGGCCTGCAACATTAATGCCTGATCACCATTTGCATCAGAAGAAATACTGAAGCATAAATATTAAGATGACCTTTTCATACATACACAAAAAGGACACACAGCTGCTGAGAGAGGAAGTCTGTTTGCATTTTTGCATAAGCCTTAACAAGAGCGCTTTTCCAGGCCTTTTCCATCTTCCTCTCCATTTCTTCCTTACAGGCTCCGTCCTGTGATCACAGCCCTTACTGTCAGAGCCCAGAAAAGTATTTCTCCAAAGCTCACTAATTCTCCTCCTTAGCAGGACTGAAGACCCAACATTGTATGAGATGAGACCCCCACCTTCTCCAGGAACCCCAGGCACCAACAACCGCTGTGCTCACCCTGCTCGCCTGGCCACTGGAACTGAGGGGACATGCCACATGATGGGAACCACTGAGAGCTACAGGCTTTGCTTTAAATCATCCTCAGACAACAGCTGCCTAGTAGAGTAGCAATTGACGGCATTGCTAATAGGATGATCCAGTTTCTGAAAGTAACTGGTTTGCCAGATAACTGGCAAAACACAATGTAACTAGCACACTCTTATACTGATGCCCACTCTGCCAGACACAGTAGCTACCACTAAGGTCTTCAGGCAAATAAAAAGGAGAATGGCATTAAAAGAAAAGAGTTTTCACTACTTATTCTTCGTGCTGCAGGCTGCTCCCACCAAACACTGCTCAGTTCCTCTGTGTGCGGCAAGGGCTGTGGCACCAGCTAACAACTGAAAATTCTGAACTCTGTTACATTCTGGGAATTGATCCAGAATTTCCTCAACGTTTACCTTGCCAAAAGATTTAAAATGTTGTCCATACTGAGATTTGGGAAGTTATTATTTCTGGATGTTTACCTCGACCTGCACAACAGACTTCAAGATTTTCTTCACATCAACAGTAACTCGGGCAAACAGACCTCTGCGTTGGGTGTCACATGAGTGCTAAGTGGCCGTGCCTTCTTCCATGTGCCTGGATCAATGCACCAGAGAGAGGGAGCTCTGAGTAGTTGGGCTCCCTTTCACTCAGTGGGTAGATGCACGTATAGTAGTGGGAGATAGGGAGAGACACAGCTTTTCTCTAAATTGGACTTGTCTTATGCATCACCAGCCGATCAGCAGAGGAGCCAGGTCAGCTCTTCTGACACAGAGGCAGAAACCATCAATGCAAAAATTATTTCCCCAAAGCCTAATTATTTCCCAAATGTTTAATCTCAACTGCCATTTCTAGGCCTGGTTTTATTGTCTGTAAAGCAGTGGTATCATCTGAATGGCTCTTTTGTCTTCACTCACCTCTGACTTACAATCATTAGCCCTAAAGAAGCTACACTGGCTCCCATGCAGTCACATCAGTGCATGATTTTTTTCTTACTTAGAGCAGTATGAAATTAGTCTTCTCTTCCAAAAATTGAGAATGAACAGGGGTTCCAGAAGTACTAAATATTTTTCATTATTAAATTCTCTAGCTGTTATCTTTGAGCTCAAATATAATACCAAATTTACAGAAAGTATCAATTTTATATGGTATACTGCAGAAACAACTGTTCCTCTTGCTATCAAAACATTTTCCATTATAGTTTCAAAGTAAATGTTTTTATTGATATTTTCTATTCAGAATTATTTTAATGAAACTTTTTTTTTTTTTTAATGGTACTCACGCACAGTGTAACGAGGTGTAGATTTTTGGGCACCTTTATGTAACAGGAACCCCACAGTTCTATAGCACTCAAAGCTCCTGTAGTAAAATGAAGCACCAAATATTCACCGCTAATAGATCAGATGCAAGATGCAATGCAACTGAGCTCAAGTTGCATCATTGCAAATGAATGAGATGTTCATAAAATAGATACTGATGTGCTCACTGCTTCCCACCAGTACTCTATCCTAACGTCCCTCCAGATGTGTACATTTATTCCACTGCAGCCGCAAATATACATCCAGATTGCACCCCATTTAGCTGTAATGAAAGCAGCAGCTTCCCTGCTGAATACAATGGTTTTCTAGGCATGAAGTGCATTTCAACGTTTACATACATAATTTTGATGTATGTACAATAATAAAGAAAAATCCAGCTGTGCCTTTGGGCATTCCTGGTTGGTCCATGTTAAAAACTACAGGTCACTTCAGGAAAGTGAGTTTCTCATTGCACCAAAACTCCTGCTTCTTTCCATTTTGTTCACTGGACATGCATAGTTGGCCAGCCACAGTCCTGCTCATGTATTAACCTAAAACAATACATAAAAATGTATAAGCCTGCTCTATGTTGACATTTACGCTTTTCTTTTTCCGTGATCAGTTCTTCCTCTTCTGACTATAACTCTATTGTTCTAACCCAAAAACCCATTAGCTCAAATTTCTATCAGGTAGGGAAAAGAAGTAGTATTCAAGTATTTAAAAGTCTGTTAGGATTTGCCTCAAGGAGTCTCAGAGAAACGTAAACTAATATAAAATTCATACACCCCGATCTGCACCTTTCAGCTTTGTACAGTCCCATGCACCCAATTCTATCTCTAATATCCTTTTAATATCATTTCCCTCTCTGCCTTTGGCAAGCCCTATAGCATTCACCTTTGTCCTCAGAGAAATCTAGGTTAACATTACATTTGTGTAGCAGGTTCTACATTTTTTATTTTATTGGAAAAGCAGTCTAGCATGAAAGAATGAAGGCACAACCTTAGAATTACCTGAATCAGTGGAGAGAGATACTTCCAATCACCAGGGGAAAAATCACTTAATACAGTTCAGTCCTCTTATGAGACAATCTCTTTGCCAGACAAAGCAATTATTTCATTTGGATAGCCTCTGTGTTGCACTATAAAGCTACAGGCTGCAGCGAGGTTAAACATTCACACATTTTTTTTTTAGTTGGGTAGTTGGTAGTTGGGTAGTAACAAACCTACTGAAATCTGTCATAACTTTTCTTATAGGGAAAAAACCCCAATGTATAAATGACTAACATACAAAACTTAAATTATTTTTTAAAAAGGTCCTGTAAATTTATAAAAAGATTAAACCATGTCACACTTATCATAAAATGGCAGAAAACCAACCTGAAACATTAACATACTTTTCCACAGTACGAAGCTTTTGCTAGACTTATATTCCTCTTTACATAAATTTCTTCCAATCCTAAGAAAATATAGCAAAACCCATTTACCTCTAGATGCACATCCAGTGTCAATCTATATTTCAAATGGAGCATCAGCCGTAATGGTACTTGTAGAATGGAATTTTTCTTTAAAAGCAGAACATCTAAAGCCATATATGTTTCTCTTTGGTTTAGAAATTAACACTAATGAATTTATGCTTCAACTGACTGTTTCAGAGAACTGAAGGGCTAAGTTTCTTCAGAGATGAGAAATAAATCAGTCTTCATGACAGCTCATGCCTATGTCCCTCACGGGTGTAACAAAAGTGCTTAGGTAATTCTCACAGGTTTTTCCAAACATCTTACATAACCCGAATTACACACACACTTTCAAAACAATAAATTCAGGCAGACTCTAAAGGCTGAAAGAATTGTTCATGTACATCTGGATACCCTAGTGTGAACACTAGACACCATAAAACTTTACGCAAGATGCTCCCTACCTGCTTTCCAAGTCACAAAAGATTATCATCTATTGCTTGTGCATCTTCGCCTAATATTTTATAAATGTACAAGCTCAGTTCTTGCACTGGCAGTGACCACAGACCAGTGTCGACAAGAAAAGCTGCACTGTTTTAAACCAATCTGCTTCAGATACAAACAGCTGCCTGTTATAGGTTTATACACTTAAGTACACGTGTGTGCGCGTGCACATGTGCAGAGAGGTGTTCATTTAAAGAACCAAGTTAATACACAAAGGAAGCAAATACAGTTCATAAAGATGACAAAAGGACTCAACACCAGCCCCCAATATCTATACTCCATGAAAGAAAACAGAATATAACTTTTTAAAAACTCTCAAACTCTGCAGATTACATTGTTTGGTATGTTTCCTGTAGAACTTCTCATTTCATCTTGGTATATTGGAAACACAGAAGCAAGTGCAAGTGTAAGTAAAACTGAAACAAAAGCTATAGTTTCAGTTCCTTTTCAATCTATCCCATAAAAATTAATTAGCTGAATTTGAAGTAAGCAAATTCCACTAAAGACAGTATTAGTCCCAGCAGAGCAATGCTCTAGAGGAACAGAACTCCACTGCATCCCTTGTCTCAGTGCTACCATGGCAGTACCAGAATGCAAGTCTGCTGCTTGTGAATTCAGTACATTGATGCATCCAGCTCACCTAACACCATGGCAATTCTTTGCAGGCAGCCCCTAGCAAGAACTGAGAGCTTGTGCAATACCTGGGGGAAAGGAAGAAAGCCACTCTCAGACAACAAGGTCTGTGCCAAGCTGCAAAAATGGGCGCAGCCTTTCTTTCCAGCTCAGCAAAACCAGACAGCAGGTTTAATTGCACCCTGCCTCTCCTCCTCCTCAAGGAAAAGGGGGGTAAGAGGCTTTGCGTGGGGGAGGAACTTAAGATGTGCCCCAGTACAATCTCAGCGTACAGCTGGGAGGCAGGAAGGTTTTGACCCTGAGGATAAGGACTGTGGATATTCTGCCACAAGGGCTAGCAGATGTTTTACAGGACCAACCAATGCACTCAGACTGAAACACTTTCTCTAAGCGGGTTTTGTAAAAAATTAGCAATAAATATTATATGTTTTGTATATGCATGTGTGTATACATGCACAAATACATGTACATACAGAAACTAATTTTCAGTTTAAAGTGAACTTCACTTTTACAGTCCAATGGTACTACTTTATTCTTGTAATTATGAGCTTATAAATATAAGTGCTGACCCAATCTTACCTTTAGTATGGTGAACATCCTGCTATGATAATGAAACGAGCACAACATAAAGACTTATCTGGATATTACAATTCTAGGTGTACACACTTAGCCTGCAACGAGGGATTGAATTTAAATGTTTATAGCTTTCCAAACACTATTATGCGCTTGCAAATGTTAATTCAGTTTCAATGAAGGAGTCAATTTTTTTTAACAATATAGAATGCATTTTAATACACTGTTACACACAATAGGCTGACAGTGAATGGACTCATAATTGATTTAGAAGCACGTTCTACCATCCTGCTACCTCTATCTCTTTAGTAAATCATTTTTTAATCGGGCTAGTCTAAGATGACCCATACAGAGCTTTATTTAATTTATTACGGAATTTATATGTAAGGTTGACTAGTAATGCATGGCTACAGCAGCATTAAACAAATTGTACGGTGAATAACAACGAGGAAAAAGAGAACAAGAATTCAAATAGCCTAAGTATATTGCTAAGGTTAAGACAGGTTCCAAATGAGCAATGTTATTCAAGTGTTTCAGAATGGGAAAGAGGAAACGGCCTCTGACACCATTACAGTTTGTTCAAAAAAAAAAAGAAAAAGAAAAAAAGGCCAAGTTTGAGTCAATTACTAAAGGAAAGATAAGGCACAGAAAACTCTCACAAAATGCATTAGTTGGCTCTTATTCCTACTAACGTAAAGGAGGATAATAATACTACTAAAATACTACAAGAGAGGCTGAATAATCACTCCAAAGTTCTCTTTTTCTGTGTGCCTATGAAACTCACTGAAAATATTAACAAGGACGAGGGACTGAATCAATGCTATGAGACTTTCTCTGTCATCTAATAGTTGTAGGATAAAGCCTAGCAAAAACTCAGAATAGGGACTACCAATCTACAGTGAGCATTTCATAAACTGTTTGCAGAATATTTTAACTCAAGATGTCTAAATATGTGTATCTATTTAGAACACACATACACGCACACATACATACAGATGCATATCAACATACATATATTATTTTCCCCAGTTTAAAAAGGAAAAATTATAAAGATCTGCCATCTTTTCCTTGGAGGAGATGGAGAGTATCTGCTTGGGTGTCATTCAGTTTGTACACAACCTGCTACTGACCATTGCCCCACGCACAAGGACAGGGGAAAGTGCACCCACAGACGCTCACTGTTTGCATGCAGTTCAGCAAGAAAACAAACAGGCTGGTGCAACTGCCACAGCTAAATACAGTTCTCTTCCTGTGATTTTTGTACAGGCATGCTAAATGTGCAGACTCCTGATGTAAACACAACCCCTACAGGTTTTTGTCTCTTTTTTTTTTTTTTTTTTTTATGATATGTAAAATCATTGCTTTGAAGACCTTATGAAAATGAACACAGAATATGGACGAAAGAAAGTACCCCCTAACAATGAAGAGCACCTGCTCTGCAAGCTAGGCGGCTCAAAAGATCTGTAATAGGATGGGAGCCCTTCCCCAGTGACCACTGGCTTGAAACCACCTCAGGTCATTATTGAGTTGCCATCACTCACAACTGGTTTGGTAGTCAACTTGAAATGAGCTGGTACTCTCAGCCCAAGGTCCGCATCATAAATTGGCAACACTGATAAGAGTCTTGGCAGCGAGGTCAAGGATTGAATGGGCACGGAGACGAATCTCTAAAGGTGATCTCTCTAGGTCAGGGTTCAGACGTATTTGTAAGAGAAGCATGCCCTGCCACTGTCTCCTGCTGCAGAAAAATAAAAGAATTCATCTTCAACTGCTGTCACAATCCAGCACCTTTCACAAGGATTAAGTGCCTATTAAAAAAATACATTCATCAGCAGGAAGACAAGCCTGTACCTTTTAAATCACACCTGTCATTATAGCAACTCTTCCCACTGTAAAGTTAAGAACAAACAAAAAAACACCACAATGAGTATAGTCAATCTTATTTCAGCCTTAGAAAACCAAACTGCAGAGCTTATACAAAATTCTAGTTTTACGGATTCTGCAAGGGGTCTCCCTCCCATAATTATGGCAGAGAAATCCATAAACATACCAAGACCAGGTAAGGCCAATTCTACTAACACAAAATACCTGCAGAGATGGCAAATGATTGATTTCAGAAGACCCTTTAGAAACCACTTTCCACTTTAGTTTGTCCGCAAGAAACAAAATGGATCAAATCAAAAGACATTATTAATTTTATTTGACACAGGCTGTAATTTCCACTGAAAGCGATGTTAACATGGCAGGTAAGCTGCCACAGCTTGACTGAAACCCAGAGCCTTTTTTGCATGAAATACAAATTGTGTGCAATGCTATTCTGTTCCAAGAGAGTCCAGCAGCAACTCAATCACTGAAGTACTTTAGCTGGCTGACAGAGGATTATCTCAGAGCATGGCACAGCTGGCAGCGCTAGCCCCTTGCCACGTACTTGCAGGCCCTCTTGGCTGAGAAAGTATGTGAGTGAAGTGCTGCTCTGACTACCGCTGTCAAAATGATCTCAAGGTGCCTCTGAAGGCATGGTGATGCTAAGCCTGCTTCCTCCAACAATGGATGCCAAACTACATCTACAGAGACTTCAGGTTCTTGCAGCCCTCCAGGCTGAGGTTCAGGAAGGGGTGCAGGCCCTTCCCTCATGGTGTGCCTTGCACAAGCTGCACCGTAAGGCTTGTGGCTTGCCAAGTTACCTCATTACATTCTCTTATCCCTAAGCCCAAGATTGTGCCATACAAGATTAATGTCATATCCTGCTTAGGGCCAAATAAATAAAATGTATGAATAAATGAAGCTACCTAATACAAATATTACAGCCTTATAATCTTCACACTTCCAAAGACTTGAATATATAAAAAGTGCAACACAATCAATGTAGTTGCAAGTATAAGTAGACTTCTCTGATAATCTGCAATATGCAAAAAAGGTCAGCAATATATTACACTTGATGTTATTATGATAGGGTGGATTACCTAAACAACAGTTCATGCATATTTAAACAGAAATAACAGAATTGTCTGGGATCTGTAGCTTCAAGTGGCCAAAATGCCAGGTGTCTGCCGTGCAACGGACCTTCCTATTCAGAAAAAGAAAATAAATTGGGACCCAAACGACTTATCGATGAGATCAGTGCCAATTCTACAACAGATTAAGTTTTGATTGTACTACATTGAGTTCTGCAATACCCAACTACATAAAGAATGAAAAGGAAAAAAAAAAAAAAAAAGAAAATCTTGACAATAAAAAGATAATACTGATGAACTATGTTACAGAAATAGATGAAAAATCCATATTACCTTTTTCTTTAACAAAACTTTTCCAAACCACACGAACAAACCCTGAGCCACATAAAATTGGTGTGCAGAAAGAGAACAGTCTGAGACCAAGGACCTCAGCAAAAGGGGCAAAATACAGACAACCAACTACATAATCCAAATCATGTGAATCCCTTCACACCTAATCCAATACCCTGTGTAATCCCCCAGATCCCTTGTCACCAAGAATATTAGAAGAGAAAAGCCGATCCAGGCAGGCCCTGCTAGCTTTCCCCAGCTCACAGAGAAATTCAATGAATGTTTCTACAGAATCTGCAGGAAGAACTTACTACTACTGTGGCAACAGCTTGGAGGCATCCATCAAGGATCAAGATCCCTCATGCAAGTGACTACACACATGCATAAAACATAAAGCTCACTCTGGCTCCAATCTCTTTACATTTACTCAGCTATGACATCTTGAAGATACATGAATATCTCTGAAGAGTGTAATCCCTTAACAGCATCCCTGGTAGCAAAATGACGGTAGAAAGTGTGCTATTTAGAAGCCAGAGATAGGAAAAGGTCCAAAGTGAAGAGGCCTTTGACAAACACATTTCATTTTGGGTATAGCAGTTCAGCATTTTATGACAGGGCAGCAGCAGATACAAAACCAGATAAAAACCAGGAGAAGTGAGTGAAACTCGTCAAAGGATAACTTAAAAGTATTTGTCCTTGCTCCCTTTCCGGCGAGCCAGAAGCAGAGGTAGTCTGTTGCTCTGAATGTGACTCGAGACATTCATTAATCAAAATATGTTAAGAACTTCCTCATCATTCGAAATATGTTAAGAACCTCCTCATCACTCAAGCTGCAGAGTTATTTATACTTCAACCAGATTATACCTTTTAGCCATTTAAAATAAAAATGCTGGTGTTTAAACAAGTATTCTCATTATAGATATAATAAAATTCTGGAGCATTATTGAAAGTTATGCAATAATTTGTCTCTTCGGAAAGATGAATGGCTAAGTTGGGTGCCCAGGACTTAAAATTCATTAATATCTTTATAGTCAAACAGATATTAATCTCTCTTCATTAGCTCACCAAAATTAGCCAAGGCAAGTTCAAAAATGTTCTGAGACATTAGTTGATTTCACATGAATATGCCTGAAGTATAACTCTTCCAAAAACCTATTATAAACAACAGGGAAAGGGGAAAACAATTTGAAAAATTACTTTGACATCATCCTTTAATCATGTATCGTATCCAGGAAAAATTATTCTAATGCACCCCGTACATGAATAAGTGGTTGCAGTATATAAATAGCATACACTCCAGAATACTATGCAGAATATCTGATGATACAATGCATTATACAATAACTGAATTATATATGTAAAAGACAAGATGATGGAGTGAGATGCTTTTAAAAAACAATATATTTAAAGAAAACCCCCCATAGGATTAGAATATTCTCTATAGCAAGTTAAAATACTATCCCATTTAGAGAATGGTTATGTTAAAAAGATCTCTAAACTATCATTTTATTATTGTTTACTAATTCAAATGGTTTTTTTCTACTTATTCAGCTTTTACTGTGATGTCTGAAGGGAACAGAAATGAAAATTTTAGTCCTTTGTCAGAATTATAAACACCTCCTGAAAAAAACCTGCAGAATTTTAAGAAGTTTGAAGATGTACTCAAATTATCAAACACCCTAAGCACAACGAATTACAATTATTACAATAAATTCTATTTTTGTATGTAATAAAAGAATACAGAATAAAAGAATTCTTCTACATTAAGACAAATCTGGGATTTCATGGCCACTAAAAAATCCTCATTCTTTCCTTCTATTAGACTGCATGGGATTGAAAAACAGTTTATGTTCTCTAGTGCTTGGATTGCGAAAGCGCTGCATGATGGGAATTTCAGGCAGTGGAGAGTCCACTTCCATTGGCATTTATAAGCTGAGGAAATCTAATTTCTCTTCTTCGTATGAAATGTAAAAATAATGATTAGAACTCAATGGTGTGCACACCAGATATTGCTTACACAATTGTTATCAGTTAGGAATTGGTTGTGACATTCCGGTCATGACATTGACCAGAATGACAAAATAGCATAATTTATTTATTTTCTTGACTCACTGCTGCATGGCTTCTCAGTTCTCCTGTTCTCATTCAAAACTAAATATTTTATTATTAAGCCACTGTATCAGGCACTAACCACAAGACTTCAGGTCTGAAGAGGGTCTCAAGTGACTCTCTCAAATGAAAAGATGAAGACAACCGCTACAAGATGGCCCCACCACCTCAAGGTATTGCATCTTGACAACTTTGTTGTCAAACTTTAGAAGTGTGAGATTTGGAAAAATTGATTTGCTTTTTGACCCTGCTGTACAAGTATAGCTGGTATTTCTTTTCAATGCTGTTATGAACTTCTACATAGTGCTAAAATTATGTGCAGGCAAACATGGCAGGTGTTTATTATTTTTAAGTATAACAATAACTCCAGATGACTGAAGATACTGACATAGGGCAGGGAACAAAGCAGTGAGGCCTTCACCATTCACAAGCAAATGTAAGATTGATTGCCCATTTAAACCTGAATTATAAGTAGCTTCAGTCCATTAATATTAATTAGGTCAAGACTAATAGGCTCTCATGAGTGGACTGTTTAGCAGGTCAGAGGCAATGAAAAGGTGGTAAACAATTCACCGTATATTGAAGTTTGCAGGCACATGGCACATGTCTCTACCACTAGTAACCATGCACCTCACTCAAAGTCAGATTGCTAAAAAGTGATCAGACTATATTATTCAGATAATATGTGAGAAACCAAAATAACTATTTAAATAAAATAGTTTTAATTAAAAAGCTTCAAATGCTGTCCAGAGAGGAGTTTCAGTGCCTGTGAGAAGGTCAGGCTGGGTGCATTGGGGCAGGAGAAGCTGGGGAGTGTAGGTGTGACCTTGCAGGTCCCTGCAGCCCGTTCAGGCAGAACGCTCCAGCTTGCCCTGCTAAGTGCCTCCTCAGGGGAAGGACACTCACAGCTCACTCTTCACATGGATTCATTCATTGCTTGGCCTGTCGTCTGTTACCACGCTAGATGTTCCTAGGGCAGTACAGCTTGGAAGGTGGACATGTTTCCAATTAAGGACAACAGTTATTGCACAAAGATCAAGTTCATTTTTTTTTCTAATTTAATGACACATTCTGATCAAGAGAAAACAGGTATTTTTTTTGCTGTAAATTTAAAGAGCAGTCATACAAAGAGTGTGGAGTTCATTTGTAAGCAAATATCTTGACACAAGATTGCAATAATGTTGGTGTGCATTAAAAATCATGTTATTACTGCTTTGCTTTATTCTCATAAGTGGAGAGAATTTAAACCTCCCATTTAATCACTTTCATCACTGGGCATTTGCACATGTCTGAACATGACAGTATTTGGAAGAGCACTCTGCATTCATATTTCTTTTCTTATTTGTATTGCTCACAAAAGACAACACAGGCTCCTTCCATGGACTAAATATCTATTATTGTGCTATGTCATGAAACTCTTCCTGTTGCTACTATTCAACTCAAAACTGCAGAGAAGAACTGCTCAATGCATCCCTGCCACTTAAGTTCCACTTGAAATCTCAAAATAGCATTCAAGTGGAAGGAAAGTACAACAAAGGCCAAGGGTGGGCTTTTTACAGAGGGATCAACTTCAACTGTTAGCAAGAATAACAGGATTTCATCTGTAAGAGTATTGTTCATATTGGGAATCTTTTTTTATTTTTAATTTACCTGTGATTTTGATTGGTTTTACTTCAGGATTCCCAACCTGCTATTCTCCCCTTTTTCTCTAGGGGGATAATTTTCCAGAAGTACTGTTCATCTCCCTGTTGCAAACCAAATACTTAAGAGATGCCTCAATCCAGAGATGCAAAAATTTAGGTTCCTCTAAAAGATCAGACAATTCTTAAAACTTTGCCTGCATGGTTTTACTTCAAGCTGTTTGTGGTTTTTTGGTTGGTTTTTTTTTCTCTCATAATGTGTTAATTCAGCCTGGAGACTTAATGTAAAGGTAGCTGCAAAATAAGGATACTTCCTCTTTAAAAAAAAAAAGAAAAAAAAAAAAAAGAAAGAAAATAAAAACAAATTGTCTGGTCTGAGACAGAACAGTCATTATGCTAGTAACACAGAAAAGAGGGGAAAACCCCTTTTATTTAAAGTATGTACAGAGCTGGTGAAGGAAACATTTTCTTATTGTCTACACAGAACTGGCTAAATTCTACCTTCCACCCTGCACCATGGCTTGCCTGCCTTCAAGCTACCTATCAACGCTTGGCACAGGTCAAGACCAGAAAGGATGTGCAGGTGAAGGTGCAGGTGTTGGTCCTCAGGCTCACGTGCATGAAACGAGTTCATCCCTGGAACACGGTACATTTAAGCCAGCTGAACAATGCAGAGGCAGAAAAATCGAAAAATCTAATCTCTACCCAGAGGTGAGGGGCAAGGCAACACAAAGACTAAAGATGTAGATCTTGCAAGACACTGAGGCACTGTATTTCCTTAGGCCTTCCAAGTAAGCATGGTCATAAATCAAAACCACAGTGTAAGAACAATCACTCAAAAAGGGCAGCTTGTGTGGCGCACAACTTTCCGCAGTCCTGGTGTGTTCCTGCTCAATACCAAAACTGAACAGACAGCACAGGGAAGTCTTCTAGCAAGCTGGTGGGAAGCTGTACCACCCTTCCACCTCACAGGTTTGCATGCTGCGGGCAGCAGGACTCCGCAGTTCTACACCTGCAAAATGCACTGTTTGTCACACAGCCTGAACGTACCACTGCCCCACGCATTTTCTTTCTCAGCATGACCATCTTAAAAAAATTTTCTTCTGTAGCACTGACAATTTGGTTCCAGCAGCCACACTGTATGCGTACTGAAAAGCTGTGTGTATTGACCTTTCATTCTTCACAGCCATGTCAAGACACACGTAAACTTTACAAGATGCATGGCCTTGGGCCTACATCCAGCTACTGAGTGCTATGGTCATGTAAAGGCACAGCTTGAAAGATAGCGGCTTTAACACAACCGATATCTACCTACTGAACATCTAAAAACATAATTAAAACATCTGTTATGACACAATGTTTGCTGACACAATGGAAAATTACTATACCCTATCACTCACTGTGCTAGAAATCGCTGCATTCCATTACCAGCTTCTGTTGTTCTACTGCAAACACACCAGAATAGATTAAAAAACAAATTTGCATGACATATTAACGTGTTATGCACAAATGGGACTCCACAAAATCCAGACATCAGCATGTTGATGATACAGGGGACAAAAGGTAATTATTTTCTTCTGTTTCTTTGGTATTAAATTGCCTAAGTCACTGAAAAGCAACTTTTTGAGGAAATCTATCTGTTCCAAATATCATATATTATGATGTATGTGTACAGCCAGAAAGAAATCTGACAATTCCTCTAGTGTCACTGTCTCTAATACAGCCACAGAGCATCTCTCTGTCTACACCCCACAGACAGGAGAAGTGCTTCTTCTAATCATGCAGATTATGAAGCTGGTTTAAGACCACATGAGGCAACAACTGCTGGCACGAGGTCCTGGCACATCCCCACCTTCATGCCCATTGCTCTGAGTAATTAGGCTACCTAGATGTTACATTTTCTCTTCTGGGAAGGTGGTTTCAACTGAATGCTGTGGCTGATGATGTCCTCAGCACTTTGCAACACTCACGATTAGGCTGAAGTGCTGCTTATGCAAAGGAAAGAAAGTTATGGATCCAGCAGGCAAAAAAAAATCCCACACATAACAAGAGCTACACCCTTGCTATACTATAGGAAAAAGGTTATTCTTTTCACCACAAAATAGCTGTTTTAGAAGAAAAGAATGCAAAAAAAAGTTCTCTCTGTGTCCAACACTTCCAATGTGCTGAACAGCACTTACGGATGACTTCAGGGTTGTGTGGCATTCTTTCCTGACAACGGCTCTGTCGGCCAAAACACACAGTTGTGATGAACTAGCACCTCACGGTACAGCTCCGATATTCTGATTATAGCAGTACAGACTGTGTCATGGTTCCATACGAGATTTCAGTCAAGTCAGCCTAGCAAAGACTAAACTGTTCAAGATAAGGCAGCTCATTTTGCCTCCAACAGGTTTGCACATGGTCACAGAATCAGTTCCACCAGGAGATCCAAGCTAATGGAGGAGGTACCGTGGAGCACTTGGGGCAATCTGTGGTGCCCCCCCCCCCAGCCCCCCAGCAGCAAGGAGTGTGCAGGCGAAGCCCCAGAACCTGCCTCAGCCTCTAAGCATCACTGGGGGACTGGAAAATCACACCTCACTCCTCAAGAAAAGAACGGTCAACCAGCGTCACAGAACCAGACAAAACTGCTTTATACAAGCACACAAGAGTATCAAGGTGTTTGCACAACCTCTCTTTAACCATGCAAAAAAACCCAACAAAAAACCAAACAAACGAGTGCAGAACACTACAGAGGGCCGAGGGCCAAGGGGGGACCCGCTGTCTGTTGTAGAACTGGAAAGGAGGCACAGAAAGCTAAGGCTTGCTTAAAGAGGTTATAATACATCAAATCAAATATCATTTAACCCAACTAACCTTATAAATTTGATCTTAACATGCTCCAAAACAAACACTGTAGTCATCAGTTCTTTACTGTTTCAAGCAGCAACACATACAAAGCAACTCAATACAGGCTCCATACCAGCAAAATATTTCAGCACATACTTAATTTAAAATGTATCGCAGTACAATTTGACCTTGTATTTTCTCTGCTCGCAGTGCCAGACCCCAAAGTTCCCAGTTTCACCTTCTGCCAGCAATGCCCTCCTGTCACCCACGCTGCAGTTTCCTGGCTTCCCCAGTTTCACCAGTGGAACTGTTTGGGGACACGATGAAGCAGTGCTCTGAACTGCCAAAATAATCCAGCAGAAAAGTAATAACCAGCCAATCAACCAAGACCCATGTTACACTCTTAGCCGTCAGCAACGGGGTCTTTTTAAAGCAGCTTTACCACTAAAGAAACAGTGCAGTCTCTATATGCAATCAATGCAGCTTCCAGCCTACAAAATGTTAACCTCCTCTTGACGGAAGCATTGTGGGTTTTTTTCTTAAGGGCCATGCTAGACTGAGACCACAGCACAAGATCTCACCCATTTTATTATAAACATGCCACTCTCACTCTAAAATTAACCTTGAAGTATTTGTTGTCACAGGGTCACAGATATTTTGATAAACTTTCCTTTCATCATATACATAGTCATTCACCCTTCGCATATGTAATATAGGGCAGCCAAAAACTGCCACAAGCATGATGACAGATCAGTCTTCAGGCTCCCTTATTTATAACTTCCTAAAGCCCAACTCCTTTAAGACAGGCTTAGCTCTGCTTATCTGATCAACTAGCAGGAGTGCAGAATTTGTTAGATGACTGAGCTCATTCCTTCCCAACCAGCAACTGAAGTCAAGGTTTAACACATGCAGTTTGCTTCTGAACACTCAACAAAAGATCATTTCATTTCATTACACAGTACCGTAAGTGCAAAAGAATTATTACACATCAGTTATTTTGTAGTCCCTATCTGTATTAAAACACTATGAAGAAAGGCTATTTCCACTTTTAGAAGGGAAATCTTTCCTCAGAGTACTTCTCTTCAGGACAAATGCACATTAACAAGGCTTTTCCCCTTACCTGCCCCATACAACCTCTTCTGAAGGTTCACAAGAAATGTGTTATAAACTGACCAGTACACTACTTCTGCTCTAGTAAGATGGACACACAATCAACAGAAGCAAATTGGTGTAAACTACTATGAGGTAGAAGTGCTGTATACTGCAGAAAATGCATTTATTCCAGTTCACTATATGCAGTCAAAACTAGAGGGAAAATCCAGATGATCAGTAATTTCACAGCTGGCTGACTTCTTTCCTTTTTGATATTATTTGTAAAATCTTTTCTTAGCCTCTGGATGTGTGAGCAAAGTAGTATTTCATTCATTTACTTGTGGGTAGGAGAAATTAAAACAGCTCACTTTATTGAAGATGCTGAATAGACAAGAAATATACATAATATTCTCTGAAGTGAATTACCAAAATGTCATAAAGTATGTTAAAAAGTATTCACCCATCTACAATGCCAGAACAATATAAACAAGGAGTAACCCCTAAAAGAGTGGTTTAATAAACCCAACAGTGTAGAACATGAATAGTCTTTTATCTGAGCTAGCAATATCTGGATTTGACAGAGGAAAATGAAATAAAATCCTGGAAAAAAACTCTCTATATAGTTTATATATATGAGAAATTCTATATATAGTTTATCAGGATACCTGTTATGCAAACAACAATAATTTCCATAAAAGGTATTTCTGGGATTCTGAAAAAAAATTGTAGTGGTTTAACCCCAGCCAGCAACTAAGTACCACGCAGCTGCCCACTCACTCCCCACCCGCCTCCCCAGACTGGGGAGCAGCATCGGTAAAAAAGTAAAACTAGTAGGCTGAGATAAGAATAATGTAATAATTGAAATAGAATATAATAATAGTAACAACAACAATTGCGATGAAAAGGAGAGGAAAAGAGGAATAAATTCCAAAAGGAAAAAACCCCAAACAAGCGATGCACAACACAATTGCTCACCACCTGCTGACCCTTCGAAGCCCTGCTAGTCCCCGAGCAGTGATCGGCAGGCCCCAGCCAACACACCTCGCCCCCTGCCCCCCCCCCCCCCCCCCCCCCCCCCCCCAGTTTATATACTCAGCATGACGTCATATGGTATGGAATATCCTTCCGGCCAGTTCAGTCAGCCGTCCTGGCTGTGTCCCCTCCCTGTTTCTTTTGCCCCTCCAGCCGTCTCGCTGGCAGGGCCCGAGATACTGAAAAGTCCTTGGCTTAGTATATAAACATTACTTGGCAACGACTAAAAATGTCACTGTGTTGTCAACATTATTGTCATTGTACCAGCTGCTAAAAATAAAATTAAACTCCATTCCAGCCCAAACCAGGACAGAAATGCGTTGCTTACGTTGATACCTAACAGCCAAGTATTCTTACCTTCTTTATACTAATGCAGGGTTCCCTGAATGGTCATGACACAAAGCTAAACAATCCAAAGTACAGAAGAATGTACTTTCACTTTTAGAAATGTGAATAGTCCCATATGTAACTGAATTATGGTTCTCCTGGGCAAAATCCACAATTGTAGTAAAGCCTTCATGGAGGGCTTTTCATCCTATACAGCTTCAGATCTGTGGAGACAGTTGCCACAGTGGCAACACAGGTAAACGCACTGAAACTTACGGGTTAGCAGAAAAAGTTTGCAGCCTGAATGAGTTCAGCAGAAGCTGATTATCCAAGTCCATCTTATCCTTACAAAAATCTGACCGTTAGGTTGCATCTATATTCATGTTTTCCCTTAGAGCAGTAGGGCACTTGTGAAGCAAATTCCCTGACGGTTCCTCTCCAGCATGCACTAATGCTGGTCACAGAGGTGGTTTGGTGCTCCTCAATTAGCTTGTTTTCGGCTAAGAAAGTGCAGCAGGGAATTGCTTCTCACCCCTCAATTCCAACCAACAGCTGTCCCAGCTTTTGAGGAAACCAGCCTTGTGTTTTGTTTTGTTTTGTTTTGTGTTGGTGGTTTTTTGGGGGGCTCTTTTTTTGTTTGGGTGCTTTCTAGTGAACCACTTCATTGCATTATGCCTAAATGAATGGCCAAGACTGGCACTCTCAGCACTTCTTCCCAATAGAAAGTGGTTACTCCTGTAGCATAAACAGCTTTCTAAGAAAACATGACCTGGAAGTTGAACTTGCTTACAACAGGACTAAATCAACGCTCAAAAAGAGCAATAGCTTCATGTTCTGAAAAGTTGCCACTAGGCTTCATTTGCACATCTTGTAATAAAAACAAAGTAGAACACTGCCTGATGTATTTACGAACCTTTTATTGGGGGCAAGGCATTTAACAATGAGAGCACTTTATGAGCTGCCAATTAAACATACTGACTTGCTCCAACACAAACTCTTGAGTAGAAGAACCCCAGAAAACAATCCCAGGAGGGATGGGCGCCCCCCCCCCCCCCCCCAGCAGTGTGCAGACATTTGGAAAGCTTCCTGCCAACAATGGATACAGTCTTGAAAAGGGCTCTTTTCCAGCAGTGTTAAATTCCTCCAAGAACCTACAGTGATGTGATCTTTTAGAACAGGGATATGCTCAGTGAGGTGAAGAAGAAAAACCGTGGGGGGGGAAAACCTCAGTGCTTTGCAGTAGGGACAAGTTGCTTACAAACACACTAACTCTGTAATTTCTATAATGTCTGTAAAATCTATAATTTCACTTAAGGCTATGATTTACACAGATCATCAGCCTTTACTTCTCAGCTGGACTTATTCCGTACATACAAACTATAACTATTCAAAGACAAAGATTGAATAAGGCATCAAGCTGGGCCTATGTCTTAATTTTAAACAAAAGAAATGAAGCCTTCCGCTAAACAGATAAATAAGTAGCTAAATAAAAAGAAAGGCAGGCAGATGATTTCAATAGGCAGACAAAGATCTCCGCAGAGGGAATTATTTTCTCCTTGTAGCACGATCATTTAGCCTGATCTTGACTTTACAGGATGGGTGTTACATTATGGCTCCAAATTCACCCCTCTTTTTGCCTTTTTTTTATTGCAAAACAACCAGGGGGAAAAAATTGCAAAAAGAGACAAGAATTTCTCATAACAGCGTTTGACTCAATAATAGCTGTAATAACATGCCATGCTGTCAAAGGAAACCATCGCATTCCTATACAAAGCCACGCAGTGCCTGAAGGGATCTGCCCACGTGTCTGCTGCTTTCCTATTAGTGCCCTAGAGCAATCCAAGCAAGCTGCCAGCAAAGGCTCTAACTGTATTTGATTAGTTTCAGGCCTTCATTTTTAGCGAGTCATCACCCTCTTAACGGCAGATGATGCCCTCTAGTTGGAATCAATGTGAGTGACCAGCTCACAATAGGCCGGATTAATGATGAAAAATGTGTAGTCAGCCTGGAGGGCTTTGGACATTTATCACCCACTGGGTCTGCCAAGCGGTGGGCTGCCCCTGACTCATCAGGACAACACCCACCCTGCCTTAAAGAGTGGGCACTAGCGCTGCAGTCCTGGCTTAGTGAGCCTTGGGTGAGAGATGAAGCTGGAGCACCTTTCCATCAGGCAGTTAAATGCAGTCTGAAATGTCTTTCCTTCTTGCCATCTATCTTGCAGACAGTGTACAGCAACTACGGTGAATCTTCCCAACAACAAAGTATTCCTACATAAAGTCTCAGTTGGAAAGTGGAAAATTTCTTATTCAGATAGAAACCCCAGATAATAAACTGTGTTCAAAACTGCTGCAAATTTTCTCTTTGCTAATTCATCCAAAGGAAGCAACTTTTTGACACGTGAGTGAAAACTTGTTGCAATTTCATCAACATAATGAAAGGTGGGCAAGTAGATTTTTGTGTCTGGTTCATAAATATTCACGTAAATTTTATATACCAGAGGAGTAACGCCTCACTAAAACAACAGAATCTGCATCACAGCTTATAAATATCCTTCTCTAAATTTCTGATGTTATGAAGGGCTGTTTAACTCAGATTAAAATAGAAATGTGCACTGAAGCTCCAGTCACCAGGTGAATGCTGCCCCAAAAGTTATCCTTTCAGTTGTCATACAAAGGGTGGCGAGATTTATGAGCGCAGTAGGCAGAAACCATAGAGGTGCTGGCAAAACACGTGCATTTTCAGAAACATAGCATCACAGGGAAATGAAACACTGCCAAAATATATACATCAGAAGCTTCAGCTAGAGACCCAATTAGGAAGAATAACCATATGCTGAACTTTAAAAGATTAAATCATAGACCTGAAATAAAGCAGGAGGTGGATGAGATATGTTCTAGCATGTAAAAACAGACTTAATCATATGGTTAAAAGCTTTACAGTCGAGGCCTGATACCTCTCTATCTATTCTGCATTGATATATTTTCACAATCTTCAGAGAATACTCTGTCAACAAAAAAAAAGAAAAAAGAAAAGACTTAACAAAATGGACTTGTTAGCACAACTAACAGGCTTGCTCAGGGCTCATCTCATTTTTACAAGGAAGTAATGGCTCCATCCTCCATTACGAAAATTTAAGTACAACCATAAGGAGTTTCTTTGAAAATTCATAACTTTAAGGGAGCACACAGCCTCGGGAAAACAAAGCAAGTTTTCATTGTAAGGAATTTACCATCCATTCAGTTTTCAGTGCTTGACAGGAAAACAAATTATTATCTCAATTGACTTATTAATAAAAAAGGTATATTTAAAAATGATACAAAAGCCTGCACATTAAATATGAAATGTCTGTAATCTTGCTTTCCATAGCAATCAGATCTGATGAAGTGCTTTGGTTTGGCAAATGTCCTAAAGACCCTAGAAACATAGTCATTATGTTTTGAACATTTCAAGAAGATCTCTTCATATTTAATTATTTTCTCTGCTACTATGAGAGATACAGTAAATTCCTAAATCATAAATTAAGGATGAAATCGCTAATCGTGCTTATTTAAAAAAAAGTGACCTGCAAGATTAGTAACATTATCACATTACAAAAGAGCTCGTTCAACCTAACAACATAAAAATCTTTAATAGCTACCTTACACCTCCTCTACTATTCACAGCAGTCTTTCTCATGACAGCCATTCTAAATGCAAAAATGAGAGGCATGCCCATTGTTTGGGTTTAAATTGCAGCCTTACCTCATGCCAAACAAGGAGCAAATCCCCCCACGCTGCAATGGGATCAGACCTGGGATCAGATCAGGCTCTTTCAACAATCGCTCTCTGTTGGCCTCCCCTTCCCGGGCAGCCACACATTGACATGCAAATACAGGAAGGGTCGTGTGGTACAGAAAACACATGCTGTGTGAAAACACTTCGGTAAGATTCGATGTATTAGAGTATAATCCTTTACAAACTGTTACATCATCTCCAATCCAGTGGTCCTAGTAAATCATCCTTTTTTGTTTTGCTCACTGCACATTTTAAAATGAAGAATAATCATCTTCAAAATTAGTGCAGCCATCAATTCCACATGGAACCTATAAGCTAAAATATTTTTAAATTACTTCCTAAAAGAGGGAAAAAGAAAAAAAATTGCTGGAAAATAAAACGGATCATTTACAATTTTCTCTCCTCTGACCATTTCTGATTGAGTTTAGTGTTCATTTTGTACTATTTGGTCTCAAATAAATGTTACATAATTCAGTTTGCTAACTTTGCTAAACCATCTTGTCATCTGTGAAAATTCCTCTTTTTATCTTTTTTTTTTTTTTTCAATTCACTGCTAAGTTCATTAGCATCACCTCCATTTAAGCACAGATCTGTGTCGCTTCCATGCCTTTGCTTGAATCATCAAGTCATCATCTTTCAAAAAGTGAAATCTCATTTGAAACTTCTACTGTCTCTGCTTAGCACATTTTACCAGTCACTTTTATTGATACCACGCTGCAAGACATTTCAAAATCCATTATAATTCCTATTATCAGGAACAAGGATTCTTTAAAACCATGTTTTCTTTTTGTTTCAAAACTTAGTATTAAACCCTCATAGACGGAATTTTTGGGTTTTATCAGGTGTTTTCTTTTTGTTTGTTAAATGTAAAAGTAACTGGTCATTGTCTGGAACTCCTGAGATTCATCTGAGTACATGGAATTGTCAGAAACATGCAAAAGTCACGTGTTTCTGCAACAAAGCTTTATAAATTCTCTTTATTCCCTGTTTTAGCTTTTTTGGTCCACATTTTCTTGTTACTCTGTATTTAGACACATCTAATATTAAAAGACACAAAGCTCTGATAATCCTGGATTTTACTGAGGACAAGATCATGACGGGGAGATGGTCGTAGTAAGGCTGCGTATTAGCCTTTCATCTCTGGAGGCCAATGTTCATGTCTGTCTGAGGTCATGAGTTAAGAGATTTGTGATCTTGCCTTAATCCCTAGTGGACATTTAGCCACATCATGAACCAACTACACAATTAGCAATTTCCACCAAAGTTGAGAGGAAGGACTGAAATGTGGTAGTTTACAAGTCAGCATTAAGGTGCATGAGCTGAGGCATTTTTCAGTAGTTTAGTGCTCTTCCATCATGTAAATTTTTTAGGCTTGTTGCATGCATGTGTAAAGGAAAGAAGTAAACAATGTGCTTCCTTAACAAAAACCTCTTCCAAAGGTGTGAAACTGTATTACACCTCTATTTCTTATCTAGAAATCAACATGGTAAAGTTGCATTACAAAGGCTCTCATTTTCTGGAACGCCTTCTTTTTTTTTTTTTTTTTTCTTTCCCAAGCACTGTTGGTTAAAATTCTGGCACTACTGAAATTAGTAAACGTTACATCTTCATTCAGCGTACACTTTACAGTAAAAGAAAAAAGAATTTATTATTATTTTTTTTTAATAGCAAAATATGAAGTGGCATGCACAATGCTGAAGATGGGGCATTTTCACCTGAAAAGCACAATTTAGCTTTATGACAAAGTACAATGGTTCTGATCAAAAAAACTGTTTTTCAATCTTAGCTGTTACAATTCACAGTGATTAAGTTTATTCCACTGTAAACTTGCTTACCTCTTCCCAGCAAAAAAAATGCTTTTGTCAGCATTCTCATCCTCTGTCAAATGGCAATATATCCGGGTATTACCTTTTTTTTCTCCAGTAAAACTCCATGTATATTAGGGGTTAGTAGCACTATGTATTAGTAGCACTATGTAAAGGACACCCTTATTTAACATTATGACTCCAGAAAGAGTGTTAAGCGAAGTCTTGAATCTAAAACGAAACGTATCATAGCTTTGGATTTACCAGCTCTGGTGAAAGAACGTAGCAAGAGTCCTGGGAAAGCACCAACTTGGTTATGTAGTTTTTCTTCACAAACGGACCTCTTAGCTCTCTGTCGTGGTTTAACCCGGGCCGGCAACCCAGCCCCACGCAGCCGCTGGCTCACTCCCCCTCACCCAGAGGGATGGGGAGGAGAATCGGAAAGGGATGTAAAACTCGAGGGTTGAGATAAGAACAATTTAATAGGTAAAGCAAAAGCCGCGCATGCAAACAAAGCAAAGCAAAGGGATTCATTCACCCCTTCCCATGGGCAGGCAGGTGCCCAGCCATCCCCAGGAATGCTGGGCTTTGTCACATGTAACGGTCACTCAGGAAGACAAACGCCATAATGCCAAATGTCCCCCCCCCCCCTTCTTCTTCCCTCAATTTATATACTCAGCATGACATCCCACGGTATGGAGTATCCCTTTGGCCAGTTGGGGTCAGCTGTCCTGGCTGTGTCCCCTCCCAATTCCCTGTGACCACCCAGCCCTCTCGCTGGCAGGGCCCAAGAAACCGAAAAGTCCTTGATTTAGTGTAAATATCAACGCACTGGTTTTAGTTGTTGCTGGGTATCAACATTGTTCTCACATCAGAGCCAATCCAGCACTGACTAACTACTAAGAAGAAAATTAACTCTATCCCAGCTGAAACCAGGGCACACTCCAGCAGAGCCTCAGCCTGCAACAAGACTGGACTCAACGAACTAGAAGATGCATGATGGCCAGATGGGGCAGAACCTGAGTGTACAAGTCAGTTCCATCAAGGGACTTGAAAATGAGTTGTGGCCACAGAAATAAAGAGGAGATGCTGAGAGAGCAAAGGAGCAATAAAGGAAAGCCTATGCTCTTTCAAGGATGAAGGATATTGTTTCCTCTGATACTAGAAAGAAAAAAAAAATCTTATCTGGTTTAGTACATGGGATCGTGAATCCAGATATGTCCCACACTATTGCTTTTGTTCTAATTCTTTCTTTTCCTTTGTTTTTTCTTCATAAATATTCAAATTATTAAGGTTACAACGTTATGAACAGTGTCAAGCTGACATGCACAAAAAAGAACACCATGCTTCCTAGAAAGGAACGCTGAAGGTTAACTAATGCTTGTAACTCCGCACCTAACCTATACTTGTTCCAAACACAAAAATGAAATATATTCCTCATCTCACCCACACCTGCCAATGAGGTAAGGGACAAGCACTGCAGTTACCTCTATAAAGAATATATCCTTAGATTCCAACTTTAAACAGAATCTTTATTCAGAATTCCTTTTTTTCTTTTTCTTTCTTCTCTTACTGCCCTTCAAAAAGGGACTGAAATGTTTCTATAATTAACTTTACCCTGGAGCAGGCAAAGAGGACAGCTATCTTTTCCAGGATATCAATATATCTGAGGAACAAAGCGTTACTTTTTTTTTTTTTTTTTTTTGATAATAAATACCATACCCCTCTAGGCAGGACCACCTTACAGCTTTCAAATCCTTTGCAGAAGGACAGGTATTCCAGGAACGGTGGCAAAATAAAATCATTTGCTTCTTGTCAGTTCTGTCTTACCCCTCCTCAACTTACCCCTGCAGCACAGTGCCTACATAATGGCTGAAACCAGACATCACCATTTCTGTCTCTCTTTTCCATGACTCCTTCCAATAGGTTTCAGGCAGGTCAAAGACCAAAGCAGGTTTGACAATAATGCTCTTTCTTTCTATTCAGATTTGTGCCCTTTGTGGATGGCCTTGTGTGCTATAGCAAGCATAGCCGTGTATACCTGCTGCACTCTGAGTAGAAAATATGACAGTCTGAGAAGCAGATAGAATTCTCCACCCCACCCCACCCCCCACCTCCCGTCCACTCCCACATGAATTGTGAGATAAAAGCTTAAAGAAAAAAAGAGGCTAGTAGGTCAGGTTTTGTGTACTTTGCTTTCAGAATGATTATCCTTGTCTTAAGAAATTTCTGGTTGAATAAGCTACAAATCACAGCTCTTTAAGGGAAGCATTGTATGGCTGGATAGTCACGCTCCTTAGTATGGAACTTCACCTGCTGCAAATGAAACATAAAAGTAGCTTTCAGAGCTGTACAACGACATACTTCTCCAGTTTCTAGGATACTTCATCTCATTTAAAGTTTATCGTAAAAGTGCATCCGTGTTAAGTTACTAAACTTTTGCATTTATACTACTTCTCTAGAAATGTGTAAAGTGTTTTCTGTAATATAAATGAAAGATAACAGCTTGGAGCTCCTTTAAGCAAGCTTTGTATTACATGGTCTGATTTTGTTTCAGAACCATTGTGGAAAGATTGTGAGGAACAGTCAGCAAACTGGACAAGTCAATTATAACTTCAAACCTGCGTTATTACATTCAAAATACTAGGAGTCACCGGTCCTTGAAAACATGTCATGCTAACATGGAAAACATATTTGAACTATTATTTTCAGCTATTTTACTACAAAGTAGTAAATCAATCAAGAAATGGAGAAGCAAAAGCCTGAAAAATTCACACTGCACAGATGAATTCTGCACTTGCTTATGACAGTTATTGGCGTTCTGAAACAATTTGCACATCCAGGAAGAAATAATAGTGACAAGCAGCCCTGAAGCCTTGCAGTAAGAGAAGGAAGCAGCCTGTGAGCAACCTTTTTCTGTGTATAAGGTCACTTGCTGATCTAATAGCAAAGACCACGGAATTACTTGCAGCAACAGTAATATTGGTACCTCTTTTTGCTGCTGGTCTACAGGATCTAAAATAATATTTTGTTACAAGGAAGAGAGGAAAATGCCTATAGCTAAGATGGATTTCTAAAGACATGGAAAGTACAAAACCCAAAGCCTAAGGCTTGCAATACAGCCACACCTCCCTTTTCACAGCTCCTCAAAAAAAAAAAGTAACATGAATTGTGTGTGCACGATTATTTTATTATTTCTTTAATATACTCTTAATAAGATCAATTATGTGAAAAGCTCTCTTGCAACGGGGCACTGTGCCTGCCAGGACTCTGAAGACCTGCCTGTATTTATATTTTTTTCTGACAGAAAATTCCATGAAAACGCCAAGTGGGCTTGTAAAACCAAAATCCAAGTTTCATTGGATTTGCTACCACAACAGGTAATTTTAAAAAACAAACAGAAACTTGATGATAAAGTAAGCAGGCTAGACATAAAATGAGGCTTCAAACAGTGTCCCCTATCAAAAATGTCATTTTTGTTTAGCATTGCCCTGCGTGATCCACAGCTCAATGACTGCCTCAGTTCCAGCAAAGCCTACACCTAGCAGTAGGGCAAACCCTTTTTAGATAGCCTTTAGCTGTTCGTGACTCCTGAGCTCTGGCCTTAGGCCAGCTCCCAGAGTGAGCTCCTGCGCTTTCATTCAGTGCCAACCAGGCACTCGGCATCCTTCTCCCCGTCTGCCCTCAGACCTCCTGCAGCAAAAGGAGCAACAACCCCTTTATCTAGGAAGCTGCCACACAGGCAAAGGCATAACAGCCAGGACAAAGCAAATGAAGAAGCTTCCTCCACACCACTCACTCACCAACTATTAAAACTCATCGTATCTGCTACAGCTTTGTTCAGAAGGCTTTAGATTTTCATGGGGACACTGGCCAAAGTACATTATGACACTGATCACCCCAATCAAGAGCCCCCATGGAGGGACTGCACATGGAGTTTGAGCACAAGGTCACACTCTGTGAGGACAGCAGCTCCCAACCAGATGCTTGAGTGCCCACGAGGGTGGCAGTGCTGGCAAGAGAGGTGTCCTGGCAGGTCAGTGTTGGTGATGCAGGTGCTGCCAGCTGTATCATTTTCAGTCAGTTGTCTCTATCTGCACAGCTTTAGCCTGGGGAAAACAAAAGTAAGGGCACTTGTGGCTAAATTGTCTTTTCAGAAGACTAAGTGTCCTGAATAGGAAAGGTGAAAGATCTTTTTCACCAAAGGAAGAAACCTTGTCACATCAGGTGCAAGGGCCCAACAACAGAACGTGAAACCCAAGCTCTGCTGAAATCACTGGCAACAAATCCTACATACCTCAGTTGAGCCAAGATTTTGCCTAGAGACAAAAATTAGTAATAGTAAAACCGATGATGATGATGATGATAATAATAGATTTTAACAATAAATTTTTCATGGTCAAAGATAAAAACAACCAGCAGTGTTCAAATACTGCAGAGCAAGAGACGTTCATTACTGCCACCCAATTGGAGATGTTTAAAATCCAGACTGTTAAACTTTATCTTTTCTTTTTTCTTCTTAATTTTCTTTCCTTTTTCAACTGAAGTATCCACAGGTATGATAATTAGGCTCAGTTAAAAGCTCGTGTGGAGACACTTAAATTACTTTGAACAAAGTTTATTTGGACTTGACAGAAGTGATTACACATAAATTAATCTAAATCTTCACATGAGAACTGTGCCTCCAAAGGATCCACATTTGAGATGCACCAGTTTGAATTAAAATCACTGAAAAATGTTGTGAGCAGACAAGGTTATATGGCTCGGACACAAAAGAATTTGATAAATTTATATGTTATATTACTTTAGCAAGCGTTCTTAAGCCATTAATTATGATTTTAAACTTTTGCAACAGTGAAGTAATTTACATTCTTTTAACTTCAGATAACCTGATATCTTCTTATACTGAAAATTCTTTAAAATATCTACAGTGTCTTCTTGTCACCTATGACAAGAGTAATCTCATAGCTGAGCTCGAGGGGGGAATGAAAATTGGGTAAAATTTTGACAATCTTCAGTTGGCTTTTGGTCTTCCCAGTAAACTGTAAAATAATACAATTTCAATTTTAGTCCTTTGTGTAGTCATTACAGCTAGAAACAAATGCCATGCCAGAGGCTTTCTTATTTGAAGTACATATTTATTTGTTAATTAAAGAAAACACTATTAAAATTGTAAATACAAAGTCACTCCATCTGCAGGCTCACTTCATAATGATAAGAGACTGCTGTACAGGGACTTTCAGGTGCACTTTTTTCCAGGTGAACCATCTAGCTCAGTACTAAACACACATTGCAAAAAATTATAGAACTCTTAATTTATAGATCGTATTCTCAAATGGATTTTAAGGAGTTAATGTGCTCCTAATTTTGTATTCATAATAATATGTGATACTACTTTTCTGCACCAAAAAACCCCCAAATCATTATATAAACTTCTTTATTAAAACAGGTCCCTGGCAGCATTAAGAAAAAGAGAACTCTTAGAAATATTGTATAACTATGATTTAGTACTGTAACCAATATTATAAGCATTTCTGATGCTTATATATTTGTATGTATATATTTATGTATATATGATATTTTTGTCCTCTTCCACATTAGAATTCCCACAATATATTCATACTGGAGATGGCAATGACACAAGTCACTTTACCCCTATCTGTATCAAAAGGCTTCACTGGTGAAGAAAATACAACATTTCAGCATTTATTGACAAGACATTTCAAATTAATACAGTGTAAAATCCAATGGATATTGAAAAAAATCTGCCATCTGGTATGAACTATGCAAAGTCATCACCAAAAAAATACTATAGGGTGGATCCAGGACAAGAACAAACTAGTATCCCCAGCAAAATTCTACACTTAAGCAGCATTAGAGTGCACACTGAGGGATGTGGTTTTGTTTTTTGGGTTTGGGTTTGGGGTTTTTTTGTTTGTTTGTTTGTTTTTAGGGGGGAGCAGGGGGAGAGGGGTTAGATCTTTAAGGAAAGTAAAAATAAAATCTTCACAGTTTCCAGCCTACAAACCACTGAAAGAAAGCTAAATTGCTTGCTTATTTTAGATTTTGCAAAGTAGGGCGATGTAAGCTGTGCAGGGTGAAAGAAATACACACTTTACAATTAATGCCATTGCCTCTTGAGATGCAAGTGTGTTGTCCAGCAACATTGTTGCCTCTAGAGTAATTATTCTTTACACCAGTCTTAACAAACAGGATCCTAATTACCTATAGGCATTCTGGGCACAGGGTTGTTTACAAAGATTTAATACAGATCACGATTAAAAGGTCAGAAAAAGTAGCCCTGTAGAACTGCAGTTATCTTTGTATCATGAGTAAAGCCACAGCCATAAGAGATTAAAAGAAAACTGACAGCACCTTCACTACAGATTGATATTCAGCAGCCACCTTTATGGTAATTAGATTTCAAAGTTTGGCTTATATGAATCAGAAAATTTATCAAGGTTTCTTACCCTGCAATTACTTGTAGAAGTTAACTAATCCTACTAATGTTTATTTACGCGAGATAGCACAAAAAAAAATCTCCAGTGCTTCACAGGTACCAATTTACAGGGGAAGGTAAAGGGAGGGAAGTACAAAGGTTGCACTTTCTGGTACCACTGTCAATCGCGTCCAGTCTGCAAGCTTCTAGTTTTGCAACCCAAGGGGCATGAACACAGTTGTGCATCCTTTCCCCTAACCACAGTGCAGCTGCACCCAACCCAGTATCACTCAAGTTCTTTCCTCGTCTGTGGTTTTCTTCACAGCCATCAACTCTGGAGGACTGATGAATTTTCCCACAGGAAATCCCACTGCACAGCCATTGCATTGTGGCCAGTTCTGTTCAGCTCCTGCTGCTGGAGCCGTTCTGCCCTGGGCTTTGATCTTCTCAGATCTCACAGGTTTGAGCAAGAACGTGCCTCCTTGGTTTGGATGGGAGTCCTCCAAGGAAAACACAGGTGCACCAGGAAGTGGTTTGATGATTCAAAGCTGACAATTCCCTCCCAGGGACAGATCCAAAGCTCGTTAAACAAGGGGATTTCTTTCCCCCATGAACTTCAATAGAGACTGAATTGGAGACAATGTGGTATTCAATCTACACCTCAGGGCTGAAGCTGAGGCAGCGCTGCATTTCTAGGAGACGTAATATTTTTTTTTTTTTTTTTAAGTCCTCTTGTTATTTAATACCTTGTAGCATTTATTCTCAGGATCCAGACCAAATTCCAATTTACCTAATTACATTCTGCCCACCTAAAAAATCTCCTATAGCTTCATTTTATTAAGTATACATATTTACTTCCTGTACAGGTGCAATTACAGAGTTGTCTTTCACCTTGAAGACAGCTGTATGTCAGTACCAAGTGAATTTTAGTGACTAGTAAGAGTATTTCATAAAGTAAATGTTGTGGAAAATGTAAAAAAAAAAAAGGCATATGATCTAATAACAAAGCTGTCTAGTTATACATTTCTTGCCTGGTATACACGTTATTTACCGACCACACCTTCAGATGAACTAGCAGGTTTTATTTAGTGTGCACATCCCTTGATAAGTAAGTATTCGTTGAAACACAAGCAGGCATACAACTTAAATGTAAAACACAGTTGAAGTTTCTTCCAGAAAAAAGCAGGATACTAACCAGAGCACACTATGGCAATATGGTGAGGGTACCTACTTTTAATCAAAAAGCATGCACGATTTCTTCCAACTTCCCAGGAAAATCATTAAAAATCAAGAAACACAAAACAGCAAAAGTAGAATGTGTCAGAAGCAGCATAAGGACACTGAGTTCAAAATGTTTGTGGCAAACCCTGAACTGCAATCCATTACGAGAAAAATAAGGTTTTCTTCAGTACTTGAACTCTTTTCTTGCCTATAGGCCCTAACAAGACAGAGTTGATCAACTGTGCATGTAATTTATGATTAGCCATTCAATGAAGTCTTATTAGAAGCATCAACTGCTGTGAAGTACACAAAAATGACCCATTTGATAACATGAAAAATCTTATACCAGCAAAGTAAAGCAAGCCAGAAGAAATATCTTCATCTAAACTGATGTTTCAGTCTGTGACTTTGGAGTCTCAAGAAAATACAATGGTCCGTCATACATCACTCATGCTGGCAGTGGCCTGAAAAGGTTAACAAAGACCAGTCATCCCTGCCCACCCTCAGTGGCACTTTATCAGGTGACATTGCCATCCTTAGCTCTGAGTGTACTACAGCAAATGTTCCCTTACTTTTCCTCAGACCGCAGACAGAGGCTTCTGGATAAAACTTTATGTATCATTTTCTCACAAGAAAACTCAGCCTGGGCAGGCTATCCACCCCCCCGTGTGGTGCCACATGTCTTCATGTACACTCCGATATTATCATTCATTACAGCAATCTTGGCCTAGAAGCCTGCCTCTAAATTCAGTACCCTATTACATGCACCCAGCAGCCAATTCAGTGAACTCCACCTCAGCCACTTCAGGACTTTTGTACAGTGCCCAGATTTGCACGGAGGATGATCACAGCAGGACAAAATTTCCCGCATGCAAGACAAAATCTGGGGAGACATACTGTTTTGATTCTTCCTTTAAACCTACTTTGATAAATTATTCAGTGCTCAAGTACTGTTCTGGCTTAATTCATTTAATTAAATCATTACACTGAGCATCTATAAAATCTTGAATACATCTGCATGACTTTAATATTCCCCACACTAGCTTGGGGATATTCTGTTTTGAGCAAAACATTGCCCTCCAGCAAAATGGAGAACAGTATCACTGTTAACCTCACCAGCAGCATAGCAGTGCTGTTTTAGTCCATGGTTTCTCTGGCGTATCGCTGTGCATAGGCCCTCTCTTAATTAGAGTTAGCCATCAACAGAAATAATCTCATTCAAACCACCCACCAAGTTACCAGAACAGTAGTGATGATATCCAAATTTAGATGAGCTTCTACATTAAATGGTGAAATTAAACACACTTTTTCTCAGAAGTCATCTCTGGATGGGCTTTGTAAGGGCCAGTTTGTACCTTACAGCAGACTCAGAGATACAGATAATGTAAACCCCCCTATAGTTCTTGCCTTTACATAAGGAAATATGCCCAGAAGACGACAAAATAAGACTTGTATATATTTCCTTAAATTAACTTCCTTTCTTGTTCCCATGAAACATTCTTTTTCCTACATCAGTGTCTCCAGAATAATCCAACATCTTTGTTCTCAAGTTTCTGGATTTAAAAATCTGTCCTTTCCAGTTCTCCACCTCTGATTAGCGTTCCTAGGTTTACAACCTAAACAAGCCTTTGACATCATGTCATTTTGATCTTGATATTCTGCTCCACTCAGAGCTTCTGGGAGCCTCTCCTGGTTTACACGTCTTCCAGAGCAATTCTGGAAAGCCCATGTTAGTAACAATTCACCAAAAACATAAACATCATGCTTCACGAAACATGACTATCACTGTGTTTGACTGGTTTCAGCATACACACAAATTACAAACTAAAGGCTCACATTACACAAGCTTTCTCTTTTTTCAAGTTTTAGATAAATACAGGAACTGTCATTAAGAAGTTATCCTGGTGAACTAGACAGAGGATAACTTTTCCTATGCTGAAAGGGCTTGCCACATTTTTAAAGGCAGGCAGAGGCTATCAGTAGACTTATAGGAGGTCTAAGAAAACCGATCTCCTCATGAACAACGTCAATTAGTGGATAGGGTAGTTTAAGCCTAAACAGAAACCCTAAAGTGGCTATATAATGTTACAAATATTTGGAAATCCAGATTGCCTTTAGCTAAAGCAGTATCAAACACAAGGTTTTCCTTAAGGGTGAAGCCCAAACGCAAAACTTGGCCAACCTTCTGACACCTTGCTGCCAAGGGTGACAGAAATTTCTGTCACAAAAGTCATCTAAACTATATATTAATTATTCTCATCTCTAAACCCAGTCATGTGTCAGTAAGTGTCAGTAATATTTGGATTATACAAAATAATTCCTTTTCCTTTTTTTGGAGAGGTCAGTGATAACACACAACAAAGGTGTCCATAAGGCTCGAGACTGTTCCCAGAATTTGAATCCTGCATTCAAGTGTACCCAAGACTTCCAGTAAAATTTATGGAGAAGGTGCAAGCAAGAGCTATTTTTATTATCACTTGTGTCAGTTCTTTTGGCATGCATCAAGCCTACGGAGAATGTTTGAACTTCAAGGACTCCCGACAAAACTCCAATAATCTCTTTTCTAACAGCTTAGTCTGTCTTTCAAAACTTTTTATTGCACCAAATTCTCTTCCTACACATATTGTTCTCCTGAACTTCATCTAATTGACTGCCCCAAGCTGGTTTCACTCTAATACACCAGTCTTGAACTGAAACAACTGATAAGCGTGCTAGCTCTCCCACCATTGTCAGCAGTGCAAGATATGCAACCACAAAGCAGCCTGACCAAATCACATAGCACTAATGAATCTGTGCGGTTAATCAGAATTCACAGGTTGTACAGATTCCTCAACTTTCCCATGGAACAAGAGTAGAAATGATTCATTTGTATGCAACAGAAATTACAGTATGGGAAAAAGCACTTCCTTATATGCCTAAACCTAAATAACTTAAGGGAGGCAGGTGAACTGTAATGAAAATGACCTCTTCTGAAGCATTTAAACCACATTAGGGTTAGTGATGATTTGGGGGACAAATGTTTGCTTTGTCTGTGGTATTGCTCTTTCCTACTGTAATTACTTACAGTTTGAATATTTCCTTGCACAGAAGATCCAAATCACCACTGGACATAAAAAAAAAAAAATAGTATTTACATGAACGCATGAAAGGCCAATAAATATAAAACTTTATATCCCCTACCTTCTAAGCTAGCCTAATGTTTGTAACAAATCTCTTCTATGTATTTAGTTCCACTGGCCATAGAATAGGATGGGATTTCTTTTTTAGGCACTTGAACTTTCTTTCATATTTGCTGGTTTACACTTGAAGCTGTATTTGAGCTAAACGTTGTTAGCCTATAGTCCTGATATAAGGCAAATCATATAGCAACACGAATGCGCCCAATAAGTTTCTAGGAGAAAAAAAAAAAAAGTATTTCTTCAAATTAAATCACTGCATGAATGAATCTAAAAACCAAACAGCATTGATAAAGCACCGTCGATAAGAAATCTGTCAAAACAAAGAGAAGGATGCTGGCAGAAGAGCTCTGGTCCTGCAAACTACTTGCCATCGGCACACAACTGTAGCCATGTGGACTTCCAGCAGTGAGACTATACAAGCAAATAGGTGTCCCTGTTCATCTAGAGCACTTTGAAGAACTGAGATGTTGCTGTAATTTGGAAAAGTAATATCATTTTTTAGTCACAAGGTAAACATTATATATACCTTTAAAAACAAAAAAGAAGGTGACCCATCAAAGGTTTAAGAGATTGCCTTGAACTACAGCTTACACAATGAATAATCTTTATCAAGTTGTAGCTTTGAACTGGGTTACAGCTAAAACAAAGCTTTACTGCTGGAAAACCATCAAAGAGTTATGCTTTTGTGGTGCTGCATCCTCCTTACAAGTGGTTTGCTAGTAAACATAAGATTAAATGTTCGCTCTAGATCTCATCAACACTAAACACAAGGCTGAAATGTCTGTGGCTCATTTCCAGGTGGCAAATTAGAGAGTAATCTGCAGTGTTACTCCAAACAAGGCCTGATGCTTTTATCGACTGCATCACCATCTCATGCAAAACCTAATGTTCGGTCAATAGCTCTCCTTGGAGGGGAGCCACTAACTCACTGTTCCTGTCAGTATTCCTTATCTAATTACAAATGGACTGCAGCTAGAGCAAGTCCATCTCCTTAGCATGGTCAGCCTCAGCTGCAACTTTTACCACAGTGACCCACACATACTGCTGTTATGCAGCTTTCAGGGCCTGCTCCTTCTAAAAATTCCCTTCTACTACACTTTTGGCAATCTCTGATTATGTGCAAAATATACAGTAATTCAAGCCCACAACTTCAGTAACAGCAAGGGAAAAAAAATGGTTTCAGAACCTCTGGAAACACCCCACATATGGGCAGTCCATACAAATTATAAGGAAAGGAGATACCATTCTGGTTTACAGAAGTTGAAATAGGGCAAACTAGAGAGGTATATATTTTGGTCTACTTTACAAATACTCTACGGTATGGATAAAGCCAGCAGGCAGAATTACCTTATATAAAATGACGTATTTTTAGCTGCCTTCCAGTCAAGGAAGCATGTCTCAAATTCTATAGCCTAAATCCAATTTCAAATAAGGCTGAAATTAGAAGACGGAAAGATGTATCACAGCACTGAGCGCTCCTTTGACTAAGGTTTGAAAAACTGATCCCCCTCTCCAGGTAGAAGCTATTGCCCTGCTTAGGGGAAAGTCTGCCTTCAGACTAAGTGAAGACAAACAAGAATCAGAATGGATGGGAGAAAGCCTCTATAAGCCCAAAGCTGTTTAAAACAACCTTTTGTCCACTCTCCACGTAACTTTTTTGGGTTGTTGTTCTTTTTGTTTTACCACTACTGGGATCTATTTCCCTCCACTCAGGAGACAACACACTGAACTCCCTTCACAAAGGCAGGCACTTCAAATCTTGTCTTTCAACAAATAAACAGGAGTTGCAAATTCCTTTCAAAACACAACCAGCAAGAGAAACAAACATGTTTACAAAAGTGAGATGAGTAACTCAACCCAGCTTAAGCCAAGCAAGCTCTGTGTCTGGAGTTTTCACAGGGGAGACAAGACTCAATCTGTTTGCAGTGCCCCTGATGAGACATTTCAAACCTACAGCAGAGCTGCAGTGGGAATGTAAGAACTCGCCTCACTGCTCACCAGCTAGGTCAGACCCTCACCTAGCACAGCGGATAGATCTTCGTTCTTGTGGTGGTTGACCTCGTCTGGATGCCAAGTACCCACCAAAGCTGCTCTGTTACTCTCCTCCTCAGCTGGGCAGGGGAGAGAAGATACAACAAAAGGCTCCTGGGTCAAGATAAGGGCAGGGGGAGATCACAGGCAAGAGAGCCTCGACTTGGGGAAAACTAATTAGATTTATCAAATCAGAGTAGGATAATGAGAAATAAAACCTACATCTGAAACCCCCTTCCCCCCGCCCGTCCCTTCTCCCCGGCTCAGCTCCACTCCCGGTGTCTCTACCTCCGGCCCCCCCAGCAGCGCCGGGCCGGGCCGGGGCTGGGGTCAGTCCCTCACAGCTGTCCCTGCCGCCCCTGCCCCCCATGGGGAGGCTCCTCGCCCCCTGCCCCTGCCCCAGCCCGGGGCCCTGCCAGGGCGCAGCCCCCCAGGCCCAGCCGGCCCCAGGGGGGTCCCCGCGGGGTCCCCAGCCCGGGCTCCTCTCCCCGCGGGGCCACGGGCCCTGCCAGGAGCTGCCCCAGCGCCGCTGCCCGCGGGTCACAGCCCCCTGCGGGCACCCCCTGCCCCGGGGGGGTCCTGCCCGGGCTGCGGGGGGGAGCTGCTCCCCCGGGGGCTCCATGGGCTGGGGGCACGGCCCGCCTGGCCGGGGGCTTCTCCAGGGGCTGCCGGGGGGTCTCTGCTGCGGCGCCTGGAGCCCCCCGGCCTCCTCCTGCCCCGGCCTGGGGGGCTGCGGGGCTGGGGCTCTCGCACGCTCTCAGGCCTCTCTGGCTGCTCTCGCTCTGGGTTTTGGGGTCCCCCCCCCTTAAACCCCCCCCGAGGCGCTGCCCCCGCGGCTGCCGGGCTCGGCCTCGGCCAGCGGCGGGTCCGTCCCAGAGCCGCTGCCACGGGCCCTGTGGGACATGGGGGCAGCTGCTGGCAGCTTCTCACAGGGGCCGCCCCTGCAGCCCCGCACCAGCACCTTGCCACCCAAACCCAGTACCACTCCAGTTCCTTATTTTTCCCTTCAACACACCACAGTCTTTGGATGAGTCCTTAATGTAAAGGGGAAAGACCAAAAAATAGCGATAAAGCTAAAGAATTTTTCCATAGCAAATCCAAGGGTGGTTAAAAGGCTAAACATTTCAAAAGCGTTAAAGATGTCTGGAGAGTTTTAATTGAAATGTGTAATCAAACAACACTGAGAATTAAAATGTAATTCAGCAACTAACAAGCTTTACTGACCTTTTTCTACATGCAATAGTGACAAGTACAAAGGAAAATGCTCATACTGGATCACCCGAGTGAAAAAGCAGACACAAGAGAGATAAAACAAAAGCAGAAAAAGAGGAATCTCTTCCAATCGATACATATGTTTTCTACTAATCTTACTGGGGTTTATGAAAACTCACTGCTGGGAAAGTGAATTTGCGGTGAATCATCAGAGAATCTTAAATGCCACTGAGTCGTACAGAGCCCTTGTTAGCAACACGTACCATTATACCATGTTACTGGCTCATCAAGAAAAAAGCAAGCCAAAAAAAAAAAATTTAAAAAAGCCATCTGAGTTAGTGTGGAAAGTTCTATACTATCTTTTGTCTACATTTTTAAACACTACTAAAACTTACAGATTAGGTGATCAAAAGGCAAAATAGAAATGACTGCCTAAATATTATAAGCCAGTGTTTTAACAAACTAAAAAAAGAAAGCAGTATCGGCTGTGGAGGTTTCCTAATAAAATAAGTAAACCTGGGAAGTGAAGTTCATTTTCTGAATTATGATGTCAACAAATTCAGGCTACCATAACTTTGACCTTTCTTCTCTTAAAGCTGACCGGAAATAAAAAAAGGCAGAACACCACCGACATTGATCAATTAATACAGAAAGCACAGTAGCCTCAACTTCTGCCTTTCTCCAATGTTACTGTGCTGTCAGGTCAGCTTTCTAGGTAAATGTAATAACCCCAAAAGATGCGTTCTGTGCCACTATACTAGCAACTTGAATAAGAAAAAAGGAAGATAAACTTAGCAGACGTTCAACTCACCAGGATATTTATTTAGGAAAAAAAAAAAAAAAAAAAGAAAAAAGTTTAGAGCAGAGACAAAATCAAAGGTAAATCACAGATGGCAAAAGAAGGTACAGATTCTAAGCTTCCAGAAATGCAATACATCCACAGGTAGGCTGAACAGACTTTACAAGGTACTGTCAGTCTCACACAGAGATCAATATGGGAAAGAAGATAGTACCCGTTTACACCATGGTATTAAAAATTTTGTGATACTGATAGCAAAGTAACTATAATTTACCTGCCTACATTTATACTATTGTTTTCTACTTTAACAGCTAGTACATCACATCAGATCAGTGTCAGCCCAGTTCCCCTGCTGCTTGGACAACCAAGACTTAATAAAAGTATATTCTTCATTATCATATTTCTCCCCTATTTCCCAGCAAAATTGTTGACAGAATACAAAATGAGAGAGATGTTTTCTTCTTTCTCACCTTATTTCAGAGCACCATGCATACTAACATAGTCCCTTTCCTCTACTCATTAGATAGGGGAAGATTATAATCATTTATTTTTTTATTATAATTGTTTACCATTATGGACTCAGAATATAAGCCTGGCAAAGTCAAAGCCCAAGAATTACCAAATGGTCTGAAAGAAATTATAAAGAACTGAAATTCAAACTATCTGAAATGCATAAGCTAGTGATCCTGACACACCAAGACCGGTGCAAGTTATCTTGAAAGCAAGAAAGACTCATGTATCCTTGAGAACCTAAGAAAAACATTTCCTCCAAGACTTTTATTGAAAATACACAAACTAAGGCTAAACCTATTTTACTGCATTATGTACATACTGGTTTTGTCATACTGTTATAGTATCAAAAATCTTGCTTTTCCATTTAGTGACAAAATCTGTGATCTGCAAAGCCTTAAAAGATCTTTCTATAAAGGACAAGACTAAGTGCAATCAAGACTTCTCTGACATAAACCTCTATTAAACTTTGCTTATCAACTGAACAATGGAAAAGCTAAAGGACATTTTTAGAAACCTACCCAAGTCAGTCACAAATACATGGCAAGTTATCTGTGTATGAATACACTTCACTGTTCTGTTGAGTATATGGGTTTGCAGAAAGCTAAGCACAAGGCTGCTGCAGTTAATTTAAGAAGGATTTCAAAATTCAGCTTCACATTCTGAAGCTTTGTTATGAATATGGCCAGCCCATAGAAAATTGAAATCTGAAGGGTCACCATTGATTTTGGAATCATACAGCTGACAAAGAATTAACAGTGTGTTATTATATTATAAATTACTGTTGAGATTTGCTGTGATCACAAGAGATAAGAGAAAACATCTACATTTGAGAACAATTCCTCTCCCTTTCTCTGTGGATTTTTTTTCTATATAGAGGCAGATAAAAAAGAAAAAAACACCAAACAAACAAACCAACCAAAAAACAAAGAGAAAGATCTTCTGTGACCTACAAAAACCAACAAGAGAACTCAAGGCATGTACATTATTAAAAAAACAGTTAACTAAAAATAACATAAAAAAGCACCTTCTATAACTATCCCAGATGATATGGGTGGAAAAACTTTTTTATTGAATTTTTGTTCCCTTGGTTTTCTTCTATCTAAACCCCTCAAATTTACTTTTACTGTATATGCACAGGTTAGCAACCTTTCTTGCTCAGAGAGTTCTTTCTCATAAAGTCTCTATTTCCAATTTTCAAGAGAATTGGAACTGTAGGAATAAAAATCTTTCTCCTGCTGAGACATTCACCTGCAGCACAATTTCCAGCAGCAGTAAAATGACGCTCCCTAATACACTAGACAGGTTACAAAATAAGCCTTTGAGAGACAAAGATGATCTTGGGCTGTTAACGCAATTGAGGAAGATACCTTTCTACAGGGTTGGAGGTTTTTGTTGTTTTTTTTAAAGTATCTCATTACTTTTCAAACCAAATAAAATCATGCAGATTTTTTTTGCAGTCTGCTACATGACTGCCAGGAAAAAAAAAAGAAGAAAAGGAAATGCTGTCTCAAACAGGAATAATGAAAACAAGGTACACTTCTTAACCAAAGCCTCCTCAGGTAACCTGCATGGGCAATGAATAAGCAACAAACAAGCAATCATGTAATCATTTACTTTCAAATTATTGTTTTTATGAGAAAGCAACTACTCTTGTACAGTAGCTTTACCATTTCTCTTAAAGTACCTGAGTCCTGCTAACTGAACAAGTGTTAATTCAAAATTAATGATTTAAGAATTTCAAGAGCCAAGGCGAGCATTGAGATGAAAAATTCACAGCTGATCTTAGAAACCAAAGATGTTCCTTTGAGAGCCTGGAAATTTGTTTCTAGGAGCGATACTGTTCTTGAATGAGTGGAGATGAAAATGAAAGATCTTGAATGTTCTGATTACTTTAAAAACTTGCAACTGTACTTTTAATCTATCTCAGAAAAAAATGCATTCAAGAAAAAAAGGTGCAGATCAGTGTTTCAAACGAACTGTGTTTTGTGACAACTGAAGGCTAAAAGCATGTCCAATGTGGAGATCATACCATGTGACTAAACATGTGATGTACAATTTGTAAGGATAGAAATTCTGCCTGTCAGTTAAGAACAAAAATATTACAAGCCTCATTTCAGTTTGGGAAATCTTACAGAACGCCTACATATTTTACTTTTCAAATTTATTTATAAGCTTTGCTTACACCATATGAAGAAAACCTAATTTGGACTAAATCAGTCTGAGACACCCGTTGGCCAATTGTCTGTAGTTTGACCATCTGAAGTTCCCTAGACTATTTAGTAATTGTAGAATGATGCTCAAATTAAGCACCCACAAATGGCAATTACAAAACTCTGCCATTATTTTCAGTTCTGTTTTTAAGTATGGTCATTAAAGCCTGCCCAATGTTTAATAAAATTGCCTGGAAAAAAACAGAGTGGAGTTTCCCCACTGTTTTCCCAATATATTTTGGGAAAAATATTTATTTACACTGTAAATGCTGTAAAAAAAGTCTACTTAATGTAACAGAAATTAATATTTAAGAAACACTGTCAATCAGAAATCTGAACTTTCACCTGAAGATGTATTGAGATCATTAAATCTGAACAAACGTATGCCTTGAATAATTTGGTAATAATAGGTCATTCCATACTGTTTCTTCTAAATTATCTTTTTTCTGTATCACATGTTGCCATGCACTGGAATAGTGCCACAGATCTAATGGAGGTGAAAGACTGCATAATACTACAATTTTGGAAACTAGTAACTGCTGGTTGCCTCATATCTTCAGTCTTGTTTTACTTTAACCTTGAAAGTCTCCTGAAAACGCAGCACAAAAGCTTTGAAAACTGCTAACAGCCATTTCCACATGGCTCAGTCCACAATGTCAGTTTACTCTGTCTCTCTACCTGACATCTTCACTCTATTCAGGGTTCATCAAACACAGCTACTCTCCTGATTAATGGCTAATTTATTATTTGCCTTGCAAATGTTTATCTGCTGGGAGATGAGGTAAATATACTTCAGCTCTGACAAGCACCATGACCACTCTCCCCCTGCCTGATGGAATGGTCAGTTGATGGTGTCCCAGAGGAGTTGTGCCCTGCCTTAGGTTTCCCAGACAGCCCTCTGAAAAACAAGGTATATATTTTTAATGAGCACATTGCAAAATCAATTAGCTGGTGGCTTAGAAAAAGAAATTAATAATCACATTTATTTGGCATTTTCATGAGACACATAAAAAATAACCTTCCATATTAATCACATGCATTGGTATTTTTCTGCAGTCTGAAGAACCACTTTTTTTTTTTTGAAATAAAAGTAGAAAAAAATCCCTATATTGCGATATCATAGTCTTTCATATCACCAATCTGAAAAATACTATAACGTAGCCAAAAAAAAAAGCACTCAAGGAAAATACAATTTCAGAAAGAACAGAAAAAGACAAGATAAGTGTCTGATGTAATTCTCTAATGCCATTCAGCTGGGAGACAGCCAACTTCATATGTCATATTGATACTGGAGGAATTTTACCAGTATGATTAACTGTAAGTGTTGCAACTGTGTAACCATGACATGGTGGAGTTGCACAGCAGTGTATTAAGTAGTTTAGCTACTAGTATAATGCTGCATTGTATAGTTTAGCTACTAAGTAGATAAGAATGGGTCGGAAACCAAGACATGAGCCAAGAATGCTGAAAGAGGGCCAGAAGAAAAGGTCATGAAAAGGGCGAGAAGAGGAGGAGGATGATGAAGAAGAGGACGAAGAAAGGATGAAGATGTCCCGAATGACCACCAGAGGACCCCGACCCATCAGGCCACACGTGTAGTAGGAGCGTAGATAGAATAAGTTATGCCACTGTAATGAATATGCTAATAGTTTCTCAGAAATGTCATCAATATGTATAGATGGGCCATATAAAAATAAACAGTGAACAAAGTCGGTAGGCACATTGGACCGAACTGACGCCCCCTGCGTCCTGCACCGAAAATAAAGAATGTTTGCTTTCTGAAATTCCCAAATCAAGTATTAGAGTTTTGTCTCCAATTTTTCAGTATCAATGTTATTATCTCTTTACTGCAGCAGGCAATTCTTTCCAAAGTGCAATTTGTTATGAAATTTTCCTTGTACCTGCAAACTAATAGGTCTAATGAATATTCTCCTAAGCCAACCAGTACAACCTTATCTTGGTGGGAGGAACACTAGATATTCAAGAACCAAGAAAATATGAGAAACCTGAACTTCCACAAACAGGAGTGTCATTAGATACACTAAAGTAACAACAGCCGGCAAGAAAAGTTCAGGTAGCAAGCAAATTAAGTTTAATATAAACTCATTGTATCAGAAAGGTGAAAACTACATCTCCTTTAATATGCCAGAGAGCAGCCGTGCTGGGTTGATTATTTGACCTCACAATGTTGCCACTATACCTGTGGGCTGTCAGTGGAGGGCAGCTTTAAAATCTTACTGTAACAGTCCCCATGGCTCAACAGTCTCAATCACGAGCTGTCAGCAGCAGAAACAAAATCCTCTGTTGGGAATTGTTCCACTGAGATCCAGAATGCACACCAGAAACAGTCATGCTCCGTACCAGCATCTCCTAACCGCTGTTTGGCCTGCTTACATTAGGGGCCTAGAACGTAAGGGATGAAACATGCCTGACAGGACAAGCAAAATCATTTTGCTAAAGTTTGCACTCTGTTGTTTGAGAGATTTAATTGCATAAGGGATTCTTAAGCATACATAAAATCTCTAATTTTCACTGTACAGTGAAAACTAGGAAGAACATGCAGGTATATAAAATATGTAGGAAGAAAGTGAAAATGCAGATGTGGAAGAACAGAAAAGAGAAAGGAACTAACATACTAAAGCAAGTTTGTTAACACACAAAAAGAGATTACACGAAAAGGTAAAACAAGGAGAAAAGGGAACTAAACTCAGGAAAATGAACATGTGTGGCCTTCATACCATAGACTACTCACAACATAAAAGTATGTTGTACAAGATAGAGACAATAACCAGCACTTAGCATCTCAGTAGATGTGGAAGCTATCCAAATGCTACTGCAATGGATTTCATGGAGCTGTCCTACTTAGCCTGAAAAGCATTCAGACTATCAATTCCTCATTGCAAACGCTCTACCATTTTTCCACTGATGATAGGTCTGAAATGCAACATTCACATTCCGTTAGTGTATTTATATATTTGTCTTTGGAGAGGCACAGTTTTGTTGAACCACTGACCACTACTTCATTTTTTTTCTCAATCCATTATAAGCAGGATCAAAGATACAGGCCTGTGGTAAAGAACATGATCATTCCTAAAACCACTGCCTCCGTTATCTCTCCATGCTTCAGAGTAAGCGGCTTGCAGAAAGCAGAGTGCTCTGCCCTCTCCTGTGCTTGCTGCAGGAGATCTTGAGAAGCAAACCCAAGAGAAGTCTCAGCAGGATGTATATTTCAGATAAAAGTTTGAAATAAATGTAAGTGGACTGTCAAAACAGTAATTGACGTTTTAAGAGAGGCATATCTGAAATACCCTTCGAAAATTTCTGCTCAATCTAGAGCTTCTGGGATGAGCGGCAAGAAAAGCAGCAAAAAGGAGAATACAGTTGATTGGAGATAAGCCAGAGGTATTTTGCACCATAAATCTAACACTTATGTCTGTGTCTAAGTCATTCTTTGGGTCTCTTTTTTTTTTTTTTTTTTTTTTTCTTATATCTTCATTGTCATCTCAGCTTCCACAAGCAAGAGGAAGTGACAGCTGTTAGTGTAATGCACATCTGGATTCATTGGTCCTCATTAAGCACCACTGAAATCAAAGAAGTTTTACCTGTGATTTCACAGAAGCAGGACAAAGTCTTTTGCATAACAACCTGTAATTATTACAAGATACTAATTCATGAGAAATACATATGTACACCTAGTATATATTTATGCAGTGGAAAATAAGGCTTTCAAGATGCAGAGTTTAGCCTGGACTGGCAGGTTAAATACCTAACACAAACACAACGTACACACCCACAGTTTGCCGTCTGATTAACTGTTGGGGTAGCATTCAAAAGAAATTCTAACAGAGGACTCCTGAAGAAGATAGGCACACACTTCAACTGACTTTTTAGCTTATAAATTTGGCATGTAACTCCACTGTTCTGAAGTTCTGCAGAAAAGCTCTCATTTTAAGGGAAAGCCACATGAAAACGCAGTCCCTTGAAGCTTAATTCCCAGTTAGATTACCAGTGACTTCTAGCAACAGTCAATGACTTTCCCAGGGTTAATTTTTATGTGGGTTGAAGGAATACACAGTACAGTATATGTCAGTGTCTGAGACAGGACACCCTGGCCTTGTTATTCAGACATCATATATGTAACTAGTCCTGACAACTGCTGATTATATCTTTTTTAAAGCGTTGCTGCCTTTTTTTGTTTGCCAGTTATCCTCTGGTGTATATGCCAATGCAGACAATGTCCCATCACTGTAATTGTCACTCAGCTGTCTGTCAGTGATGAGAAGAAAAGGGTGACAGCCTTGACATCCCACCAATCATCCCTCTGGAAAATTGATATCGTCCTACCCAGTAAACAACAGCTAAAGAATCGACCAGCCTTGCTAGTACGTCCCTGAACAATCAGCTTCCATTAAGGGTAGGAGCCACACATTTATCCCACTGTACTCCAATCAATAGGACGCTGACTTGTTCTGCGTTCAAGCCTGCTGCTGCTCAAGGCCTGCATTTAGCACACGCTACCTTTCAAACACTTTCCAGGTCTTTCAGACTTAAATGTAGGAAGCAGCTTTTGGGATCTCTGTAAACTCCTCTATTTTCATATAAAAATATCTTACCTCCATCAATTTGACATATTTATTTTGGTTCACAGGAGGTTCAGCAGATTTATTTTCTTGATTAAACGTTACTTTCTTTAACAGTGAAATTAAGTCATAGTATGTAAAAAATATCACTACTTTTCTTACTCCGTATCCCTTGTAGACTTGCATTTACACATAACCGTGCTTTAGAGGAAATTTATGCATATTGTTTTAAAATGGGCCTTATTTAAAACAAACTACAATGTGTTTACATACTTAAAATGCTGTCCAGTGATCAGAACAGTTTGTTAAACACAAAGTCCACAACCATTTATACATCACCCAGTAACCTAAAATTGTAGACAATTAGCTTGGTAAAACAGTAAAATGCTTGCAAGCTGGCACTTAGAATTTTTCAAGATAAGAAAACTTGTTATTCACAACTCATGGGACATGAACCTTCTGAGACAAAATTCTTCAACACAGGAGAAAGAAAGTACTGGTCAGGAGGCTCACTTCACAAGCTGCAAAAAAATTGCAAATCTGCAACTGCAGTTGCAGGTTAGTACTTCACTCTATTACTTGGCATGAGGTGCTAAGTCAGCAGCTGTTACTGTCACATTCATAAACATCTCGTATATACACAAGTAATCTAGAAATAAGTTAGGGCTATTACAGTACTAAAACTCTTAGACTGCAGGAGGTGTGACTATGCTGCCCACTAAAGTCAGAGGCCCTCCGTTTCTAATTTTGTAGCTCGGCTCTCACTTGTAACCTCGTGTCTTTTCATCAGCACACACCCCGAGGACACTGCGGTAGTGCTTTTCCTACCATCCCAAGTATACTCTTTCTCCTCGCAGCCTTGCGCTGGCAGATTCTGACCGCTATCATAATTTCTTGTGGCTGACAGGGATGCTTCAGTCACTCTCTGCCTCTTGATTTTTAGCCTGCAAGTCCAGCAGAAGGCACCTTCCCCACTCCCCTCAAGTCTTTTACCTTAGAGTTTTAGCACACCACCACAGACAGCATACCAGAGATGAGTCACAGATCCAGTGCACAGGTTCCCATCACATTTGTGCATGCAAAGCTTAGCCACCAACCAACGTGCAAGACCTGCCCCTGATATATATGCTCTTACCACCACTACCAGTATCATAAGTGGGAATACCCACTGGGGAATTTGAGCAGGTGCCCACATATTTTCTGTGAGAAAAGTGCTTGCGGAAACCACCTGGTGCATGGCAGAGGACACTTGTCCAAGGACACACTTCTCTTCTCAGGCAGCCACTAGGAACAGGTCTCCCCTTCTCCCTATCTGTCCCTCTTTTTTACTCCTTGGTTTGGTTTTGGGTTTTTTTTTTGTTTGTTTTTTTGTTTTTTTTTGTTTTGTTTTGTTTTGTTGTGTGTATTTGTTTGTTTTCCCCTTAAGATAACTTTGAAGTTGATGAATGTCATCAGCTACAGACCTCACTAATAAAGCTTTGTGCATATAAGCATTCCTGAACATCCTTTGTGCACCATCACTAGCTACTGACAGCAGATAAAACAACAATTGTTGCTAACCAATGCAGAAATAACATTTTCTGAAAGTACAAGAAACAGAATTTGAATTTCCAAATTATCATCATGATCACAACATTATGTCTCCAGATAAACCTGTTACTATGAAACTACAGCAATCATTTATCTGATGGGAGACCTTCGTTATTATTTGTATTGCTGAGACCATCCACCATTATTTGAACTTGGGAATGTTACATTCTGCATAAATATAGATAAACACAAAAGGCTGCTTATTCTGTCTGCAAGAGCTTTTGGCTTTCTAAAGAAGCAGATTAGCACTAACAGCTACATTCTTAAATTCATTTTTCTTAAGGAAATTTAAGGCTTATCATAATAGGTTTCATTTGTTTGGGGGTCTAGACACTACTGGTGTAATGTGTAAACCATTAGGGAGTTCACTGTCCCCTTCACTTTGCTAAATGGACACAATCAATACCTTAATGGGAATGTTTGGAAGCATCTATAGGCAAACCAAATTGGCACATTACAACACTTTTTCCAGCCTGTGCATTAAGTTCATTAACTTTTCTCATTTGAATTACAAATTTCATTTCTCTGATCAAGATGAAGACATGGCTCTCATTTACAAGCTCAGTTTTTTGCTGTGTTAATGTTTTACAGGGAACGATAAAGTTAATGCAGCGGAGAGACATCATGTCACCCCTATTGGTAGACAATTATAGATAAGGTTCCAAATTCCAATAATCCTGATGGGATGCACACAGGAACTTCCACAGAAGAATGACAAAAATATTAAGCAGAGAGGCCAAAAGGCTAATCAACCCTCTTAGAAACATATTCACGCTTGTCACAACAAGAGCACACTCTACAAAACCAAAATGTATTATTTAATTTCATTTAATGAGCAAACACAACCCCATTCTCCTTCACATTGGTCATTAAATTGCTAATTAAAACCTTTTAGAAAGGTTTAAAGTTTAAGCGAAACACTTCTCTAATTTTATGTTATTGTACTTAGGAAAGTTTAATAAAGCTTTGGAAGAGAATTGTGTCTTACCAAAAGGTCCTTCTAACTTCATCAGTTCAGATAAAGCATAGGGTTATACACTAAGGCACAGTACACCTCTTCCAAGAAAGTTTAAAACAGTCTTTTGAGAATGTATTAACATTTTTCAGTTAAGAAATATTAACAAATTTTAGTTAAGAACCAACCTGGGTATCTTTCACCTTGAATTCACTTATTCGAGAAATTAAACTGGGCAAACTCCATGCTTTTTTATGAATTTAGGAGTTACTAAAAGAAGAACAGGTACAAAAATCTTACTCAGTTTGTCAGTGAAATAGAAGTAATGACAGAAGTGATATCCGGCCACTTGACTTGGAGGTAACTCTTACGTTTTGTGTTTTCCTTCAGAAGCAGTAAATCCAAAATGCTGTTAAATTCCAGCGTTCATTTCTCATTTCTGTAAGCATACACTTCTTCAAGGCCATGCCATAACGAGATGACATTCAGTTATGTTAAACTCATGGCAGCTGCAACAATACCTCCCCAAATACCTCAGTAATTTGCTAGCTCCTTCAGTACTGCCACTGAGACTACAATTCTGTAACCGCTACTAGCAGGTGCACGTTTCTGCTCACAGTACGCATTTGCTCCAGACCAACACGGACACAGACAGATTACTAACTCCACTACAGCCCATAAACTGAAGTCTGTGCCTGCCATGAGCTTTCATGCCAGCGGTGGGAAGGCTGAAAAAATGGCATAATGCCTGCTGCTGTCACGTTTACCTATAAAAAATGTTTGGATCAATCTAAATTAGCAGCATAACCTTATACTTGAGCTACACTGTTCTGTCATGTGGCACCAGAGTTTTTTAACTAGTAAGAGGGACCCTCTTACAATTGAACTCATCGCTTGCTCTTGGTGCCTCGTACATCCAAAGAGCCTACGCAAAACCCCTTTCCCAAACACCGATGGAGAATCTGCTAGTGTCTTCTCCTGAGGTTTAACACTGGGACCTTCAGTCAGCCTGTGCGGAGGGCTGACAGGAAACGGATCCTTTTCACATATGTCCACGTGCATCAAAAATCTGTCACAACCTAGTCTGGTGTGAGTAACTACCAAACACTGCATATAGCAGTTTCAAAGAAGGTTAATTTGTTCAGAAAAATCACACTTGGCTGGTCTCTCACACTCTTTTTCAAAATCAAGGGTACTAATTTTGAATTTAATTTTAACTTCAAAGTTGTTAGACTGGCCCATTTAAATTCGAAGCAAGAGGTATTTAAGATCATCTCCTACTGTGACTAATAAACTTTGGCTCCCTTAACACAGATGCATGGAGGCATAGGGGAAGAGACAAATGTCAGTGGAAATTAATGTGCATGGGACTGCATACTGTTCAAAATCAGAATTTCAGTAAGATTAAATGACCTCTGTTAATTGATTATAGATTTTTTTAAAATATATGGCATTATAAAATGCAGAGCATAGAGCATGATGTTGCCCTCCACTCCACTGTTATACTTTCTGTCTATTTTAAGTTGGTGGACTAATAATCCTCTGCCCCAGACCCCGGATGATTTTATTATGTTTTCTGACTAGTGAGAATGGTCAATTCTCACGCATATAATATTCATGGGTGCTTGATTTTTAATGGGGAGTTACATTTGCAGGCTTTTGTGCAGGTTCATTCCCAGAGAATAGGTTTGAAGACAGAGAAAATGGCTCGATACCTTTAAAACAACTAAGGTAAAGCTAACATATATGACACAAAGGGAATGGGGAGGTGAAGAATTAAAAGGATATTCACTGTAAGCTTGAGTAGTTACTTACCTATAACATTACCTAATGATCTCTTAACCATACATAGCTACGCATATGCATTTAAGCAGGACTGGTTAGGGGAGCGGCTTTCTTTTCAAATGGAAGAATACAAAATACCAGAGACACACTCGCATCAAAATTATAATTAGCAAGATGTGGAAGTAGTATTTCCACTTTGCCTTTGCAAAGCTTCCTCCTCCTTTCCATTAGATGCACTAAAAATTATCACCTTCACTAAACAAAGTCTAAATTAATACAATTACTAATGGAAATGTTTACAGCTACAGCATCATATGAAGGATTTGTTTGACCAAAATAAATCACTGAAAGTCCTTCATGATAAAGAACATGCATCAAACTTTCTTTCTCTTTTATTTTTTTTTTCCCCCAACACATTCAGAAAAGATTTAAGTCTCAAGAGAAAAACTATAGGAACTGACCTAGGGGTTTTGTTGTGTTCTCTATCTAGAATCCATCAGAAAAATAATCTACAACAAAACCAACATGAGCAAAATATTGTATGAAGATGCATTCAGGATAAATTTCAGAAATAAGGGAGTACTTCCCTGTTTTGAAGGTATTGTATTTTTTTCTTTACACAACACTACCCCACACCAGAAACAATACTTTTGAATTGCTTGTGACTTTTTTGTGAAATACACATAAACTTTTTACACTGTTGCTCCCAGTTCCTTTTGAAAAGGCCAAAGCCTTCAGCAATAAATCTCTTTAGTAATTATCAGTTAAGTTAGAAACATTATGAAGGAAAAAAAATCATGTTAGCATGTAACCTATTCAACAAGTGGTTCCAACAAAGGTGTATGATCCTCATTTTACTGCCCGATATACTGAGGTGTGCAGTAGCAATTGGAGTTACATGGCAAAACACATAGGCTTTTTTTTTTTTTGGCCCCCTTGATGCTTTAAAACATAGTTCAGGGCCAGGACTGGACATGATCCCAGATATCTTCTTGCACTCAACTTCCTCTGGAGAAAAGAGGAAAATACTGGTCTTAAAACATCCCAAAATGATCAGATATTTGTGTTATGTCCGTTGAGATCAGAGGAGGTAAACTATGAATTTTCTATGTAAGACTGCATTCATAAGCTTAACTTATTTGATAAATTAACTATAATAGCATTCCCTGTCAATTGTGTGTCTATATTTAAGTAGTTTTACATTGCTCCATTAGCAAATGAAACACAAAATTATACTGGCTTTCCACTTTCATGCAAGGAACAACTCTGTGACACAGGTACAAAAATCCCATTCAAAATACATAATTATTATGACCATCATATATTGTGGTTTGGTGCTTTTTTTTTTTTTTTTTTTTTTCCCTCAGATCCTAAATAAACAGCTCAAAGCCTCTGGGACTTGCATGCCCTGGACAGTCATACTTCACTGGCCTTCTGAAGCCAACCTCTTTCAAAGACCACGTTACAATGCTACCTGAAGTAGACTTGTAATTACCAGACTCCCCCAGTCCAGAGTACTCTTTTACTCATGTAATCATGCTTTAATACTATTTTTTAATAATATTTTTCATAGCTATCATTTTTTAAGAAACTGAGAAACCCATACATTTCATCATCTTCCGAGAAAACAAAGTATGCACTGTAGTGATTTCAGCCCAGGGTTATGTCTAACTTGCACATTTTAGTTAGCCATTGCTAACATGTTACTGCTGTGCCACCACATGATAAATATCTGTGAAGGGTATTCATTTCACATTTCTGAAAGTGTGTTATTCTCTATGCATTCATTTCTTAGAATTTCTGCCCTTGATTCCCCTTGAATGGGAATACTGGAAATCATGGGGTTTTTTCAAAGTCTCACATGGAAATTCTCATGAATTTATGTTGAGTACGCACAACATGCAACTATCTACAACCCAGAGTTGTAGTTTGAAAGACAAAGGATCCCACGTTTAATTTTCAATATACACCTGCTAGTCTCTAACCAGAAAGCCACTTTCTCTGCATCCTGTGATTGCCCACCTAGCAGCCCCAACCTTCCTCCGTATTACCTGTTTCTCTCAGTATTGGGAAAATTACTAAAGCATTGACTTTGACCCTTTTTCTACTAAAGACAATGATAAAGATGCCTGATGAGATCAGCAATGCAAGAGTAAACCCTCTTTAAATATACTGGAGTTTAGTTTCTCATGCTCACAGACACATCCATTAATTCTGTTCATGAACTGATAAATCATTATCTTAAATGTAGTGACATTTTCTGGCCCACTACTCTTATTAGAAGGACGCTCCAGAGCAGAACACTGCTGGGGATTATGATAAAACCATGACAAAATATAACAGAAAACTATCAGGAAGTTTTTCATGAAAGCAGTTACTAAAGCCACATTGAAAAGCATATCAGAATTCCCGGCATTTCTCCAACTGATATGTAAATGAGCTCTTAGGTGGAAAAGAATGGAAAAACTCCTGACCACACTTAACCAGACACATGAAAAATTACCCTGCTGTGACAATGTATGAGTAATGTATACTCAGGGGGTGGGGTGGGGGTGCATGTCTACACGTGTTGGTACATACAAACGTAACATATGCATGTAAATCATGATTACACACATGTATGTGTGTATAATTGTTTTAAAAACTAATTAATAATGGTCTTGTGTTGGTTATACTCATACTAATTTATACAGCTCTAGAGAGAGAGTCCTGATGAATACTATCATCTTTGTCACACAAGATTTCAATCACTGAGCAGGTTTTTTTTGATGTTTCTCCTGTGATTTGGCTGAAGAAAGTAGCAGGACGTTGTGGAAAACTGTCATCCAAATAATCTTTAGTCAGGTGGACTGAAGGACTGGAATATGAAGAACAAAACAGTCATCATTATGCCAATTAAATTCTATTAAACTGTACTTTACAGGCTTTTTATCCTTGAAGACCATGTAAGGACTGCTCCCTAGAACAACATCAGAGAGGGCTAGCTACTGTGGACTACAAGGGATCCAAAAGGAATTCCTTTTTTGCCTATCCTTCCTGGACCCTGAGAAATACATTTCATGCTGAAGAACTTGCCAGAATCTCTTGAACTCACAGTGCGAAACAGAATTTTAAATGGAAAATTAAACTTCACCCCAAATAGTGAGCTACGAATTTATATTTTCTATTGTTCAAAAACTCACACACAAAGCCAGGGTTTAAAATTTGCATGTAAACTACAATATTACCCTTTCCTCTTTAGGCAGATTTTAGGGGAACCTAAAACTGATTATATAGTCTCCTGGTGTTAGCCTATTCATTCAGGCCCCCAAAGTCAGACAGTGTGAACCCTTCACAATATTTCCCATTAGAAAATCGGCCCAACTCCCATAACCCTGGTCAACATCTACTTTTCAAGAGAGAAGTCTATGATGGGCCAGGCTTTTTACTTGGCTTTCCTTATGCCTGCCTTCCCTCTCCCCCCTCCCTTTTCTACTCATTTCACCTCAAATCCTAAACTGTCAAAGACACACAATACTTAAAGCTAATCCTTCACAGATATTTTAAAACAGCCAAACACCACTGTCCCAAGGTGGGAGCTAAAACACATACAAGATCTGGATTTCCACCCAGGTCATATTACGACAGCTGGAAATGCACAGAACTTCTTGAGTACTCATGTTTTGTTAGTGCCAATACCCTTTGGAACAAGAAACATTTATTTTATTACCATATCATTTACATGCTATAGGTGATAGGTGCTATGTGAGCGAATTAGATTTGGATTACTTTTGAACTTTGAGTTATCAAAGACTTACTAAACTGATCTTCACCACATCCCACCCCCCTTAGAATGAATGCAATTTGTTAAAAATGCAGAATTTAAAACTAAGAGAAAAGGCTGCATCGATGGCACTTCAGGGTTGGGTGGGGTGGTGGTGGAAAACTCCCATAGCAGGAAGAATGTGAATGCATAGTTCTCTTTTCTGAATCATTAACTCATTAATATTTCTATTTTGTAAGTCCTGCACCTGCAAAGCAGTCACGCGACTTGCAAAATACTGAACACATACTTGGATGAACATACCCCAAAATCTCTGACACCTTGAGTAGCTTCAGAGTAGGTTGGAGATTAAGAAAACTGTTCAGTGCATTGCTGCAAGTTATTTATTCCCATTCTGATACTGCATGCATGAACTGCCACTGTTTGATGAATCACTGAGGAAAATGGGATCTGACAAGCAGCTCCTCTTTCAGCAGCTGTGTACTATGACAGCATCAATAGAAAAACACATCATTGGTTCTAAAATGCCACATTTTTACCATTTACATTGAATAAGACATGAAACTCTTTAAGGGAAGTGGCACTATGTTATCATTAAGGCCTGTTGACACTATGGAGGGTGTGCTTTGAACTCTATTCTGTCATCACTCTTAATCTGCAACTAATCGCATTCCACTCTAAATAGAGGGAAAGGCCTTCTGCATGTTGACAACAGTGCCAGTGATGAAGTATTACACCCTTTAAAATCTCATTTACAGATTGGTTTCATTACCACCCTCAACTGGCTTGGATCTGTGAGGGAACACACCTGCTCTCATTAGGACCACGTGATGTCTGCTGTTAACAGTATTTCCATGCAAATAGGGCAACACAAAGATGAAAGCACTGCACACTATCTTTATCTATCTCCTGATTGGCTTTTCTACTTTCATTTTGGGAGGTAACACATACACAATCTGTTGATTATTCTTATACAAACTATCAGTAAAGCTTATCAGCTATGGACTTTACTGTATGCCTTGGCTTCCCTCTTCCATTATGCAGAATTTCCAATCTTCTAATGGACAAATCTTTATTCTTTTCTACTGCAGGCGAGTCCCTTATGCTAGGCACTCTTCAAAAACTACTGGCTTAAAAACTCAATCCCAAACTCAGAGTATTTAGATTTATAGAGAACAATTCTTTTCCCTATGGAATTGTTAGCATTTAGCATTATGGAACCATAATATCAAAACAGGGATTTTTTTTTTTTCTATACATCTATAGCAGTCAGAACATGTGTTGAAGGCCCATTAATAATAGTAAATAAATTCAGCACACTTAACAGGTTTACTGACATTACACGCATTCAGATACCGAGGGTCAAACCATGGCTGGCCTTACAGAGTAGCTACCATAACCTACTGTTTAGGTAGAAGATGGATGGAGTATAAAATATCCTGAATTTCATGTTCCAGGGGAATTAAAATAACTATGTGATCATAGCAAAACCCAGGGTCTGGAGTGTTTATTCAAGCATTGGTTAGAGAGACCTTCACTTGATTGCAGCTTGACGAGTGGTAATACTTAGCAGTAAGAAAAAAAAATGTTATCAAAACCCATTATTTTCCACTCTGAGAACCACCATTACACAGCAAGCAAATATAGAGCAGTAAGTTTGGTCATAATTTGAGGGAATTATTACAAATTCATGTAAAAAGTACAATTAAGATAGGAAATTCAATATCCTTTACCTCAGAGCAACCCAGATATAGCTTTACTAATCATCTCCCAGAACCCTTCTTTTATAACATTTATCATCCATCTTGTAAAGGGATATCAAAACTATAACGTGTCCTGGTTTCAGCTGAGATAGAGTTAATTTTCTTCTCAGTAGCTGGTAAAGTGCTGTGTTTCAGATTTGGTATGAGAATACTGTTGATAACACACTGATGCTTTAGTTATTGCTGCATAGTGCTTACCCTAAATCAAGGAAACTTTTCAGTTTCCCGTGCTCTGGCCAGTGAGCAGGTGCACAAGAAGCTGGGAGGGGACACAGCCAGGACAGGTGACCCCAGCCAGCCACAGGGATATTCCATAGCATAGAACATCATGCTCAGTATGTAAATAGGGGGGAGCTGGCCAGGAACCACCGATGCTGTTCGGGGACTGGCTGGGCATCGGTCAGTGGGTAGTGAGCAAGTCTATTGTGCATCACTATGTTGGGTTTGGTTTTTTTTTTTTTTTCCCTTAGGTTTTATTCTTCTCTCTCTTCCCTTTTCATTACAATTGTTATTATGGTAATATTTTCTTTCAATATCTCAACCCACAAGTGTTACCTTTTTTCCAGTTCTCCTCCCCATCCCTCTAGGGGGGTGGGAATAAGCATGTGAGTGAGCAGCTGCGTGGTATTTAGTTACCAGCTGGGGTTAAACCATGACACACACTATATGAAATACCATTTCATCAGTAAAATATACCAGGGATGCAAATAAAAACATATACAAATGGAGGTGCTTCCAGCCTAGAGACTCCATAACCAAAGTCTCTCCAATTGTAAGACCATAGCATGCTGTTCTAATTATAGACTCAGCTTTCCACTTTGAATTCATATAAAAAACTATGTACATAACAGCACAAATATAAATACCGAATTCCACCTTATAAAGGAAACCTGCACATCATCATTTGCAAACTGGATTTGTATTTCAGCTTATGTATTTATGTGTTTGCATGTATGTGCATGTGAGCACCTAGTTTAAAGCTGGTTTCCTGTGTAATACTTAACCCTCTTTGGCAAAATCAAGAATAGCATAAATGTTAAGATTTATGTATTTGAAGTGGTGGCACTCCTTTTTTCCCTGAAATAACATGGTGCCCTTTTTGTATTACTTCAACACATGAAAGAACACATTTGTCATTTCAGTTAAAGGGGCTTAGTGTGGGTTTTTTTAGTCTACTAGACATCAAGATTAAAAAAAAAATAATTCTTAAATCTAAACAGGAATATCTCTTTAGCTTAAATTACTTTTAAAACTGCTTTAAGTTGAATCAATAAAACTTAGCTACATATGCAAGACCTATATGAGTGCATATAAATCAATATCTGTAATAGGAAAAAGAGGTAAAGGGTAAGACATAATAGAAAAGAGTCAACATTAAGAAAGTCAACTTCTCTGGCACTTTGAGTTTAATATTCTACAAGTGTTAGTTAATCCTTGAAAAGGTTTATGCTCATTGTCTAGTTGAATTAACTGAGATTTTTTTTTACAAAAAAATCTGCTTTTCTTTAGATTTGTTTATTAAACAAATAAAAAGCTGAAAATCATATCCCTACCCTATTGGAACTCCCACAGATTTCCTAAAAAACTTCACCCAGGTTTCCACCCAGTCAGCTGTGCTAAAATCCAATCAAGAAAGTTACTTTGCGTATTAAACCACTGTAACATTCCCTTTGAATAGACTGAGGTAAAGACAACCCAGGAATAAAAATAATAATAAAAAAATAATCCACCTCCTCCCTCCAACTCCAATCTTTCAGAAGTAAACTTGCAGCTGTACCATGAAATGACAGAATTTTAGAAATTCTGAGCGGATATGCAAGTTTCTCCGCTTTAACCAGCTCAGCCCTTGGGTATGATGATGCATTTTACTGGACTCTAATACGGCTTGCAGTGAAACAGCAAAAGGATTAAGAGCAAGCTAACACATTATCTATGGTACAGTGCTGTAGAGAACCACGGCTCAGGAAGAGGTGTTGCTAAACAGACAAAGGTATGGCATCTGTCTCCATCATCTGTTCTCTTAACAATACCCTTGGCTTATGCATAAACTCTTCTAAAACCGTACCATTAAAAAAGTCACATGACCTTTAAACGATGATCAACTTTTTCAAAAGTTAAATTTTCACGCAGGAAACATTCCTGATCCTTAATTAGTTCTTAGCCAAGATAGGCAACACTGATATCATGGCCAGAATCTCCCTTTCATTGCAGGCAATGAAGTGGAACATTCTAAGTGTAGATAAGTTACAGCAATACCATCCTACTTTATCAATCCTTATGAGAAGGGTCATTTTTAAAGCATATTTCTGCCACGGCATTTAAACACTGACACTGAATAAATAAATAGAATATTGTTATTAATAACAATAATACAGCAGACAGTTTTATGGGAAATCATAGACATTTTTATCTAACTATATGTAATTCAAAGATGATTTTATTGGTTTGTTCTGTGAAGTTTTTTCTAAGAGAATGTAAAAAACTTATTCTCCCACCAAAACAGATAAAAGAAGTCTATAAAACCATCAGAATATAAGCTGATGCAATAGAGTTGGATAAACTTTAGTGTTAGTAGTATGTGTGGAGCTTCTGGGGTTTATTTTTGTAGTAAAATGATTCTTCAGATACAGGAAAAGTAACTTCATTTGGTTTTGTCAGAAACATGCACACATAAGTATGTGACTCAAAAAAAAAAAAAAAAAAAGAAAAGAATAGGTAAAGTAGGGCTCTCTACTTCAAGAGGTTGATGCTTGTCACTCAGAAGAACCAGAAAACACATATACTTCCCAACTAATCAACTCTAGAAGGTACCCAAGTCTCCAGATTCGCATCTCCCCCCTCCCCTGCTGCCACTCACACCTTGGCTCCCACGCAGTAGGAAAGACAAGTCAGTATCCACTCCGTACTGGATGGCACCAAGTAAAAATCAGCTCACTGCAAAACTTGTTTTAAACCAACATTGAAAAACAAGAGCTTAGAAGGAAGAAAATGCTGCATGCATTTTTTGCCTCTTTTTCAGGTACGTTTCTGTTACATGAGGAAGACCCTTAGACATATTGAGTAAGAGTACTGCTAAATTACGTGCAAAACCTTCCATAAGTACTTGTTTACACAGCGATACTCAGTCAGACCTGCTGCACACATCACGCGATTTGTCAGAGCAAATCCTTTGCTTTTTTGACAGAGTACCATGTTGCGCTGTATGTAACCACAAGGTGCAAAGCATCATAGAACATCATAGACCAAGCATAAATCAGAAAAAAGTTAATGTCCCTGCCCAGATTTACAAAAACCATCAGTCTGACCCTATCATTTATTCGGTTCTTTAAGTAGCTGAGTTTCTGTAGCCACTTGCTGCAAAGACACAGCAAGCACTTAGTACCTACAAGAGCATTCTCAATGCAACCTAGTGTGGCTAAGAAATGGGTCACATACAGGCCTCTTCTGCTGATGAACAATTATGAAATGGCAGGTTTTGATATATTCTTGTTCCTTCCCTAGCTCCTTTGGTGGACCTTATGCAGTCCCAATACGGTGGATTACAGAGCACCTTTTCTTTCTGCATCCCCCTTCTTTCCATATGAGGAAAACAAGACTCTTCAGCCCTCTGTGTTTAAAACTAGATATTTCTAAGACCTCAAAAGCCTTAGCACCCAGCTTCCATTTTGCAATGAAGATCCCCCCTATTTCCCCTAAGCTGCTCTAAAAATCCCACTTCTGGAATGTGTGTGTGTGCGCGCGTGTGTTAATTCTAATTAATTTTTTGGCAGCAGATGAAACAGTTCTAGGCATAGGGTTATAAAATGCAGCTCTCTTTCCAAGAGAAGTAAAACAGACAGTCTCATTCACACTTTTGCCCTTTGCAAGTCACACAACTTTCAATCATTTATACGTCTTTCGCTCACCGCTTCTGTGAAATATAAACAGATGGGTTCTAAATGATTTTTCACAGAAATGGAACTTCCATTTTCAGAGCTGACTACCTGCAATATATCCTTTAGAATGCTGCTTCTGAGAGCTTAAAAGAAAAGGAGCTTGTTATATTCCCCAGTTCATTTCTGCCCAACCACTTGCTTTTTCTTATTCAAATCCTCCCTTAAAATCATCTGCTTTCATTAGTTCTACATTAGGCCCTCTCCAGTGATATCTAAAACAGTCCTTTTCTGTAATGAGCTTTTTAAATTATATAAATATCGTAAATTATATTGTATTATATATTGCATAATACAATAATTTACTGCAAAATATCATATGAGCCTTTTTATGTTTTGTTCAGCATTATTTATATTTATAATGCTATCGATTTTTAACAGCACCTGTAATACAGCCAATGTGTGGATGTTTTGAAGGGAATAATTATTGTAAGATTCAAAAGAAATGAGGAATACTGTAATATTAGGGACTCGAGTGCACATTTTGTGTAGTGCTCTCTGTTGGAACAGTACACAGGAGGTTATGTTCTTGGAGGTATTGTAGACCCATAGCTGTTACTACAACATAAAACAAAGATGAAGAATAACATTAAAAGGTAGATTTATTACATATCAACACAAACATTATTGCAGAACATATTCCTGCAAGTGCTAAGAACAGCAGTCTCAAGAAAAACTGGCATAATTATTCTGTACGATCTCACTTGACATCAGGATACCTTATTTTGGTATCTAAGCAACTACATCTATAAATTCCTGCTTACCAATACGTGACTTCATCACCAACGGACAGGCTAAGACTTCAGTGTCAGCAGTTGGAAGAATGCCCCCCCCCCCCATCTGCCAACAGCCCAGGTGATGACAGGGCTGACCAGCACTTCCACAATACAGTCATTATAGCAATAGTGACTACTAAGAGCAATTAATAGCAAAAGTATCAGGAAGCAGAAGGAAATTCAAACAGATGAAAGAAAACATAAAGATGAGTGGGAAGGAAAGAAGAAAGGGCTTTCCTAACCAAAGCCCCGTGTAATACCTACTGCCATTCTCTGGCATTTAAAAGGCTTAACAGGGAAGTTGATGAATTCTTGACATTTATAGAACCCGACAAAAGGTAAGCTGTGAATAAGCAGCAGGTGGAAAACAGTGATGAACCAGCACTAAACCTTTGATAAGGTATATAAATAATTTGTAATGTATTTCAGAAGGTCATTCTTCCCCCTCCCAAACATACAGTTCATCCATAACAAACTAATTACTTTATCTTCTTTTATTATATTGAATATTGTATTTAACATTACAACATCCTTTGTGTGTTCATCTCTTAGGAAAAACTGGACACCTTTTTATGCTAAGAAATGCCTTTCTGAGTTCCTTTGCACATATCTGCCTACAGGCAGGTTTTTATCAACATTCGAGTTGAATTTACGGCCAAATGCAAGTCTTGTTCACCTCAGTTCTAGCCGAGTTTCTCTGCCCCACATAATTCCCTCTCTTGGACCAATACAAGCGCTTCTGTGATCTGTTCAGAACCAACCTGGAAAGTAATCCAGTTTAAAAGTGATCTGGCCAAACTTCTAAATTTGGCTAAAAACACATATGCACTCACCAGCTAAAGAGGTTTCTTTAACCTAGATGAGTTCCCCAGTCTGGAGTAACTCTCTTGCTCTGCAGTTGTTGTGACATTAGAGGGGATCAGTGTAGGTCTCGGGCGATATGACAGGGAATGAGGTGGAGACAATGGGACACCTCTGGCTGTTTATGTTTGTTGGGAAAAATAAGGCTTAAATCTCTACACCAAAATAGTTTGGAAGGTATCAAGTGTTACGTACCAATAAGAGTTTCAAAATTAGCACAGTTATACCAGTGAGGCCCATCCCAGCGACTACAAGATTTCAGTTTCCACCTTCCTCATAATTTCCACAAATCCTCCCTTTGGGAACCAGTCTGGCTTGTTATTATAATCTTAATCAGTATGTTGAGATTTTTACAGCAAGTTCCAGTAGCAGCTCCATAATAGGAGTACATTTGGGCACAAAATCATGAAGCAAGACATAGATAACAGTTACCCAACATTAGTGCTGAACCAGTAACAACTTATTAAATTGATACCATCTGCCTCCCCCAAAACAGCACAGAGCTCTCATCTTATACTGTGAATACAGATCCAGTAATAATAAATGCAAACCCATGGCCTCAAGGCATCTCATCTACAAACGCTCAGGAATAATACACTAAGTGCATCATCCTTCTGGAAAATACCTCAAAGGCCTGGGAGAATTTTCCCCATGAGGTGGAAAACCGGCCTCCCTTAACTCATTCTGCAGTGTGGAACCTCCTAGTATAGCGTTGTGCCAAAATTACAGCAGGAGAGGGGAAAACAGACTGTGGAATTAAAAAAATGCACGGAAGAGTTATTTCAGGTTCCTGGATGGGTTCAATGAAAGCAGCTACAAGTTCCACAAACTACAGTGTAACATTATTAGGGACTCCACTGTGATCTGTGGGGTACATGCTCCATGCCCAGCTCCTCCAAGACCTTTAAAACATGGAACTCAGAATCAAGGCATTAGCATTTATTTTCTGACAAAGCAGTAACTGCTGAAAAAATTAATAAAAATAAGAGCAAATTACTATTAGTATTTGTAACAGAGTACATCTTCACCAGTTTGAAAAATCATGTTGTTCCACCAACTGTATATAGTTAATTTGCATATAGACCTGACAGAGGATGGTTACAAAGCAGGAGAGGGATGTGTGTGTAAGAAAGGGCAAAAAATGCTGCCTAGCAGTGAGGAGTAAAGTGTGTGGAACAGCCCTGCCAGCACAGAGGTAAGAGGAAGAGGAGGGGGAGAAGGTGCTTCAGGAGCTGGAGCAAAGACTCCCCTGCAGCCCATGGAGGGGTTCATGGTAAAGCAGGTGGCTATGCCCTGAGCTACCTGCAGCTGGTGGAGAGCCCACGCAGGAGCAGGTTGATCCCGAAGGACCGCAGCCCATGGGAAGGACCCACGCTGGAGCAGAGGGGGAAGCAGCAGCAGAGAGGAGTGCTTGTGGACTGACCACAGCTCCCCATCCCCCATATCCCCTGCACTGCAGAAGGGGGAAGGTAGAGGAGCTGGGAATGGAACAAGGTTGAACGTGGAAAGGGAGGTTGGGGAAGGTGATATTTTAATGTTTTGCCTCTTTTTCTCAGTACCTAAATCAGTTTTAATTGGCATAAATTAAATTTTCCTCAGGCTGAGTCTGGTCTGCCCATGATATCAATCGGTAAGCAGTCTTCTAGTCTTTGTCTTGATCCTTGAGTTTTTCCATACTATTTGTCTCTCCCTGTCCTGGAGGGGATTGAGGAGGGAGATTGAGAGAGGGGCTGGGTGGGCATCTGGCCCTTTAGCTAAGGTTAACTCACCACAGTGGGTCTTTTACAGAGATCTAAATAACCAATGACAACGTATGACATAACTGCTATACACCTTCTGTGGCAGTAAGACACAGATGATGAACTTCTATAGGATGAATTAAGCCACTACCTCTACAGCTATACATTACAAAGAAAGAACTTACGGAAACAAGAGGAACTATCACAGGCCGCTAGCTTCAGTAGGAGAGATTTTTTGAACCTAACAGAATGACTGCAAAGGGAACACAATCTGTTTGATCAATAATCCACAACTAAAAATGTTATTAAGTGATTTTGAATTAATAATACATATTTTTGTATGTCCTTAAAGTCACTGTGATATAATCCAGGTTTGTTGGTTTTTTTCTTCTCAGTCTGCTTCAAGACTGACAAAACATTTGACTCTCTGGAAAAACAGAAGAAATTTGCTGCAAACATCTATAGGAATAAGATTCAGCTTTTATATAAGAGTGTATAAATAAGCATATTGTCTTTCTTTCGGAGTGGTAATGGGCCATCATCATAAGGAGAAAATGAAGAGGAGCATGGGAGAGAATTTACCATTTCATGAAGCCACTTTGGGCTCATCTCTCTGCACACTACTCAATAACTTAATATGAAGCCATAAAAAAATTAAACACAAAACCCACTCACTGCTATCAATGATGTTTTTCTTAAAACTAACAGAAACAGGAATAAATTTATTTAGATTATTGGAATACTGATGTTAGGGGCTCAGAATCTGTTTTGGAACTGAATAAATACAATGAACTGATTTAAGGCTACAAAAGTACAGCTGTCACACATCAAGTTTCTGCTAATTTGCCTTCTCCCAGCAGTGTATTAGTAAGTATAGCATGCTATTGTGTATATCCTCCCTCGCAGCCAGACAGGTCAGTCAAATATTTGTTTAACACTGGTACTTCTATGTCATCAAATTGATATTCCACTAACGCTTTTCCAGCATATGCCAGTACTAACAACAATCTGGACAGTTAGTACAAGTGCTATTTATCCCCAAATATTTTTTTTATAACAATAACTTATTTTTTTTAACTTCTTAACACTTAAACAATTGAAGTTTAATCTCCATAAACCAGAATTATCACAAAGGCTATTCCTTTTGAAAGGAAAAGTAGCCACCAGACACATTTGTGCCAAGTAAGATTTTACTAAAGTGTTAAAGCACTGTTTGGTGGTGTTTACAGGTAATGGGAGTTCATTAAAACACACACATTGTATCAATGTCAAACAACCTTGGAAACACAAATTTCATTCTTTTCAATTTCTTTAATTGTCTTTAAATGAAATTCTCCTTACACTGACAAACAAGCAGCCAGTATCTTAAAGCTGTCAGGAGATGGTATCAACAAATACATTCAGAACTCCATAACAAAAAGCAGAAATTGTCACAGAGCACAAAAACTCTCAGCACTAAACACAAGCTCCACTTTCCCTAATGAGTGCCAATATTTCAACATCCAGAACATTCTAATAGAAGAAGTTCTTATTTGTATCTATAATAATCCAACAGTCAACTGCAAAGATTAATGGCATCTGCTTACATGGCTTACTGGTGGGTTGCATCCCAGTTAAGAGGGTAACAGTTAAATACCAGAGAAGAACCTGCCTATCTCCCAAATTGTGAAGTTGAGATTCAGTTCAAGACTGTCAGTGAGGCTTACGGCATGACAAAGTTTACAGTAGGAACAAGCCAGGAACTGCTCCAAGTTACATGAAGAGCTGAATGTCAGAATCCAAAAGCCATAACAAATATGATTTCTAAAAGCATCTGCTCTGCCTTTCATGCTGCGCCACACATTAATATTGCCTCTATTCTTGTTTTGTAAGCAGCTGGATGATGATTAAGTCCCTGTACTTCAGTTCTCTATTAATAAAATTGAGCACAACTAAAAAGCACAACTGCAAGTTACCCTCAGATAACTGAAAACTTAACAAATGTTATAAAATAAGTTTATGCAAATGTCCCAACTCAACAGGACACATAAAAAGGAAATCATGAGAGTGAATATAATGTATTCACTCCTATGATCATAATAATATTAATGTTCTGTGAATGGTGCTTGATAAAATTATAGGTTTATGTCACATGTAACTTCAGAACTTTTTGCCCTTATATTTTATTTCCATTTTTAGTAAAGAAGTATAAGGCTAGCAGTTGAAGGCTCACTACACTTTGCAACTGAAATCTATTACTTTGAACCCCCCCAAAACCAAGAAACATAAGACCAAAATTTACTTTGTCAAATTTTTCACCTTATGGGACAAGTGAAATATTGGAATATAACAAAAAACATAATCAAAATTTTAAACCTTCTATAATGAAGGATGAATACCTGACAACTCATTCAATGACTATAAAGCCATCTGTGCCTCTGTACTACAATTAAAGTATTTTATTGCCCAAAACTAAAAGCTTGAATAAACTTTGCAAGTATTTCATTCATGGGATTACTCACTTGATAAATATTCAATAATACACAGAATTTTGTTTGCAGTCTCTCACAAATACCTTCACAACTAATGCTTTTGGCAAATTAAATGCCAAAGAAAATAAATGGAAAAGTCACTCTAGATTTTTCCAAAATTACATCCAGGCTTCCACAGTTTCTCACTGTGACATGACAATCATTTCAGTTACCAAAATTGAAATCAGAGGTGTTGTACCCCACAAACAGAAGAATCAAATTTATAGGTGTCTTTAAACCAGAAGATTTAGTGAAGATTTTTTTTTGTTTAAAAAAAAAAAGTATATATCTTGAACAGTTATCTTTTGATCTGTTGTTTGTTTGGTAGTTTTTTTTGCCAAAATAAACATTCTTCTGATAAGCACAAGTCTTTCTTGCAGGGCAGCCATCACTGAATCCATTTCTTTCCATGGGATCTTTTGACACCACCCTCAATTCACATTTCACACCTTCACATGGAATGGATAAGGATCAGTGTCTGGGTTAAAAAAACCTTGTAAGTCCATAGTAATATAAAATGTAACTTAGAAATACCTTGGGCTGCAAAACAAAGTTGCTAAATAATTAAAGATTAGCCTGCTGTCATTGAGATGAAAAGAAAGACTTATTAACTTCCAAACCAGAGTAAATAGACTAGGTGAGTGATCTAGAACATCCATCTCTTCCTTAACTTTCTGATTTTTTACAAGATTAATCCAGTGAAAAGGGAAATAGCAGCAGCATGACACTTGTAACAAAATAATCTGTCACCTGAGAAACAAACAAAAAATAGATCTAAAAGCATTACGTGCAGAAGGATGTTTCATATTTTCCTTGTTATCACCAAGCCAAATAGCAAATTCACTCTCAAGTTAACTGTTAAAAATTCCAAGAAATTCTTCATACCTGAAATGACTTTGATAAAGGAACACTGAATTATAGGCACTTCATCATTTCACTTTACTGTCTTCTACTTATCATAATTTCAACACATTTCTAGCTGAGATGTGCATGTAGGCCAACGTTACAGATCATAATGTTTCCCATGGTCTCCAGTAAGTTAAAAATAGAGTTACTGTGGAGAAAATAGTATATATGCTTCCTGATAGGTTATTGTGCAGATTTGTATTGGGGGGGGGGTGTGCATGCGTGTGTGCGTGAGGAAATCAAGACTGGTATGAATGAAATGTTAAATGAAATTCTTTGTGTGTTAGCACCAAAATAAAAGCAGAAAAAATATTTTAAAGAATCCTATATTGATAGTGAAGGACGTTATTCCCAGGACACTGCTCCCAGGAATAAGGTTGGAGAATGTGATGTTTATGTTAAGATCAAAGATCTGTCCACAGAGTAGTTTGTTGTTGTCAGTCAGAAGGAACTGGCATCCTTTGTCTCATGTGTCACACACAAGTGATCACCATCAGACTACAATAGTCACGTCTTGGTTCATTTGAGTATGTAGCTTTGAAGTGTGAGTACATACAAACAGCTTGCTTAGAGATTTGGTAAATAAATAATCACCCTCCCCTTACATAACATCTTGTACTGAGTTTAACCATGTTATTTTTTCTACATTATCTTGATATGTATTTTACAAGTACATTTGAAGCCACGTGTGAAAGTAAAAGGATCTCCACAACACCCCAAATCCAGCCCCTAAAGGTAAGTGACTTTGGTAATTAAGCTACGAGTTAAAATAAAATAGATTAAAGGCCTGTATTGTTTTAGTTGGTTTAGACTCCAGCCAATCACTAAGGGGAAACAGAATTGTGAAAATTCCTAATTCAGCCTGATACAGCATTGACACTGTCCACACTCACCTCCTGAGGAGCTGGCTCACCTTCATCTTCTACTAGCCATGACTTCTTTTTCATGTAGGCAGTTGTCTCTGAAAATAGTCATCTTCATGCAGGCCCGGTGACCTATATGTGTTCAAACGTGCTACAGAGATCTTAAAAGCACTGCATTTTAATTTCTTTTCAATACCCTAACCTTACAAATCTGTTAGACCTATACATAATGAAGTAACAGAAAGTATGTAATAAGGTAGAGCTTGCTACAAAACCCTAGAATGAGGCTGGGGGAGGGTGAGGTTTTACTTAGACCAAATAAAAGTTTAAACGATTGACATGAATTCTGTATTTCAGAATCATGTTGTATTTTAGTACTCAGTCACAAATAAAAGGAGATCTGTCTACAGGGAATAAAACCATATGAATGGTTAAGAACAACTTCTCTTCCCCCACCCCGCCTCAAGTCATCCTAGCTTAGAGGTTTTTAAATGATGACTTTGTTAGAACCAGGCAAAGAAATTATTACCTCTATATACTTCTATATAGAAGTTAATTCTGTATGTTAGTATACCTTCCAGGCTCCATCGTATCAGACAAGCACAATACAGGCTGGTCAGCCTGAACTAGGAGTCCCACAAGAACAAGTGGAAAAGATTCAGCATCCCAAAGGAAGTCACCTGTTGCTAACCAGCAAATTCACTACATTCCAGCAAACGCCTCAGCCTTCCTGAAGCCACCAGAACCGTGACAAGCACCCTGTATTCCTTTTTAGAATAGTTGTGTTGCCTCTCTTTTTTTTTTGTCTAATTTTTTGTTTTAATTTGTTTACAGAAGATACCATGGCAGGACCTGTTGCATTTTTTTTGGAGGTGGAATCCAAGTACAAGTGCATGTAACAGCTGAAGCAGCATTGTTGTCTTCAACAGGTATATGTGTCTTTGTAAGAGTCTGTCTAAAGAGAACGATATTGTCTCAACATTGCTAACAGAGACCTGGAGATGGAATGTGGTCCTCATGGACACCGAGACGCAGAGACCCTGGGAAGGAGAACTGCAAGACACGAGAAGCACTATGCCGCTCCCTGATACCCGGCGATGGAAGGAACAACTACGATAAGGCCGCATAACAGCTGTCCAGAAGATGGATCACAACTGTGGTCATAACAATGAACCAGAAAACATAAACTTCAGGTGAACTTTCTTGATTATAATGTCATTATAATATAAAAACACACCTCCTGGTCTGAAGCTACCGGCCTCTAAGGCAAAGCACGCCTTGGGGACTCCTCTTTGGACACATGTGATAACCTGGCTTGAGAAGGCGGTGACTGGCAACAATCCATGGACCAGAGAAGGAGCAAGCTGTGTTGCTTGGCATAAAAGATGGGTCCTTAACAACCAGACTTTGGAGATCTTCCCCACCAAGGATCACGACGATCGGAAGGACCGGCGGGATGCTGCCTGGACCTGGGACCATAGGGACACCTTGGACCTGTGGCAGTAGCTATAATCCTCTTTCCTTTTCTTTTTACTTTATCTTTTCTTCACTTTCTGTCTTTCTACCTATCACACACCGCTTTATGGGCAAACAATAAAATTGTGCTGCTTGATTGAAGCATAACCCCTTGGCGTGGTCGCCTTGATTTTTGTGCTTCGAGATCATAGTAAACGAACCATCATGAGTCCACTGAGTGGACCTTGACAGTCTTAAAGGTCTTTAAATGGTAATTTTGATCTTGATAAAGACTAACTCACTTGAAAGTATCATCATTTGGATTTTAAATATATCAAATAATCATACAAAATAATTGTTAGTGTTTTAAATAACCCTATCCTGGGGAGAGAGAAATATACTAGTTACTCCTTAACCAGACACAGTTTGGAAAGCCACACAAACAGATCTCTCCTCTGTGGGCAATACCCATTCTCCTCAAATATGAATATATTCCCTAGCAAGGTAACATGATAAACACAGTAAGTAAGAATGACTTTACATAACGAAGCAATCAAACTCTTTTAAGTAGAGATATTTTATGCATACAAGACTTATTCTGGTGTAATTTACTCCATATATTTTATTTCATACTCTTTCTTCACTATTTCGATTACTGAGACAGGAACATGAAGCTGTGAGATAATTGTAGATACCTTTCCTGGATTCCAGACCTCAGTTATCTCAAGATATAAAACAGAAAACTCTGAGCTCTCAGACACAAACCTATAGAAATCACCTTTGTTTTTTTCTCCAGAAAGGCTGTGTACTGTCCATAAAGCTGTACATTAACTGTATTCATATTATAACTCAAAAAAGCAGTTAATATTTAGTGTCTATGCGATGCTGGGAAAAGTTAATGTCTTCATCTTACAGATTGGTTACTGAAGAACAAAAAGGCTACAGAAGCCTTGCTGAAGGTCAGGGAGACAGCTGACAGCACAGAACTGACATTACATCCATTTGCAAACTAGTATCTACCCAAATTGGGACACGACAGACTTTCATGAAGACACTGAGAAAACGTGAAAATGTTTAGCTTTAGAAAAGGAGTTGATGTACACTTTGATACATGCCTGCACTGGATATCACAATAAAGAAAAACCCAATAGCCTATAAAATGTTTGCTTGTTTTAAATTAAAATAAATGAAGCAAATCATCTTTTTACTAAGTCTCTCTAGAAAACAGCTTCTACTTGCTCAGATCAACTTTTTAAACATTATAAACATTAATTTCAAAGAAAACACTAAGAAGAGGTATAAAAAAACCTGCCGAGCAAACATATACAGACACATCACTGTAATAAGGTTTTTGTGCTATTAGCTACCCTTGTTAAAATGTTAATGAGTAGCTTGCCATAGGCTTGCTGAATTGCAGTTTTATTTCTGAACAGGTCAGCATTTTGCAGTCCCTACTCCTCTGACCCTGTTTTAGAGTACTTTGTTCAATAGTTGAAACTCTTTTAATGAATACTGCTTCTTTTAAGTGAAATACTATATTGAAGCATGCTGCACAAGGACGTATTTTAAAGTGTCACAACTGGAAACAAAAACCCCATTTTTTTAGACTGGGTATTGAAATTATGATGTTGAGGATTAATTTACACACATTCTCACGTAAAAAGATACCAAAAGTAGCCAGCCCAGATGCCCAATTAGTTATGAAATTTCAGCCATTAACCTTTTGGTAGAATTCCCTCTGTAACAGCGGTTGGGAGTACGTCTTATTTTGCAACCAAGTGTTACCAGAAAGATATTCCAGTGCCCATACTCCTACCCTCCCACAGCATTAAGAACAGTAAGTTCCAGATGCGGCCTTGAACGTCATTGAGATACACAGTAAGATGTGCATCCGAATAACAAAATTATGATGATACAATTTGATTATAGTGAGGAAAAATAAGAATAATACTGAAGTACAATTACCTGGGCAGCTCTAACTGGGAGCTACTATGACTGGGTAGCGTATGCTCCTAAATAATAAATTTTAAAAAAACAACAACCAACTGTGGTAAACTGACCAAGATTTCTTGAAGCATTTTCTTTGCAGGTAATTTCTTTTCTTAAAGGTCCATTCCTGTTGCTATTTATTTCTATTGCAGTGTTTCACAATGGACTGCATCCTTGTATGATCCTCGAATAAATTCCACTCACATTAGATCTGTACATCTGCTCAGTCTGACAACACACCAAAGAAGCCAAAAATGTCTTTCAAAAGACAAAGACTTCTAAAATGCAGTGTTTGTACATTTATAACACACACCTCTGCTTTTATTGTCAATTATGCACAGAAAAAAAGGAAACACTAGGTTTCATGGATACAATTCAAACAAGTCTACAGTTGTTTTTGAATTCTTCTTTAAAAAGAAAACTCAAAAATCTTCATCAAATTACTCCCCATCACCCACAAGGTCTTTTAAGCTACCTTTTTCATACATACATGTGTATATATATATACAGGTTTACACATAGAGGTTGTTAATTTATTTTTTTCTTCTTTTCTATATTGTAATTTCTAAATTTTCTTTTGTTCTCAATGCAAATGGTCATTGGTTCATCTTCTCTTACCCAGGACAGTTATGTCACATCACTTGACTAATATGCATGCATTTGCCACTAAAAGACATTTTAACTGAGAGCTGTCACATCCGTCATCTCCACTCAGGCTGGTTAAAATTTTTATCTGCCTTCTTGAATTAATTTCAGCTTGCATGAGCCCAGCAGGGGACTTTAGAGTGGTTTAGTTAAATTCTTCATTTTGAAAAAGCATTTAGAGTCCTTCTATTTAGATTTTTCTCTTGCATCTAATTTTTGTTTCACATTACTGAAACAATGAGGTAATTATACACCCAGTGAAGGGGGGGGGGGAGCAGACAAGAGTGAGAGAAAAGAAATTATCCAATTTTGACATTTTCCTGGGAAAGCATTTTCCCCTTGCTTTCCTGCTTTTTATGTGGTTCCCTGTTATTTTACAAATTATCTATAACCATAGTTAGATGTGATTAAGCCAAAAAGAAAATATGCAGAATGTAAAGAAAAAAATTATAAAAGAGAACACTAATTGGCTGGCCAAACAAGAAAAAGGAAGAGATAAACTAGAAATGAATGATTCTGTCACCAAAATATCTTATACAGTTCATGTCTGTGACAAAGCTGAATGTAACCAAGCCAATAATTTATTTTTAAAGCACTCCAACATTTTGCTGTTTAGGCAGCAAGCACATGTATTGGTAGATGAGGAAGTTCCAACTTAATTGAGTGGGAGGGATGCTGGAGGCTGAGCAATGGTACTAGAGGACCTAAATCCATTGAAAGGTGTATAAAACAAGAGCGACCTGTGACCAGTACTGGACTCTTGATAAATGCATTGTCTTACACTGGGGATCATCAGTGCATCTGTGTGTATTCTAAACATGTTAATAGACACTACAAAAGCTCACAGGAAAGGCAATCCACAAAGACGCTACAGCAACCCTACAACAAATACTACTATCTACACAAAAATGAGCAGATAGGACAGGGATATAATGACTCTTCCCCAAACGTGAAGCTTACTGATCTCTGTTCAGACTAGTGGAGCCTCATTGATACCTTCATAGATGAACTGTCTGCAAAAGGTCCCCCAGTCCGTGCAGCACTGTAATAGGGTAGGGGTGCCACAGAGGACAAACACATGGCCCTCTGAGGCATATTGCCTACATTTGAAAAAGTTGTAAAGATGGCAAAAGTTAGCTCTGGAAATTTTAAAGGCTGCCAGGATTTAAATGCTTCATGAAATCCCACAGGGAAGTAACTGGTTTTGTATATAGCGGTTCCACTGGGAAAGGGTCATAATAGGGATATATCCCCGCTGAATTCTAAGAGAGTTCTACATCCATGCCTTTGCGTTGAGTTGTTGTATTGCTGCTCCTCAAGTATACAGTCAATCTGATCAAAATACCTGTTAAAAAAAAAATACCACAACAAAACCAAAAAAAAACCCCAACGAAAACTCAACAAAAAATCACTATCCTACTAAAAGACAACTATTACAGTAAATGGGTTAGTATGAGGAAACGAAAAAAAAAAAAAAACTGTGGTAAATACTGATTGGAAAAAAATATCTAAATGTGTTCATGCGAAGGAAGACAGGCAAATAAGAAAATCTATGTATTTTTAAGCTTAAAGGCCTTAAAACTTACAGACCTAACCATCTGGCAACTTTACAGATATTATTATAAATTCTTATTTAAATGGCAGTAAAATCCACTGCTGACATGAAATTAGTCATGCAAGGGCCTGCAGATGTACTACCTTCTGCCCAGGCACTGCAACTCTGTATGCAAAATTTGACTGTGTTCATTTGTTCAGACTGGGGAGGGTACAGAAAGACAACAGCTCTAAGACTTTGTTGGGCAACAAAAGAGGTGGAGTCTTCCTGGAATTCATTATATATATATTCAATTGCAAATGCTATTCTACTTACTACAGGACTGACCACATTTTTTTCTACCATATGTGAATGTGCAAAATAGACCACAGGAATGTGTCCTGTTCTTTCTTTTTATTTCTGCTTTTGTCAGATACAGCTACGAGGCAAAGGACTAGAGGTGAAACACACTGGAAGAAGTTTATTAGAAAAACCGGCTCATTCTAACTAGAAAAAAGCACAGGAACTTCTCTGGTGCAATAATGAATTACATAAAATAAATCCACTTTAATATGCTGAAATCACATTTTATAGCATGAAAATCTTACCTTATGAAAAGGTTTTACAGGAATACTTGCAGTAACGATATGAGTTTATTAACAGGAGTTCATTTTGGAAGTCACATTTAAGGACCCTTCTCCATATAAAAGCAGCAAACATTCCTATTTCATAGGAACATAAAACTTCCCATCATCTTAAATTTGTGTTCATTCTCATCAAGATACAAAGATAGCACTAAAAAAAGAATGGGGGGGAGAATGGAGTGATCAGTGTAGTGCTTGAAATTAGATACATATTTAGTAGAAAATTCCACTGACAAGGCAAATAAGATTTATAGCAGCTTTAAGTTCAAGGAATTTGGCAACTTTCAATTTCACCTATATTCTTCTAGTTCTGTGTATCTAAGAGTCCTTTGAGCAATATTGCAAGAGTATCCCTGGATCCCAAAACTCACTTTCAAAGGAAACAATCATGTAGGGCCTATGTTCTCAAAGCTATTTAGATGTCTATCTGTCTCTGAGGGACTGCACGTGAAAGACCCAAGCTTTAGGAATTCTAGTTGGCATTAACAAAGTCTATATATGCACAGGAAATGCATCACCTGGGAACCAAAATTGTTCAGGCATTTTCTGAATTACAGCAAAGATTACTTGACATATCCACTGTACAAGGCCATGTATTAGCTAATATAGCTAATAAGTAGTTGTTAAAGAGCCTTATTCCACAGCACTGATTTAACTCTAGAATGGGGATTACGTTCCTATCACTTGCAGAGAATCACCCCCACCTCACTAAAGCTGTATCATGAGCAACAGTAGCCAAATTACACATCACCTACACACAGTGCTTTGAGACAAAGCATGATTTTTAAAACACAGCTGGAAGCAAGGAGGAAAGAAATGTGTGGAAGAAGCACCAAAAATGTTGCACGTGACAGAAGGTATTTGACGTCTGTGCTTAGGGGAGCACAGTCTGTTCTCTCAGAGCAGCTACAAATGAGAAAGCAAGAACATAGCCCTGCACCTACTCTTACTGAGCTGAACTGGAATAAGCTTTTCCTGTACTTTTCTCAGGACACTGAAACAAGAAATATACAGTAGCATGTGGAATCTGTTTTCTTGTGCTTCTGCTCCCACACATTCATATAAGAGATTCTGTATGAGAAACACGTAACAAAAAAATTAAAAAGCATGTGGTGAACAAGGTTAAATGTGACTCCTACTCATAACAGGGAAAAAACAAGAGGACCTTCCTCTGTAACAATTGCAAACATATGCCAGCAAGACCCAGCAGACTGGATAGATTAGATCTGTTAGCAGATAACAGGCTGGATTCTGTCATCCTTATTCATGCTGAATAGCACTTTTATCAACTTATAAGGTTCTGTTTGAGAAAAGTACAGATTGTCCCACCATCCACAAAATACACAATCTTTTCTTGTCAGAGATCAAAGCTGAGAATTAAAGCAAGTAGAAAAATCAGATGCCTTGCCTCAGATATTTTAGTTACTGACGTGCCACGATCATCTGTCTACATCTATTAAAACTCCCAGTTTTATAGTACACTGGTGGACTCTGCCAACGCTGCTTTTGCCTGCACAGCATCATTGTGCCTTGGCTCCTCCAAGCAGCGTAATGAAAAGTGCCTGACTGAGACTTCCCTCCCTCCCTCCCCCCCTTTGCTTTCCCTCTCCGTCAGCTATTTGGATTCAAACATGCACAGCTCATGCATAAGCAAACAGGTGCAAGGGACCGGGGTCTGCCAAACCCCAAGCAAGCACGAGGTACACATGTAGCTTGCTGATTGTGGCATGCTACTGATAGAAGGCGACAAGGCCAGACAATAGGTAGGGTCAGTAGGTGGCTCTTTGATTTTCCTGGCTCTCTACAGAACAGCAGCATGGGAGTTTGCCTATGGGGGACAAGCGCTGCCTTGCCACGCAGAACATGAAAGCACTGGGGCTAGAAAACCAACCAGCATCTGGAACACCGACTCTGGACTCTGTTTCTTATCAGGAAAATTGCTAATGCAAATCAGGACGTATTCACCCACAAGCCTTGTTGTTGCTTACAAAAAGATGATTAACTGTGAAAACTTTGTAATAAAAAAAATAGATCTGTGTGTATTATTAGTTTTCCACATAAAATGAGATCCTCCAGGAACAAAATATCTGATGGAGAAGAGCTGGTTTATAAAGAGATTTTAACTACAATCTTCCCTTATCGCCACATGCTGTTACTCCTTTTCAAAAGCTTATTTTTTTAATTTTTGCTTTTCCGCATCCTACTAGACTTGTAGTTAAGACATTTCAAAACACGTCAACAAACATTTGGGGTTCTGCTCTCTCAGAGGCCCCGATTACATGTAGATGCTGCTGGTCAGTGAGCCAGCATTATCTCCATCTCAAAGCACACGCCCACTTTCAGATTTGGGATGTAGTAAGATGGCAATTTCCTTCAGACTTCAGAAAAACCACCAAAACCAAAACCACCAAAACAATTGGTGTGGTAACAAGGAAAAATAGCTAAAACGCCTGAATTAAAGTCTCTACAGAAACTGCACCAAGCTCACCAGTTTCGGTGCAACAGTATCAGTTTACAACAGAGAGGAGTTTTACTTTGTTTCGTTTCATTTTGCACATCTGTTTGTTTTTCACCTAATCTGTTTTGTTTGGGTTTTGGGGTTTGGTTGTTGAGGTTTTTTTATCCACATATTCAGGAGGTAACCACCACTGTTAACTCATTGTTCTGAATTACTTTGAAATATTTACCAAAGTTTAAATGGTATCATATCACATATTCCAGTTATATTTGGAAACATCAGTTTAAAAAAGAACAGCAGAGATGCAGTGTTGACCTAACTAGGCAGAGAAGGACATTCCGTGACCACTACACTCAATGAGTTCAAACTGTCCAGTCTCAGAAACGGTAAAAACCAGGACCACTTCATTCAAATATTTAAAACACAAAATAAACATGTGTACCTCACATGACAAAAAGCCTGAATGTTTGGTACATATCACGATGCAAAAGCACTCAGATTGCTCAAGGCTCAGAATTAGTGATTTTAGCAGCAAAGAATTTCTGAAAATCAAGTAGATCAGACCTTGATGTTTAAATGCTGAACCTTATTTAAGTGACTGTATTTGACAATTCTGCCTTTAGAAGGCAGAACACTTCTTCACATGTTGAAGAGTTCTCACCACACCTGTAACGTGAACCTTAAATTACCTGCTGTATGGCCTGAAACAGCAAGGAAACATGATTAAAAAGTGCATCCAGTGGGGTTGATGTTGATTCTAGGAACATTTTTAGCCCTGTCTCTCACATGCAGTTTGCCTCTCTGTTGAATTCCTAAGTGCAAAGAGTCAAATGCTGATCGATTCAAGGACATTTGTGCTGACAAGTTACACAAACAGTAGAAAACTCCTCCCTTTTGAACCTTTCTCTAAAACACTTCTACTAGATTAACCAAATGTGGCATTTCACTTTGAAAACTTACCTGCCAAATTTAATTTGTCAAATTATTAAAGCAAAGAATATTTCATTTTCTATCTGCTTTTAAGTATCTTCATTAGGCAGACTATTAAGATTTAAATGACAACTATGCACTATAACCTCTGACAGTTTCTTACCATGACCCATTTTCTACATGTTTCAAGACAGATTAAGGTAAAACAAAAAAAAACTATCAGAGGTAATGACAGCTCATTTCTATCAGCATGCTCCAATAAACCAAGGCATTAATAAATAATTACATCCCCCTCTCAGAAATACTGCTAGTACTAAGGGATCTGATTTAAACATGTCTGTCACAAGATTAAGCATCAAACTTCAAACCAGGTTTTTTATCCTATATGGTTAAATTTATAAACAAATAAAACTACACATCCTTGTTACAACTCCAGTAACCTCTATGATACTCACATAGTTACCTGGAACCCTATTTACACCCATAACTTCTTTCCCCCTTCACCTCCATTTTACTCCAAAAGATAAATGTAATGACCATTTCAATTCTCCACCATGCAGTCTGGAGGCTTCAGAGCGCTTAGCTTACAAAGTTTTAAAAACCAGGTTATTCATTGTCAGCTTTACTGACAGTGACAAATATTTCTCCCTTCAGTTTGATGATCTCAGATGTCATACAGAAAAGCAAGCATTTCTTATAAGGCAAAAAGTGACTTCAAACTCTTAAATGTTTTTATCACAGTGCAAAAACTGTTACTAAGAACAATATTAAAAACAGCCCTTAAGCGCTGTATGTATAAAACCTGAAAAATCCATGGAACTTGAGAAACAAAGGTTTCCATTGCTTTCTGCCACTGCCCTATATTGTCAAAATTTGTCCACAAATATTATGTAAATATAATAACACAGATATAAAAAGACAACTAAAATATACCACAAATTTAATCCAGAAACAAAAGGTGTCTTACAATACAGGAAGCATCTGGTGACTCTTCTGGATAATTGTCAAGTTAACCAAACTATCAAATTTTTATTTTATTTTATTATATTTTATTGAACCTTTGATATAAATTTGCGACTTTTTTTAGAAGTTTTCATTTCTAGTGCATTCCTACATTACCTTAGGCTTCTAAGCATGCACACAGAACAAAGTCTGTAACTCAACTTCATAGTTGTCTTATTTTCAAAGGGAAAAACAAAAAAAAAAAAAAAAAAAGGATGTATGCCGAGTCAAGCTGATCAATTTTAGTTTCAGTTTGTAAGATATTTTATCAGACACTGGATGAAGCTGATCACTTTTCAAGAAGTAGTTCAATTAGAGCAGAAAGCCATCAGAAGGAGCAAGCAGAAGCAGGCTATTACCAAGTAGCTGAATGAAGACAACAAATACGTGACTCTCCTGGCACATGAAAGGACGGTATCATTCAGATGTGTAACGCTCAGCAGGAATTCCTGAGTGTCTTCTGAAACTTTCCTAGCTGTATGATTTTGTAGCATGCATAATCAGTAAACACTGAATTTGGAACACAGGGAAAACATGGTGCCATTGGCGCTACTCATGGGATTTTACCCAAGGATGCAGCAGAAATGAGCAATCATTCAGCAAGCCTGCTTGGCCTACCTCTAATTTATCACGGCTTACATCTCATGCCTGCCAGCAGAGCTGAATTCATATGTTATTGTCCCAAACCTGTCACTTTCTGGACTGCTTTTTAATCTTCCTCCTAGAATTGCATTCAGAAAGGTCACTGCTATCCAATTAGAACCTTATCAAAGATGCACATGCAGGCTGGATTCACGCTTATCGAGAATGGGTCATAAATCCAGAAATTGCACATCACAAAGTACCATTACCATAATGAATAACTCACAAGGAAAAAAGTGTCAAAAAATACCTGTGTATTGCCAGGCAAGTGCTCAACTGTATTTCTCCATATATTACAGCAGGTGAATGACTGAAAGGGTTATTTATAATTACAAGAATGATGGAAATCTAAGACCACCTAATCCAATAACGCCTTGTAATTTATACAAAACCTGATATCATACACATTTCTACAAACAGAGGCTTCCCTGCTTTTTTTCCCCTTAAGTCTCCAAACGTGTATCTCCAAAATGATCTGTGAGGATTGCTATCATTAATATACCGACATCTACTGCCTGATCTTCTATTTCAGTGTCTTTGAAACTTACTGAGAATTACACATGTTGTCTTTTATCAATTCTCAGAACTTGAAAGAAAGAGGAATTTGTTTTCAGCCTTCTGATTCAGGTGCATCAACCCATAGGTACAACCCATACACACATCCATACATTTCCAATACTAAACTCTGTAAAAGAAGGTTTTTTTCCATATGTCACTGATAACTTGAAAAATACCATAGTGTATGATCCAGCTGAAAGGCAACTGATTTAGTAAATACAGCCTAGGAACATTAAGACTGAAAGGCATTCAATACAGACCACATCTTTACATTGTTTGTGCTTCTAAGATTTCATTCAGTTCCCTATTTTGACAGAGTCCATTTTCAGCGTTGCCCGCTCCAGATTCGGAAAGCAGCACATCTTTGTTACTAAAGCCTCTACTTATTAAATAATCACCTAGAAACACCAAGCATTCCAAGTCCCTTGAGAGTTTTGCACAGGGACCACACTGATTTACATACAGGACCAAAGCAGTGCTCTCTAGAGGATAAGCAGAGGAGAGGACTGAGTATGTTTAAGAATTCCTGTACAAACCCTCCACTCCTCCTCCCACCACACTGCCAGCTTCGTTGGTCAACATCTGAGAGGGATCCAAGCAGAAGAAGAGGACTACGGAGCTAAGTCTCAAGTCTCCACAAAGCAATGCGAAGTCTTACTGTTTTGCTGCCTTCCAGAATATCTATATTACAGCTTCAACATTTAACCAGAAGTGAAAACTTAAACTTACAATCACTTAGGCTTTTTCCTCTTTTTCCCACTCATCAATTTATTCTTTCTCTCCTTCATTTGGTTGAGGTTTTTTTCTCTAAGTTATTATGCAACTATTCAGGATTCCAGATGATCAAATCAATGTATCAATGAAAGCAAAGTTTTAATCTAGTGAATCTGGAGAAAAGCCACCAAAGCAAGGTTAGAGATACACTGACAGACTTAGTCCAGACAAGCTGCTTTTCCAATATGACATCCACCACAGTATTTCAAAATTAGTAACAGCCATAACTGTCTTTTCACAGCAATCCTAATTAATCCCATTTTTTCACTACAGAACATATATTGCCTAGAGTTATTGAGCAAGCCCATTCAGTAGATAGCATGGATATTTTTGCACAATAGTGCATCACATAAAGACCTCAATATTCTTCAACGTGGATTTACTGCTGGCTCAAGATGTGTATCAGTAGCTCATAAAGAAAAATAGACATGGTATTTAACAGCAAAACAGCAGACTTAAATAAAACTGTAGCCTCTTAGCTTTTTTAAAAATAAATACTGCATGTTTTGAGGTCTGATATTATATTTATACAGCAACAACACAACAGTACTTATTCCTCACTTACAATGAAAACTATGAAGCAGATAACTACCATTAGTGATTTTTCCCTATGTCTTCCAAATTGTTTTATATGTTGGTTTTGGGGTTTTTTGTTTGGGTTTGTTTGTGTTTTAGGTTTTTTTTGTTGTTGTTGTTGTTTGGGGTTTTTATTTTGTTTTTGTTTTTTTTTTTTTAAATCAAAACTAGCTTCTGAATTAGGTATACATTTTATTTAACAACATTCAAGCAAAGACCTCTACAAGGACTTGTTTTAACCGGGGCACTTGCACTCTTCTAGAACACAAAATGTACTGAAAGTGCATGTTTAATAGCCTGGATATCACTGTTCATTCCTGGAACTTAACCTGAGAAATATTTCACACCATAATACATATGTTGCTGACAAAGGCAATGTATTGGAACCAATCCTGCCTTCCCAATTGTTTCTGTTTGGTTTGGACTTCCATGTGGTCACAAGTAAAGATGTACTCTGGATTTTTATTTTTGTTTTTTCAGTGTTGACAAGCATATCAACTGTAGCTTTATTCATTGACATAAGAAGCTATCAAATCTGTCTTGACTGGAAAGTAATCGAACTATGTTCATAGTTCTAAAAAAGCAGGGGAAGAAAAGTGACTTGAGAAAGGCTGCTGCTATCAAACTTCATGATGAAGTAAGAAAACTGCAAAAATTTTTTAAACTCACAAGAGCAAGAAGAATGCCTAAGAATGCTTTGCCCTGTGGTTGCACATGGAGACTATTCAGCTACAGATTTTTGTATTTACATTATATTAGTGACTTGACGTGCAGTAATAATTTAAACTGAAATGCGATTAAAACCTACTTTAAAAAGGGGGGGGGGGGGGGGGGGGGGAAATCATAAAACCTAACCATGGCATCCAAGTGTTATTAGCAAACCATTCAACCCACGATAACCTGAGTGCCTAACGAGGAAGTCTGATTGACAGTCACCTGTAAAGTGCCAGTGTCCACAGCACAAGAGTTCAAATCTAAGTTCTGAGGCAGAGATGGTCTTTTTGCTGTGCCTTTGCATTGTTTACAACATTGGGAAGCCATTTCTCTAGGCCTTAGTATAATCTAAATTATAGTTAATAAAATCAAACTTTCAGCAGAGAGTAATGGACATCCTCATCGGTAATCATACAGAAAGGTCAGGAATTACAGGGTATGGAGCAAGAATTACCCAATCATACCCAGAGATGTCTCCTCCGGGTCAAGGTTAGGGTGCACTGGAACCACTGCAGCATTTATTTTTTTCTGTCAGCAATGTCCTGCTCCTGTGATAAATTAAGGACTCAAGGCTCCAGGTCACTTTTTGAACCCTTCATCAGTTACAAATTCTCCTTAATAATAAGCAGAACTCTGTTAGCAAACATAATGGTTTACAGTAATGAGGATGCTTGAACCATTTTTCCAGAATATACTGTCAGTTTATTTTATAATAGCTAGTATTTACAGAGCACTTTACTGACATAAACTAATTAATTATGTCCTCAACTGTTTCTAGTCAAAATTCTAATGATGTAGTAGTATCCAAAACAATCATCAAACATCCACTGAGACTTCTAAGCTTGACTTACAATATCAGATGAGCTCATAGAAAGCAGCCAGCAAACATAGCAGTCCAAAAAGATCTTTGTTGATTTCTACCATCTAGTTATGTTCTTCAACCATTCCTTCAAATCCTTTTTTATTCTGTTAAGCATGTGACTTACGTTAACAGTAATATTTTTTACAGTAGACTGGAGAGTACATTACCACTCTGAACTCATTGTTCAAGGGTTTGTAACTGAGCCACAGTGTTTTGCTTAGGACTATCAAGTGGCAAAGAAATTCTCAACCTTGATACACAGTAGACTCAAGGAAAAAAAGAAGATAACAAAACAGGAAAAAATCCCAGACACAGAAAAACCCAAAGAGTCAAGGATATGCTAGAGCTACTGCTTATTGTAATCTATACTGATTATAATTTTTAGCATTCATATGTGTGAAATTGTTTTCCAAAATAAATACAGCTTTCAACAAAGGAATTTTTGCATGTGTACCATAAATGGAGGCATTCACTATTCTTCAGCATACCCTAGAGCTCTAGGGGGTTAGGGCATTCTCTTGCTAAAAGCAAAATCAGTGCCTCCCAGCTATGTCTCCTGTGATGCTTACAGACACTGTTGTCCTCCTAGTGAAAATTCCAAGAGGAGGGGGAGGAATATTAACTGTTGATGCTCATTCCAGTTGGCTACTGGATTTCTGAACTAAGGATGGGGGGAATTACCAGTGAACCATTAGACACTATAAGACCTACAATATAAAACCAGAACCAAGTATTAAGACAGAAACTGAAGACCAATACTACCAAAACACATTATAATTTTCACTTTGAGATGAGGCTTACATTTTTAGGTAACATTTTCAGAAAAAAAAAGTGTTATTTAAGTAAGGTAATGCAATCATCTCTATACCATCAAGTGCTTTTAGCCATTCATTATTTCAGAAATTCTAGCAAGTAAACCATATGCTAATTCTCTTTATATCAGAAAACATTAAGATTCCAGTGATGATAAGACGAGAAATATACTGCATGAAGACTGTAATATATAAAAAGTAGGTGACAATTGAGGTCATACACTGTTATAGGCAGATTTCCTAGATGGAAAATAGTTTGGCCCAGGGACATTCCGTTTCCTCTAAGTACTCTTCAGAGAGACAGTCAACCTAGGACAGAACAAGAGCCCTCTCTATGTTACTCTATGAGTAGGTTCCCAAGGGCCCTAACCACATTCTAACACCTCCAAATTGCCTGAGCCAAAACAACGTACAGAGAACCTGAACAAGATCATTTTATAGGTCTTACAGAGAAAGGAGCCATCCATAAGAAGGTTTTGTTTAAGTAGGTAATTTTAGGGTCAAAATAGTAATTGAAATATAAAATCTTTATTTCCAGCTACTATTGCAACTAAAGTAACACAACAAATCAATCTGATAAAGCCACAAGAAAGGAAGTTTCTGAATAATTTCATTTTTTTTTTTAAATTGGGAAATCTCTTAGCCTCATAGGTGATTATCCCACTTTCTAGTCCACAATAACCAGGTTTTCCATGCAGTTAAGCCAGCCTTATAACACAAACGGCATGGGTAAACTTCAGCAAACCGCCTTGCTTCTCTCACAGCATAAGCAGCACCGCACGCCCCAAAGCAACACCAACAGGGAGCACCTTTCAAGCCAAAGTTGCACTACACAGCCAAGACTGCTTCTACAAAAAAGAAACCAAATCGTCCAATAATCCAGAATAAAAACTTTGAACCTGCTGTTCAGGAGGCTGATGACTATATCACATCTCACTATTTTATGATCAACATGCTTTCATAAAAAAGAGGTTACATAGGCAGTGAAACATCTGACCACACCATATTTGCATAAGAAATTAGCACCATACAAATTAAACCTGGCACATACTAAGTGGATTTGAAACTGGTAATTGATAAATCCAGAAAAAGAGATATCACTGGGGAATCATTGATGAAAAAGCAAGTTCCTAGTGGAGTCATGCTGACATTGGTTCACACCCTCAAAACAATTCAATATCTGTCAGTAATCGAGAAGAAAATATAAGGTCACTACTAATCCAATTTTCAGACAGCACACATTACTGGATAATGAAGTGGTAAGCAATCTATACAAATAAACATTGCTTGGTAAACCAGGCACAGTTCGAGATTTATGGTAAGATCATATTTCAAATCAAACAAAAAACCCCACAACGACAGAATGGAAGATTATATTCTAGAGGAAAAGGGAAATAACCAAGGAAACATAAGTTGCTGATTTAACAACACAGCTAAAACTTACTAAGATGATCTCTGGATGGAAGGAAATAGCAGCAAAGATGTTCATCCAGTGTGTAACTGCCAATGATTAGGCTATTCCTGTGATATTCTGCCCAATATTGCTGTCCACTTCTGACGTGCACTAAGAAATCTGACAGTTTTCACAAAAGGGACGCAAGAATAATTTGAAGATCACAATTTAGAATGTGGTGATAAAAACTTAAAAACTTCAAGGTGGTAAGACAAGGCATAGGTAGTAAGTAGTTAAGCAAATTGCAAGTTGTCAAGGACTTTTTCTTAGGGTGATGTTCCCACTATAGGATTTCAGTACTTCATGGCTAGAAGTTGTATCTAGGAAAATTCAAATTGCAAATAAAGCTAATGCAGGGAATAAACTACTGAAATGGAAGTAACTGGCACTTTTATTTTTTTCCATGTACGTTAAGGAAGTAGAGTTTCTCAAAATATTCTGAAACCTGAAAAAATTTAATCTATCTTGCTTCCCTCAAAACTGTCTCTGGATTTCAGGCGGTAGATTTCAGGCACTCCAAAACCATCAAACTGCAATCTAACAGTGCTTGAAAGCTGTGCTTACGCAGGATGAGATAGCACCTGGTGATTTGAATCCCATTTTCCCACCATTCCACATAGCTACACAGGGAAAGTAAAATGCCAACTGTATGAAACAGCTGCAATATTTAAAAGACATATGTCTCTGAAATACTGCATGGTGCAGGCATCAAACTTTTTTCCTTTGCAGAATACTCTCTTTGTATAAATTTAAAAAGAAACATGAACTGAAACCTAACCAGAACAGAACAAATAAAATTCATGAAGTAGTACTTTTACCTTTGAGTCATGTCAATATTAAAACAGCTTAGAGGGGATACAATTTCACTCACTTGAAATCCTTTTAACTCTTCACAGGGATTTGACTTTTATTCAGAATAACATGGAACAACTTCAGCCCCTAAAACAAGAGCATCTGTCTTTCCAGCCACAAATTATTGATCCTGCTACAGAAGTTGTGGCTTGGGTTATGCGCCGATGTCAAACTACATGATCATACCGATTTTGAAAACTTTGTCTAATTTACTCAGATTATATAATTCAACACTGAAATGATCACTTAGTTATCCTTGCTCAACAACAAGGTAATTAAGAAGCTTTATTTTCAAAACTACTTAGGTAGATGCCCAGATATAGGTTAAGCAATACTTCTGGGGAAAAAAAACCAAAACCCAAACAATCCAAAACAAACAAAAAAAACCAAAACAAAAAAAAAAAACCCACAACACACCAAACACCAAAAACAACAGAAAAAAGTCTGCCATGTTTTTACTTAATTTTTACTGCTATATTAACAGATAAAAATAAACAGGGAAGAGCTGAACCATGCAACTGTCTCACTTCTTCCCAAAATTCACCTGTACCTGCTATGTCATCTACAGTTTCAGAGCATCAGAAGAAAAGCTGTCTGGGTATATGCTGATCTTCCCATGATGGAGAAAGAAAACTTTCCAGACAGATTTTTTTTTTTTTTGCTCTTTGACTATGCTCACGATAGCCCAGACAGTCAAGCATGTATAAATGGACATTTATGTACCTTTATGTGACCATTCCCAAAACTATCTTGAACATCACTGACATTTACCTAATTCTCCTCTCTACCCCTTACATCTCCCTCCCCAAAAGTTACATTAATTCAAGTAAATTATTTTTTTTAGTGCCAATAAGCTTAGAAAAAGCAAACAAATAGGTAACCTTGTTCAAGAAACGTTTCCAAATAATTCAAGAGGTCAACATTGCTTTACTTTTGAAACATGGCAGCTTGACAGCTCTTCTTTCCCCTTCTCCCATCTGCTTTAATGTTGTCTAACCTCTAAACTGTAGCCCTTGTACTGCCACCACGCCACCACCGACTGCAAGTTGCTCTCCTAGTTGCAATTACAAATTACTGTCCCATCATTTTCCTGCATTTAAGGCTGTCAGTAGAGTTGTCACAAGTACGTAATTGCTGTACGAGACCCTCACAACTGGCTTCTGCTCTGATCTATGGAACCACTCAATTCCACAGCTGTCAGAGTGCTGACACCAACTGCAGTTAATGACACCGCATCATCTCTCTGCCTCGTTTACCTGCCGACCCCGCAAACAAATGGACGCTAGCAGGGAAGATAGGGAAGCGAGCAGCAGCTCCGAATTTGTCATAATCACTATGATCCACTGAAGAAGAAAATCAATTCCTCTTAATCGAATAGAGTGACTTATTAAGGGTTATAAGTCCTGCCTGGAGAGCTGTACTGATTTGATTATGCAGGGAGAGAAATTAGCAAAGAGCTCTTGAATTGTTTTTCCTTTTGTCTTCTGGCTCAGAGTTGCTGTGAAATGACTATCTTATGAAAATCTGAGTAAGCAAGTCATTCTTTGATCAGTGAGACCAGTAGGAAAAAGGGTATCAAAAAGGTTCCTGAAGTGTTAACAGGGAGGGATGTGAACAAACACAATATGTGCATCACAGCATTTCTGATTCTTGATTGAAGCAGCACAGCCATGGCACGTACCCAAGACAAACACCTGAGACTTTCCAGAACAGCCACCTTCAGCTCAGCAGCACCACAGCCACTGGGCAGGGTGACAAGGAATGGCTTGGATTGGGACATAATGCAACTACAATTGAAAACTGACCCAACATCCAGCCTGCGACTACAACCCGTCTTCACTTAAGAAATGTTTTCTAGAGTTTAGAATCAGTGATTCCAACATGAACCTTCACAAACACTACTCAAGAGATTAGAAAGCAAGGGAGTAGAATAAAGATAGAGATGGAAAAAACATTTAAGATGAGAACTGGCAAAACAGAGTTTCTCTCTTCAGTTAAAACAGCACATAGCAATCGTGCATTTAGAGTGTACCACTGGCTTTTAAGCATTAGATTCAGAATAAGATTTAACCAACCCTAACAGGGAACCTGAGACGGGGTTTTTTGTGTGTTCAAACTGGAGAAAAACATGCATAGAATAGATGTTTGGTTTGACCTTTCAAAGCAAGAATCACTGTAATTAATGGAAGTTCTGTACCAGCATGTTCCAGGACCACCTTGACTTCTACAGATGCAATAAAGCTGTGCCATAGCTTTTATTGGCAACAGTAGGCTGGGCCGTCCGAGATGGAGGCATACAGGCAAAATTTAAGTGAAGTAAATGTTAGAGTTCACACATATCAGCTAAATGACCTTGTTCACTAATCTTAAAACTATTTCAACAGCCTTCTCAACACACCAAGACCAAAGAATTTTAAAGACTAGGTATTTATTCCATATTATCATAATTCTGTTCTTCACTACAAATTCCAAAGTGAAGCAGCCTTGGAAAATATCAAATTTAATTACTACAGTTCTTAATACAGTCTATGTGGAGTTCTAAGTTTTGTGCAAGGATCATATTCAAGCTGAATAAAAGTTAACTGGGTCTTCTTTTGTTCCCATACCACAATATTTTGTGGTTAACACTGGTATTGCTAGGTAGTAGAAAATCAGTTCTAATATTTTACACAAAGCTGTACTCATAGTTTTAATCACGATGATTTTGCTACTTACAATTAAAGTAGTATTTAAAAATAAGGACTCGCAGATTAAAATAGAGATTCTGTCAGTTTCTAAAATATGCTTATGCTAGTCCCCTAGAAACCCCAGAGACACAGCAGTAATATCCGTGTGATGAATTACATTTATCATGCGCCTTTGACCACCTCAACTGCTCTTTGCATGCTAATTCATCACTTTGGGAATTATTCAACCATTCCAGGCCCTTGAGCTTCAATTGCACACCATTAGAAGTTACAGAAATTACAGCTGCTGGGTATATCTTGTTCACCTGGGTTTAAACACACATAATGCTGATGAAATCTTCAGGATTAGGAAATCTAACTGCTTAGGATCTCAGAATCTGTTAATTCACACCTGTAAACAGTGATTTCCTGAGTGGATATTGATGGCAAAGTGAAAGGGAAGTTTCTGATATATAGGTCCCTGGTCTTAAGTATCTGGATTCCATAACCTGTTCCAAAATCCTTCCAGAGTTGAGGAAGGATATTGGCAGGAAGCATTCAGAGGATCTTGGTTCATAAAACCCTGAAGTTTAGGAAGGGTCCTATTTCTTTCCTTTGCTTTCCCCATCACAGCACTCTCAAGAGGTCATCCTGAAGGCAGAGTCAAATATGGCCTCTTCAAATGAAATGATCGCAACGCGGTAAGGTGATAAGCAAAAGAAAGTAGCCTTGGGAAAAACAGCAGACAACCTTAAGATGACACTAATAATCTGGAATATAATAAATATGTACCCACACAAAGCTACACATTTTTACAGAAATATATTAATACAGACAAGCATTTCACAATTCTTGTTCGGTATTTCCTACTATTTTAATACACTTACTAGTCAATACTAACAGGAAATTAATCAGTACTGCAAGTTGCCAAGTAAATCTCCCTACTCTACATAAACACTGAATTTAATAATCCATTCATTGATCAGATTTACAGTTCACACTGTTTTCGGATGTTCTGGTAAATTAGTATTTCCTCCTATAAGCATTAGAGAAAGAGTTTACTAAAGAAATGCCAGCAAGTATATACTATGCTATATGGTTAGACCTATAAGCATCATTTAATTCTCAATACAAAAGCAGCTCTACCAAAATAGTCCCCTTTGACAGCTTTAACTACAACATCTATTTTTATTATGATTTTGAATATAATAAAAATGGACACATTACAGGAAAGGACCTGTATTAATCAGAAAGCCCAATACCAGCACTTGCCAATAACCTGAACTTGGATCACTGTATTGCTTTATTGTGCCAAAACATTCAAGTGCACTGAAGTTAGGACTAGGAACTGCTTTGCAATACATATTACTACAGCATTATTCTAAAACTTGATATATTCTTTTCCCGATTGTACAAAACTGTATCATTTCACCAATTAATCCTGTTTATGATAAACAGGTCAAACAAATCAAATACAAAACAATTAATTCTCACTTTTTGAATGATTTGAAAGGTGTTGCTACAAGAATATATATAGCTTTAAAAAAATATGAGAATGACGACAATTTTTTAGGTATTAAAACTAGGAACATGTACCAGAGAACAGCTAGCTTCCTTTTTGCAGCATACATGAAACTTATTTGGTTCCAATAAAACTAAGCTCCTCCAACCACAGTTATACAGCTATATGTGAATAACAGCACTGCTTTTAAATTTTTTAAGGGTATGTCCATATAGGTAGGATATTTTCATAAAGTTTATTCATCAAACCCAAAGGAATAAACTCTTTAATGGCATTTCTGTTATTAAATGACTTTTAAGACTATTTTTCCTATCATGAGATATTAAATATAAAATGAATGGAAAAAATTACTTTATATTAATTTTTTTTTTTAATAGAATGTATTCTAAATCCATCTGCAAAGTTGAGCTACAAATTAAAACTTCGGTAAAGAAAGATCCGCCAGTCATTTTAGCACTTTCTTTGGGCCAACCTATCTGAGGCGGCTGCAAACCTACATTTAAAGGTCATATATTTTCTTTTAAACCAGCTTCCAAATGCATCTCAGAGAATGGGCTATGAGACTGGTTTAAAGCTTTATTCCCCTCTGCAGTTACAAGTCATCACAATGCTGACTCTAATCAGGTTACTCTGCATCTGTCCATCACAAATAACCTAGTAACAACTAAATGGATTGCCATAAATCTTTCAATTAGAATTTATAACTTTATTAGCACAATATTTTTTGAACTGATTGCATTACTTTGAAGAGCAGCTTTCATTTATTTTGTCATTTGGGGGTCAAATGTGTACAATGGCTGGAAGCTGCACATACAATAGGAAGCCTTACATCAACTTCATGGTGGTCTCCAGAATTTCTCTTCTTCAGAGACTGTAGCCAAACTTTTAAAGGAATACATTGCTTGCTGTGTTGAGGTTGAAATAATGGTATGCCACTTGGCTAAATGTGACCAAGTTTCTTCATGACACACAAGGGTCATACTGCCACTTTTATGGCCCTGATAAAGCTTCATAAAAGAGTAATTTGTCATTAGGCAAGTTTTTCAAAGGGTTTTATGTCCTTTTTTGGTTTTGCTTTAGGGCAGCTGAAATGCATGCCAAGGATCAAATCTCTACACAGGGGATGAGTATCAAGTGATATTCAGTGATCTTAACAAATGTGGCTTCATACATCTGTATCTTGATCCATCAGGCAGGAAAAAGCTTTATTTTCCTAAAAACTATGAAGTATTTGTTTCGTTATTACACAAGTACTGTGCATGTTCTTTACTGAATTGTAACAATTCAAAACACACACATTATGGTTAAGAAAAGGAAATAACCCGAGCAGCTGATTTAGATGAATATACTTCAGCATTTTAAATTAAATACACTGGAATACAAACATAAATGCATTCCTGTTAAATACACTGGCGCGCACACACTTACACCCCCAGAATCAAGGGAGTTTTTGTTTTAAGGAACTAAATTTTCCAACATTTTAAACATAAAATGTGAAATGGGGGAAAAAGGTTAAAGATAAAATTCAACAACAGCAGCTATTTTAAAGAAGCTGAAACTAAAGCCACTTTCTTATCTGAAGACTGGAAAAGTTTAGTTCAAGTGAAAACAGGAACCTTCACAAGATGAAGGCTCAGGAATATCTATGCATTCATTTTGTGTTTCGCTTATTATTAAATGGGAGTTCCCAAAGTTCTGCAAGGCTGTTAACAGACATTAGAATCTCTGGTGAGGTCTACGGATAACTTACCAGCATCACTGAGGGCGTGTGTGTGAATGTAAACTGAGATACAAATAACAATTTACTACTGTTTGCACTTAAAGAGGTAGGTGAAAGGTGCATAACAGGTGAAAAGTACATGTACAAGGAGACCATGGTCTAACAAAGTACTTGAGCCTCATACTTACATGCTATAGAAAAAAAAAAAAAAATTAACCTTCTTGCTAAAAAGCTATGGAGTCACTAGTTTTGATTTTTGTTTCTTCCTTAAAAACACCTAAGATTTTGCTCAAAAAGAGAAAGAAACCTTGCTAAGTAAATTATAGAAAGCAACTGGTTTTTTACTGCTTGTATTATTTCTTCATATAATTTTACCACAACACAACCTCACCCAGTGGTGACCATCTACTTATTTCCTACAGGGCCTTCAGCCTCCTAGAATCTGTTGCAAAGGCCCTTTCAAATGAATGAAATTTAATGACCTGTCCCTCTGGTCCAGGCCACTACTCAGAGAATTTGACAGTCAGAGCTGTGACAGAACTCGTTAGCTCTTCAAATACTACTATTCCCCTTCTTCAGTCTTAGATCGATACATTAAATGATCACAACATCACGCCACACTTCCTCTGTTTCCTGGACAAGCCACAAGTCACATGAGAGTCAGGGAAGGACGAATACTTCTGTAGTCTGAAAGACCCAAGCTCTACGTTTGCCGTGGCCTATTTGGCCAGGACTGTTGAAGTCACAAACTAGATCTGTCTTTGTTCTCTGTGTGCAAAATATTTCTAGCGCTACTTCTAGTACTCAAGCACTACAAACTTTAGAAAGGAAAAAATACCACCCCGCTTCATTCAAAACTTCAGCAATACACAGCAACTGAAGTACGAGCAAAACTTTGAACAAGCAAGGTACAAAAAATAACTAAGCATCATCCATTTGGGGCACTGACTCAGACTGCGGTCCACCAGAAAATGGTGTATGTGGTCAGGTAATTACACACCACTCCAATAAAGCAGAATTAATGTTTGACAGGACACCTTTTATCTACATATAATTCTCATTTTATATGTAAAGTTAAATATAAAACACATGCCACCACCCCGACATAACTGTGCTTTACTTTGTATTGTCCAAAATAAATGCATTACACAGGCAAACGTGCCGCTGCCATACCTGAATTCAGAAAAGAACAGGTCTACGTTGTTACATAACAAATCTGCCCTGCTTCTAATTGTGCTAACCTAGGCCATTTGAATAGTGGCTTGCAACCTAATATTCGGCACCCAAGCATACTTAAGCACCCCAGCAAACAAGTCAGGACTTGATATTTCTATGCACAGCCTAGGTCTGGCACGACAGGAACCATGAGTGTCTCTCAAGCACACATGCTAACTAAGAGTCAGAAACACCCAGAAACAGAAAATCAGAAGCACAAATCACCCTCCTTCCTGCTTTCATGCACTTCTAAAGTTTTCTTTAACTGAACTTTTACTTGAAAGTAAATTTGTTAGATAGTCCAAGATTCCTAGGCTAGTTCATTTCGAAGATGCTATGGGAAGAAGCGTCAGCTGTTAGAAATCACACTGTATTAGTTTTTAAACATACATTCCCCAAATGAGGCAAAATAACTTCTGGTTTATCTTTACACACCTGCCTCTTACTGTAGTGAAGTTTTAGGAAAGAGTCCTTAAAAATGTTAAATAGCTTACAATAAACCAACAGTGTATTATTCCATAATAAATAAAAATGCAATAATTTAAGCAGCAATATGATTATCTTCTATACTAGAACCCTATTAAAGCTCTAAAGAAAACAGGAAAGAAATATTAGGAAAATATAATTAATACTCATGTATTGTCTAAAACCTACAATTTCTTCTGTGCAAAAGCATCTTCACAGAGACTCATAAGGAAGTAGAACGGTTACGTTGCAAAGATAGGCCAGTTTATTCACTGTTCATAGTTTATGTTTAGGAGACAGGGTTTGAATCTCTGTTGCTGATTCCCCTTCAAATTTAATTATATTACAAAAATCACACCATTTTTGAGTACAGTTTCCTGTGGCTCCTGACTGGCAACGACCACAAGGTCCACATTTGTCTGTGGTGCTCATACAGAACACAAGCAATGCAAGCTTATACCAGCCTGAGGACCAGTAAGATGGTGAAGAAATACAAAAAAGGAAATACAAGCCATCCATATCAAACTTTAAATCCATCAGACATGTTGGTCACATTATTCACCAGATTGTTGTGCTGTCAGGATGAGAGATCACAAGATTATATATATATATATACACACACATTAATGCTTGTAATATTAGTAAAACACACTATACTGAAAAAAGCCTTGTGTTAGACTATAATATAAAAAAAATTCACAGTCCTGGCATAAATTTGAGAAGGCTTTGTTTTTGCAGCTCTGAATCTAATAATCTAAGCACTGCACTCATTTTTAGGAAGCTTTCTTATTTTTTCTCTCAGCATTTAGGTGACAAAATACATTAATATATCTAGATATTAGAGCAAAAAGCATCATCTACCCCAACATCTGCTAAAAATGGTTCTCTTTTGTAACAACAGTTTTCATTCTTAAGCCTATCTAAGGCCACCTAAAAACTTGGTCATAACAAACTCTATAAATTTATAAAGATGTAAACACTATTTCTCAATACAAAGATAGCATGTTCAGTTTTAACAAAATCAGACAAAACTTCTGTACTTAATTTCCTTCCTGATTAAATTCCCCTTTAATTTAAAACTACAAGTTTTTATCAGTTATGACTATATGTTTTAAGAAGCTTATTTTTAACTCAAGACCATACAGCTGTAAAAGCAAGAAGTACTTAGTGTACTTAAAACCTCATTAGATTGATCTGTATTATACTTAACCACTGAAATGGAAAACTAAGAATATTAATATGGCAGCTTTGACATTACAACAATTGATGCAAATTCTAGGGTCTAACCTGATAATTCCTGCATGCTTCCCCCAGTGAAAGAGCAAACTATTGTCATATTATAAGCATATATGCAGTTTAACCTTACTTCATTTTTGTAACAGGGAATTGTGACAAAGAACCGGAATTCATTTTCTAAAATAATACATCTTATGTGTCAATAAAAAGAAACAAGAGAAGTCGCAAGAATTAATGAGGTTGATTATAAGTCAGAGACCTCAAAAGGATATTATCAACTCTAAAGCAAGTCAAATGTCAAACTTAGGTTAAAAGTCACTTCAAGTACTGCATTATTCTTCCACACTTTGGGACAAGCCCCTCCAGATTCATGCCTTCTTATAATTTTTCCCATCTCGATATATTCAAAACACTTATCAAAAGAAAAATCAAGTAGGCAGCTGAAAAGGCACCTTTGCAGACACATAATAAACACCTATATGCATGTGAAGTCTCTCTGGGCTAAAAGAACAACTTGTGTACAAAGCTGCCCATGTGGTTAAACCCTGATCATATCCACTGAGTAAACAGTGCTCTTGTATCAACAGGAACAGAATGTCTCACAGCTACCTGCCATACAAGCATTATTTTAGCATTTCACATCAGCAATATACTTAGCCTCAAACACTCTTGAGATAAAGTAGTATTGATTAATATTTTTTAAAATAGGGGTGGTAATACCTAAAAGTCTGTAGCAGAAGAAAGTGAAACCGTAGTGCTTTCTTATCCGTTCTAATCAAAATCTAGAAGGAATAGGGAATATTAGCTAAAAGGAGGAAATCAAAATCTATACTAGCAAACACTGTATACAATGGACATTATAAACTGAATAAAAAGGAAGACATTTTCTTTCTTCAATCTGTTTCTACAAAAATTTAACCCACCATTACTTTCATAGTGAACCCGTGAAAATCGTTTTGAACCCATGAAAGAACTTAAGAGCTTGAACAAGATCCATTCATTCGCTAACTGATGCAAGCACTGACTGTAAGGTTTGCTTCCGACTTATTTTAGTACTAGTAATAAAAACTGTACTTTAATCTTCTGGGGGTTGGGGGGGGTGAAGAAAAGAAGAAAACTCAATCATTTTACCTCCTCTCAAAGCATTTTTCCCCTTTGGCTGCACATGACAATAAAGGTTTCAAATGTCGTACTTGTAAACTAACTGGAATTAAAAGGTGTCTCTGTGGAATTGCTATATTAAATGGATACTAAAGTTGCTCCTGATTTAAAAGAAAGATATGAATTAGGTACTTGAAAGACCTGAAAAAGTGGAAAATAAATAGGCTCTGAAGCCTCCCAGAAATAAACCCCTCTAGATTAAGGGCTCGAAGAACTAAGCATTACAACTCTAACATTAAACATGACTATTAGCCCACTACAGTAAGTAAAACAATTTTGCTTCTATAAAGATATTTGTTACCAGCTGGTATAATGCCCACATAGAAGCTTTATTGCACTTTAAATGATGCAAGTAATCGTTCTCTAAAAACTCCCTCCTTGTCTTTTATGAAGTCCAGTGGGTTACAGATTAAAACTCATATTTACTCAAAGGCACATACGATGAAACCCCATTCTGCTTGTGTTGTCTGGAGCCCTTTGCAAGATGAAGAATAATGACAAGAAACAAACTTGAAATTTCTCCACCAATGCTAGATTTCACTTCACTGCTACACACATCATTACACTCAATTCCATCTTTGAGGTCAATACGTCAAAAAAGTATTAGATAAGTTTATTTGCTTCAGAAGTTACTTACAACACAGGAAACAGGAGTGCCATGGGGGAAAACACCCTAAAAAAACCCAAACACACTGAAAGCCCCCACTATTTGACACTTGTTCTTTGGTCATTTATTTTTTTCCCCTGTTAATTTTCACAGTTTTCCTGAAGATCCAGCCATCTAGAACTAACATTTGTCTGACTTTTTTCTGAAGCAATTATGTCCATTATTCCCTTTATACTTGTTTAGAGTACATGATGTGTATGTGATATTTGAGCTAAGAAGCAGGTGTTATTTCTATTATTTATAAATATTATTTTATTTCCTTTAATAAAGTTTTTACTGAAATTAGACTGAAGTCACTTGCACATTTTCACCTGCTTTACATCTGCCTGATGGAGTGGGCTTTGTCTGTCACTTTCTGACACCAAGATTATTCTTCGTAGGTACACACAGCTTTATGAAAATAAAAGCCTTAGGAGCACCAACAACTCATCAACCTATAAATAAGTGGACTTAAGGTGCAATACGAACTTTTCAGATGTTTTAATGATGTTTCTCTGCAAGTCACCTATGGCATGTCAAATATGCCATTTGGAAGTATATCTCCCCCAAATGCTGTATTTGAGATTGCAACAGTAGGATAGCACACTCATATTACACCCCTTTGTTCAGCTGTTAGATACCTGCTGTGTCACTGTTTTCCACTTCAGGAGCAGTAACTTTAGCCCAAGCTTATGTCCAGTTCCACCGCGGAGATCACTGCACATCTCAACATATTCTGAAAAGCTGTATTTCTTATCCTTTCATTATCAAGATTACAAAATGTGCCTTAAGGAAGGGATAACTATTCAAACCCTGTAAGTGACATTTAAGCATCTCTTAATGTTCATGAAGTATATAGTATCAGGGTAAGCTAGTAAACTCGGAGTTAAAGGATAGCAGCATTCTTAAATTAAGGTAAATAAACGCAACTACATTGCAAGTGCCTCTCCAGTGAACTATGATACATAACAAATAAGAAGAACATAGCATATGTTCTATAAATGCTATCTTCCAATATAGCTCCACACATTAAGCTATTAAAATAATGGGAGGGTATCTCCCCTTCATGCAGGGCCTCTAAGCTTGTTCTGTATCTTCAGTGTTTACTGAAAACAAGGATATGCCATCAGGAGAAAATAACTAAAGTTGTGTTTATCTCTAAAAGTATATAAAAAAAAAAACCCAACCAATCATAAGATGTTCCAATAAAGCTAGAAAAAGAAGAATTTACCATAGGGCCTTGACTGCTGAAGGACAAAACATTTTTCTTGAAAAATCTTTTCCCTTTCTTTTTCATTCAAGTCATTTACCATTCTCTCTCCCCTCATCTTCCTCCTCGCTTATTACTTTTATACAACATTTGCACATCTAGTAGAAAAATCACTCCCTTTGTGAGGTGTGTAACTCAAATGAGAAACACAAGAATTACTCAGTAACATCACAGGCTGAAGTGCAGGGAGTTGTTTTACTATCCATTCCCACATTGTAGCAAAATTTTGCTGTGGAAGAATTAACAGATAAAAGAACTGTTGGCTATCTGGTAATCGAATATACATGCAATCTCAAACTATGTTTATGTTTAACACCCTATGCTCCACGCTTGAAAAGGATTTGTAGAAATATGGTGGGAAGATGCTATGGGGATAGACGATGCTACAAGAAAGCGTGGCTAAGTAAGTAGAAGAAATAGCAATTCATATTCTGAAGATCAGAATGCAGAAGGAATGAGTGCTCCCTGAACCTCTTTGAAGACAATGGTGTTTGAGCAATCTTCTGCTCAGTGATCCAGTAGACAAACCAGCAGAGTAATAGTCCCATAAAAGGAGGAGTGGAAATCTCTATATTTTAGTGATAAATAAAAATTACAAGAACAACAACAGAAACAACTGAGGAGATGATCTCTAATATTAGAGGAATTTCTTGAGGAATAACTTCCCCACCATGACAGCCACTGTTCCTTTGGTAACTTTGACAATGCTCAGGTGTCTAAACTGGTCCTTCCTCGTCATTCACTAGATCTCTTGAGCATCCTTCTGTTTTGTCACAAGTTTAAATGTAAGTCGTCTCTGATTTTTATAACCTAGAAGTACAGTACTGTGCCATCTCCAGCTGGGCTTACTGACTATAATTTCATGATTGGACTCTAGAAAAAAATCCTAACCTTAGATAGGCTGCCAGTCAGCAATAATAAGATTCACTGTGTAACAGGAACAAAATGAAGAAGTCTCTAAAAAGATACTTGTTTCAGTGTGAATTTGCTAGTTTTAGACTTCAAAAAACATTACATAAGCATCCAGTTACTCAAAGCCAAAGCCCCTTCAATTATTTAAAGTAGCTTTATTTCCTGAAACACTCCAGGAAAAGACAAATACTGGTGAATTACAGCTTTGTAACTTACTAAGCTTGCTACTGACCCTAGCACACACTTAAGCAGTTGGTACTAATGAGCGGTTTTATCACCAGAAAAGACTATGCCCTTCCAATTCCTGTGGCATCTGTCCTATCAATTCTGAAACCAACATTCCCAGTACCTAGATCCACAATCACACAGGTAGCTGTGCATGTTATTGCTCAGGCAAATGCATTATGAATGCTCAGATGATGAACTATGCTAAAGCCAGGTGTCAGAGGTGATGAAACTGATAATCCATCAGTAATTTTCTACCTACCATAACAGCTCTGACCCATTGAACTAAATGAATGTATTTAATCACCGACTAGTCAACAGATCAGAAAATGCCACAGGGTAAAGAGTGTGTCTTGACAAAGAGGAGACAGCCACTACCTAAACCACTGTCACAAACAGAAAAGTGTATCTTATCTCAGCATCTCACCCACAGAGACAGATTCAACCTGAAACCATATTATACAGCAAAAAGAGTTTATGACAAAGTACAAAACTCCTCTTGTAAGATTTTCTTTAAGAGAATAATTTTGGTAATACAGCTCAGACTGTTTTTCCTTGTAAACAGATTAGGTTAAAACCACAAAAACCCCCTCCTCCAATCACTTCTGATGAAACATAGCCCAAATAACACGAGACAAGCAAAGGTTGCTGCGTTTATAGCAGGTTTTTCAGCACTTTCTCAATGATACGTTCTAGCTCTGGTCTGACTGCTGCCAGATTCATGACTAAGAAGAATGGCAGGCCAAATCTTGCACCCTTCACAGAACTCAAACTTTTCCTGGCATGTAAAAAGCTGATGACATAGAAAGTGGTACTTTCCCCAGGTGTTCCTATGGCAAAACAACATGCCTCCCCAGCACTGGGTTATTAATGTCTCATTTTCCTGATGTTCTGTGTTGGCAGCCATGACAGAAAGCTTTGAACTTCTTTATTCACACTTGTTTAATCCTGTCTCCACACAGCACATCACAGCCTGTGGGGCTAGGAAGATGGATGAGTGCAACCAAGGCCACGAGGGGGTCAGGGTCATGGTGTCACTGGATCTCAATAACTCCATCACTCACTGTAGCAGGCACTTCAGAGGTCACCTCAACTGATGAGTTTGAGATAGGCAAAGGAAAAAACGGCTGGCACAAGTGTACACATATTCCCAGCAGCTGACGCTACATATGGAAACAAGAACAGATCCTTATGTACACTGCCCCTTGAGTTCCTAGGGTTGTTTTCAGTCTAATTAGGAGGGGGGGGGGGGAAAGGGGTTTCTTTACAAATATCTGATTGGCATCATGGCTGAAGCACAGAGGCTAAAGAGAGGACCGCTAAAAGTCAGAAAAAAATTATTTCTTCTGTAACAATTTGAATATGTATTGGACTAATGGAAAGGGAGCAAAAAGTACACAATGTCATAGACTGGCTCTATTATACAGTGAGAGTGGACGGAAATACACACGTTTCCTACCACAGCTGTATTGTGCACACTATGCGCCTAACAAAGAAGTTTCTTTGAAGCACAGACAGCAACAAACTCCTACACCATCCATTACTTACGAATTTTAATATGCATCAATGATAGAGCCTACTTCTTAAAAGATAAGTATTTACCATATATATGTATTTCACACAAACACATATAGATAATATATATAAAATTATATGGTAGTTAAATAGCTGTATCTGTACAGTTCCTAAAGAATATTGCCAATATTTCATTATAATTTAAGAGTTCATATTTATTGATACATTGCACACTGTATCCTGTTTGTTCACCAGTTCTGCATGTCACTGATAGGAACCTTGATGACATGCTGATACAATATGGTTCCTTTCTCATAGCTTTTAACTTCTACATTTTACATCCATTCCTCATAATAAACCATTCTGCAAAAGTTAAATTATTTCCAAGAGAGCTGAAAATTAGCATTGTTAAACTATCTTTAAGCACATCTGTAGCACTGGAATAAAACAACTGTGAGAGGGGCTTGGTACAACAGAAAACAAGTTCTCATTTGTTCAGTGTGCAGGTGTATAATGAGAAAAGTGACATATAAATCTAGATCTGCACACATGCACAGTGTATTTATGATAACCAGTCAAAATATTTTGATGAATGACAAAATTAGCAAGCAAATTACATAAAGAATAGTAAAAGACAAGCTTTTTATTCTAGTAAATGAAAACAAGTCCTTACAATCTGACCAAGTTATTTGATAAGAAAATCCAGATTTAAAAAATCCTGGGCTCTGTCCCAAACTCCCCATTTCCAATTTCACAACAAATTTAAAATCATAGATTTCAGCGGAAATACTGTTTAGACTATCGACACTGGTAGGGAAAGAAGCAATTCTAAACAATTTGCAAATCAAATTGTACCACCACCTTCTGCTTTTTTGGGGGGTTTGCTTTTTGCTAGGGGGAGGTGGGGTTGGGGGTGGTGGTGGTGGTTTGGGTTTCTTTTGTTTGGTCAATTTTCTTTGGGGTTTTTGTTTGGTTTTGGTTTTGTTTTTTGGTTTTTTTGTTTGGGTGTTTTTTTTTTTTTCAAAATATCAATTTCTTAGAGACAAAGGAAAGCTTTTTGTTTTAATTTCTGCAATTTCTCTCCTTATGGCCCACCTTCTGAAAAGTTTCTTTATATTAAGTGCTGCCAGGACTTGGGGTGTTTCCACATCTTTCAATAGACAGATAGAATCAAGGTTTACATAATGCATATAAGATCTATTAAGTCCCAAATTTACAGGAACTAATACTTTCAGAATCAGATGTTGCTCAAATGGGAACGTAATCTGAACAAAAGCATGAAGAAAGTCACCTGGTTTCTATAGTAGGCACAGAGAGGCAAACAAAATAAAGAATAGCCTTCATATTCTTAAGATATACTACCAATCAAAATCTTTGGCTTCTGCTCTTGGTTCTGCAATCAACATGACACATGACTTTGAACAGATGGCTCTGAATCTACAGAAAACATGACTGATGTACACTATTGCCACCGCTGACTTTTAGCCATGATATCCAAGAGTGGACTTTACAGGGTTGCGTCAGGTAATTTAATTGCTTCTACAGTACAATAAGAATTGTATATATGCTAATTAAATGAACAGGGGCTCCAACATATGTGTCTTTAGCACTTAGAATGGCTTAAATCGTGTTTCCCAGATGAATGTCCAAACTGCAGGCTACTTATCTCCCCTTCAACAATCCAAAGAGCGAACATAATTTAATCAACCCATGAATTAGACTGCTTGAGGAAGACAGGATTTCTACTTGCAGGTCCTAAACTTGAAATATAAAAGAAATGCATAAAAATGAGAAGACAGTTAGAGTTAGAGTTAGAAACAACATAGATGGAACACAAAATCGAATTCATTAAAAAAAAAAGTTAAATTTTATTGCCATTTCCTCTTTAGTAATGAAGATGCTTTTCTAGAAAAGTTCATTTAACCTTCCAGTTTGCATCAGTAGCTTCTAATTTTTACCCAAACCGTGCTCTCATACGGGCTTTGTTATCAATTTAAAACCATTATACATCAAGAAAAAAGCAAGGTGCAGAGAAAGAAAGAAAACTCCTCTTATGTACACATCTTTACTGCAAGATTGTCCGTACAAAAGATAAGAAATACCTCGGTGACTAAGGTGACAGTGTTTCACCCATACCAGAAACTTTCAAATACTACGGGCTTTCCACTGCCTGTGCCTTTTTCAGATTCTAACCAAGGAAAACAATTGTACTTCCCCAGAATCCATGAGGAAAATGAGCCACTTAAAGTGTTCAAGCTGACGTGTTCTCCTAAACATTGTCTGTCTCTCTCACTAGCCAAGACAGACCGCTGTGCCTGACGAACCGACTGGTGTAACCTAGCAGGGCGTTATGCCACTACCTCCCACGTAAAAAAGGAAAGTTATCCTGGAAACTGAGGTCACAGTCCCAGCTTTCAAACCCAAGAAATAATAAAAGTGTTTCACTCAAAATCACTGTGTAACCATATTCCAACAAAAATGTCTCCTCATACTAACAGCTGATAATCTGCATATTCCAAGGGCTATATGTGCATGTAAAACCTATGAAGAATTTCTCTTCAGGACAGTAATTTCTTTCGTCATCATCAATTTCTTTCTTCCTTATAAAATAAAAACTAAGAAATTTTATATAAACTATCTCAAAAGTTTATATAAACTCAAAAGTGCTCTTCTGGACAAAACATAGGAATTCTTACATTCTAACCACACCTAAAGTTCCATTTAATATCTGTCTGCTAATATACAAAGTGATCATGCTATTGTCTGCAAGGTTTAGGAGTTTACAATACTGTCAGTCACCAAGTGCAGTACATATAGCACTGAATAATTAATTTAAAAGGTTGAAGTCAGAGAGTTGCAATGAATTCTTTTGTTGTTTTTCCACACCTACGTTCTCCTAAATTATACTAGAGTGTGTGCCCATACACAGCAGATGGGGAACTTTTAGCATACATTATGATCTAAAAAATAATTCAAAGGATTAGCCAATGTAAATTTTTCTGCAAGATTGCTGCTGATCTTAACTGCCTAAATAGGGGATATTTTTCCTCAGATTCCCTTGTAGGGGTTGGTGGGTTTAGATTGTAACCCAAGCAGAGTGAGAGCCAGTGAAACTGTTTCCTTCCCACAAGCAACCTTCACAAGGCTCAGCCTTGCTGGGCTGGTATGCTGCTCATAGGCTGACAGAAACCTGTTTCTGTCCCATTCATTTCATCAAATGATATTGCATAAGGGGTGGGCAAGAGGCAGGCTGAAGTCCAATTAGTAGAAGCAAAGTCCTCCAGCAAGATGCAGGTGGATTAAGAAACTGCCAATTTTGAAAGCCAAGGCCACCTTCTACTTCTGTATACCAGATTAGGCAACAAGCCCAGCAGGGCCCAACAGGAGGATCACATTAAACAGGAAGAACTGGATGACATTGAAAAATAGTGTAGGTGATACTAGATGAAGTGGAATAACAGAAAGTGCAAGGTCATATGTTTACAAACTGATCACAGGGAACTTTACTGTAAAGTAGAAGCTTGTCTGTTACGAATTAGAGAGGAAGAGAAAGATCTGTATCGGATGACTATAGAATGACTGAGCTACCAAATGCTTAAAAAACAGCGAAACAGATCAAAGGACTGATAGATAAGAGAACAGTGAAGGTGGTTATTAACATTAGTTCATCACGCACAGCATGCAACTCTTGAAATACTACACGCAATCTACCCACCCATGACTAGAACAGGTGAAGAATGACTACTAGGATCAAGCAAATATTTTCCAAGACAACACGAGCTTTTCTTGTTTAATTTAGCAACAGCAGAAAGGAGGAGTGATACCACTGTGGTACATAAATACAAAAGAAAAAAAAAACCACACAACTGAACTAAAGGAAAATCAGATCACAAGAACAATCATAAATAAAGCATGTTTATGTTTTCATTGGAAACATCAGAACTATTTTTCTTACCATTCGAAGACCTAAGTTCCAAGACAGGCTTTCAACAGAAATAGGGAGTGGAGTGAGCTCAGGCATGAAGGGGAAAGCAATCAAACTGCTTTTGAAAGCGCAGTTTGAAGTGTTTCTGAACAGAATTACAAAATATAGCTGTGCAGAATGCAGGGGACTCCGTGAGCCAGGGCTCCCAGTTCTCTACATCTCTATATCCCCTTTGTACAGTGGCAGAGAGTTCTACAAGACAGCAAAAAGTGACTGTGTATGCCTCCCTCTTCTAACATAATAATTTCCAAAGTATCAATATACATTCACATCATTGCCACTTGAAAAAATTCATTCAAGAGGAGTGGAACCATACCACCACTTAATTTCCTACATAATTTCCAAATAGGAGAAACTTACTCAAAATCTAACAACAGTGGGAGCACTGAAATGAAAGTACCACCAAAGCCATGATTAAATTTTAGTCCTCTAAAAACAGGAACAGGGGGAATAACCTCTCTGAACAAGGACAATGAATTTAAAAAAAAAAAACAAAACACACAAAAAACCCCAACAAAACCCACCAAAAAAGAAGGATAAGGTTCTTACACACATATATGTATGTCTATAGGTTTTTTATTATGATTTTGTCTGTTTGTATATATAAAGCACCCACCAATCACCCCAATAATTACTGTTAATTACCACAGTAATGAACTTCATTAGAATTGAGATCATGCAACATTTGCAAAGAATGGTCTGAAGTACCACTTCAAATGAGCACATTTTTTTTTAAGCCTGACATCACTGAATAGTACATGTCTGAAACATATGCCAACAATAGCTAATATTTCAATTAACATTCAAATAATGCTTATAGGCTCCTGAGCAAAGGGAACAGAGTTGTAAAAATGTAGTGTTATCTTGTTCTCCTTCATTTCCCAGAAGGACTAAAAATCAGAGAAATTTCAACCAGAAAAAAAAAAATAAAAAAAAATAATCGGTACACGATGATGCACACGCTAACAGATCAGCCGATAGCTGATCTCTTTCAAGGTTCCTGTGAAGTCATCAGTAGTTCCTTAGCTGTCAACATTTTATCAGGTCAAGCATTCAAAGATACATAAACAGCAGGATTTAATTTAAAAATATAAAATAAAAATCAAAGGCAAGGGGAAAAAAGGAAGCTGATAAAAATCAAATGAGAAAACATGCAAGTATTTTTTAGAAGCAGAATCAGATCGAGCACACTGCAAATAGCTTCTAAAAATGTAATAATAAAACTTCTTTTTTAGGTGGGTAAAGAAGCAGGAAGAATTCAGGGAATAAATCAGAGATCCTACAAAAAGCTTCTCAAACCATTTCTGGATGTGAGAAACTATTTCTCCTACCAGAACACTGATGATCCTAGACTGCAATGCAGCACATTGCAAAGACATACTAACTTGTTCTGAAGGAATTAATTCACATTAATTCACATAGAGAACCAACTTTCAGCTGTTAAGGAAAATTTTCGCTGGGCTGGTGTACCCTTCTCAGCATACATAACCAGCTGAGCTTAAGCGCTCACAACCAATGCTCTTCTGGCACCCAAGTCTGCTCGTTTTGTGCAAACCTGCCTATCTCTCTTTAGAGAGGTTTAGAGGCGCTGTGAACACCTACCAAACCAAAAACCAAACAAAAGAAATCTTGTAAGATTACCACAGTATGAAAAAGAGTGAGAAAAAGAAAATCGAGTAAGAACAAGGTCTGGAGAAACCTACAGGAACTGTACAGCTTGATATTATGACTGAAATCATGTAAAATACCTTTGGATCTACCCTCAGTATGATAGTTCTTAAATGTGAGGAGTCATTAGCATTTTTAGCCTTGAACTGAATGTTTAAATATGCATGTCCAGGTGGAGATCAAAGGATTGAAATGAAGATGTGATAATGCAGTCACCTGTCTAAATCCTAGTGGGTGACGATGGGAAGTAATGGTTCTATCCATGTTGAAGGCATCAATGCTGAAGCATAGTCTTAAAGAGTTTGTGAGAAATGTATTAATGACAGGAGATACAGTTTAGTTTATCCTGATAAAGAGCATCTCAATCATAAAAATTCTAGTTCATTCTGGCTAGTGGTACAAAAATCACACCCTCTCAAATATCAAAATTCCAAGTGATTCCAGAAGCAGTAGAAACACATACTCAGCTAAAAGCTCTAAAAGCTAAACCAATAAAGTAAATAATCAGAACTACTTTTTTGGCTCAAAAATAAATTTTGCAATGAGACATCAGTCAGGTCTTGATTCATCTGATACGGGTTCACTCATTGGTATTTATTAACCTCTAATTTCTAATAGTGACTGTAAGAATTAAATTATGTCCTATACAGAAATGTGGTATATTAGGTAATTGTTTTTAACAATAGTATTCCCAATGGCTTCATTCCAATCCACACAAATAGCTTATTGCAAGCTTCAGAAGTACAAAGTTTGAAGCGTTCGCCCTTACCTTAGGAAATCTCCCTTTCCCTTAATTATATAATCAGATATATTTTTATTTATTTTCTTCTACAAGGGGAACTTTATTTTCATTGTGTGTTGTGATAATAGCTGCAGTTCATTATATTTCTTCATAGAGAAACAGAGTAAGAAAAAGTATGATGCTTTTAAATGTCCTGATATGGCTCATCCACACGACTACAGTCTCCCGCATTTCAATTTCTACAGTAATTACATCTGTCTTGATGAAAGCAAAAGACTGCCAGCTCAGACAGGAAGCTTTTCACACTCTGTTTAGAAGGATGAGGGTGAGAGGGGTGGAAGTAAATGAACAGGATGTACTCTCTACATGTGAAAGAAACCCCAAAGCAAATCAGACTTTCAAATTACCAGAAACAGAATTTATAACAATTTTTATATTTAAGTCATATGTTGAACTGAAACTAGATGAAAAAAATCATCCACCCATTTTACAGTCACATACTTTGTGGTTTTTTAATCCTATTTTACAGGAGGTCTTAAACCCCAAATATCTCAAGTGATATTGTTAATTCCAGTATTATGAACACATTGCAGCCTTTTGCACATGCTCCAGCAAGTAGTCATTAGTATTATGATACAGAGATGAATGCATAGCATATAGTTTATATCTCTCAGCCTTTATTCACTGGATATTAAAACATACGCGTTTTATTCCTCAAATTACTGTTTCTCATGTTTAAAGTCTGGCTTATGCTTGCTTTGGAATACACCTATGACTCTTCACATTAAACTCTGTGTACTACTACAACCTCTCTTGTTACAGATAAAAACATAATTCAGTTTTGGATCTAACATAAACAGATTCATTATGTTTGGAGAGTGTTCCAAAGCCTGCTATTCAAGCAATCTGTGACATATAAATAATGCAAGACCTCTTCTTTCTCCAAATGACTTCAGTTCAAGCACAGACTCAGAAAGATGGAAGCCCAAATTTATACTGCCATTACAAAATTCAATCTATTTTTGGTTCTCCAATTGAATTATGACTCAGTCTTCCACTGTTTTCTATTAGCACCAACCCACATACTCCTACCCTTTGCCAATCCATGCAGAAAAGAATCTTATTTGTGAATATTCCTCTGCTTTATTCTTATACTAAAATGGCAGCAAATGCCAGCTAATCTGAAAAGCCTCAGGTTTTCTTTTAAAGGAAAGTAAGGTAGAAAATTGGTCTTTTTTTCCCCTCCCTTGACCTCTGACCTTTGAACCACAATCTTCTTGCCACTAAAGCATTCAACACCTCATTTAATCTCTCCTCGCTGCACTGGCACAGCACTGGAAAAGGAAAAGGGAAAAAAATAATCTGGAGACTTCATCAATTTTTCATGAATTTTCATTTAGGCCAAAGCCCCCTCTTACAGTGGTCGATAGATCAAGCTGCTGTCACATATTTAACACCTGGGGCTACAGCTGCTATCTCCAGGGGCTGCCGCTGACTCCAGCTAGATCAGAGGCAGCCCGAGTCCGTGCAGGGACCATCATGCTCTCTCTCTTGCTTACATGTGGCACCCCAGTGCTTGCCACTGAAATCCGAGCTACAGTCGCTACTGCAAATGTGTCTCCTGATATTCCCAAGGGAAAACTCCGCCACATAGGTTCAATCGTGTCATTTCATACGTTGTGAAAAAAACCTGTGGTTTTATTCTAAAACTTCTGGCTTTCAAATATGAAAGGAGTTTCATGAAAGACCAAACTATTTTGAGCCTACTTCCCTTTCTAAAATCCTCCGAAGAAAACCTGAGCATCAACATATTTCTAATAATGCCAACCCTTGTTCAGTTTCAATAAAAGAATTCTAATGCACAAGATCAAAAGAAAGACATTTCACTCTTTTGAATACAATTCTTTGTAGTTGTGTTATGACTAGAACATTTGCTTGTAATGATTTAACCTTATAATGTATAAAAACTCCATCAGAATTTGCCACATATGCAGTGGAAGAATGTTTTTGCTGCTAGAATTACCATTGTTTTTTCCTTCTGAGGAAACTCTTGCTGGAAAAAATAAGCCAGACAAAGCACACCACGGATTAATGCATTAAAAAAGGATGGAACAGAATAGGTCATATCAATCCTAAACTGTGCCTTCAAATACAAACTCCTATTTCTTCCTAAAAGTCTTACGGAATAAAGATTTTCTAAATTAAAGGCAAAAAAAAATTCTAAAAGCTCATTCTTTATGTTAATGATGTTTTTAAAGTAACTTGCCATATCACGGTTCTTTGCAGTTTCACTGGCACAGAGAAGTTTTTCTGAAGACATCAGCACAGAAGTAACTGCCCTTGATTGTATGCATGTCTGAATAGGCATGGATTTAAAAGGGTATTTAAATGCTTTGGATGGGCTGGCGCCTAAATTCAGCATGTTTGGGAAAGGTGTCAAGTGCTACTCCATCAAAAAGAGCTTAGGGCCCTCAGCAACTTGCAAAAAATCACTCCAAAAAACGAAGGGGTAAAACAATAGCATTCAAGATGGGCCACACTATGCTCTGAGTCACTGTATGCCCCAACTGAATCTCACTTAAGAGTGTTTCTTCTATTTTTACACATAAATGTGGATACATCAGAAGATTTTCAATCCCACTGCTTTTGTGGCAGGTGCCATGGAGGAGTGGAAATTAAAAAAAAAGGAAATGGAAGAGGACGAACCGCAATTAACACTGCTTATCATCCAAATGCATAAGCATGAACACTCTTAACTACATAAAACTAATAAATATTTCTTCATAAATCATTCAAGAGTTGCAAGTACATATTATTGGTGACTGACAATTTAATAAGCAAAGCAAAACAATTTCTGATTCTTCCACTAAAACAGCAGACTCAAGCATTTTAAGCCTGTAAAAAGCAGCAGTCTGCCTAATGGCACAATTTGAGGCCACCTACAGTCAGATCACAATCCAGACCCCTGTTGTCAGCAAAGGACAACCATCCTCTTTCTGGTGATGAAAACAGCTTGGTTTAGTGTGGAAAGAGCAGTTTTCAACACCATTACAGCGAGCACAAGTAAGACGCGATGGCATGCAGCTGGTCCTTGTAGCCCCTGGACAGGGCTGCAGTATCAGGCAACAACCGTTTTCAGCAGCAGTTGAGAACAGGTGAATGAGGATGTGGTGCTGACAACAGCCTGTCAGCAGCAACTCATTTCCCCAGTGTGCAAGTGGGCTGCTACAGACCTGCCAGTCTCCTTCAGCCCAGAAATGCTGACATTCGAAAAACAGTTAAAAGTCTTTAAATAATTCTCTGAAAGTCACTTGAAAACTTGATTTAGAAGCAAAAGTCCTATTTTAAAGGGTATCAAAGCCAAGGGAAACCAGGTAGTTTTGCTCTCATCCTCCAAAGGATGCCTTTTGATACATGCCAAGCACTGCCATGTGCTTTTAAAGCCAGTAAACATAAACCCAGTAGAATCTCCAAAATTAAATAAACAAGCAACATACATTTTTTTTTTTCTTTGATGAAGATCATCCTGTAATCACAGCCATGGTATGGCTTAAAGAAAGACAACACACTGCTGAAGTGGAACAGGAGTGCCTGCTTTAGGCTGCTAAACCATTTAACTGGGGAATTCAGTCAGTCAAATTTCAAAGCCATGAAAACAGTTAAATAATCTGGTGTCAGGTGCACGTTGCTATTCCAAAAACTATGGCTACGGTTTCAGATGTCCATTTAGCATTCTATGATCATGCTCTAAAATACCTCTGACTATGAAACGCAGGTTTATTATTTTTAAAGTCTTGTACTATCTCACATACGGTTCATGCGTGACCTGCCACCAGCTACAGTGGTTAAAACAGTAACTCCAGAGATGGGGATACTGTAGCAAGAGTCTCTCAACAGTCAATGAAGTAGAGATCAGTGAAAACCGACAAAATCTAGAGCCCTTTTAAACTTCAAAATAATCAGTCACTTTAATTTGATGACTCAAGGTATAACTTGAACACTCTTCTGAACTTCCACAGCAGATGTCTGAATCTCAACAGGATTGAAATAAAGACTTCAAAGTGTTTATGCCTCTCTTTTAGGATTTCTCAACAGACAGTATTAAAACCACATATACAGAAATAATCCAGTAAATTTGTCTAGTCATACTCACCCAGATTTCAGCCTTCCTTAAACTGATGGTCTTCTTAATTCCTAAATACCTACCAAAACTGAATAACATTCTGCAATGCCTTTATTGGCAAATAAACATTCAAGGCAGGGATAAGTGTGTATCAAAACTGTTCTCTTTCTTTTTTTTTTTTTTTTTTTTTTAAACAGTTCTGAATCTAGTTATGACAAGTGAAAGGTAGTGAACAAGCCTGTGCTACTTGGCTTACACCATCACCTACGTATTTAAAACATGGCATTTTCTGCAGTTTCTGAAAAGGCTGGAGCCTCAAGATCACCCTACATTAGCTACAGAAGTCTGCAGACTGCATCAGAAAAAAATTTCTCTTTTCCCCTCTCTTTCAAACGAACATACCTTCTAAAGTGTACTTAAATCCATTCTTTATCAACTAAGCAATACAAGTTTGTGCTAAAATTCTACTTCAGTCAAACACATTTTAGTGCAACTACCACCAGATGAAGCACTGGGATGGAAAAATTGAAGTCTAGCAAGGAGAGATTGTTCATAAATCTGCTAGAGCGCACCTGTGTGTAAAGACACACAGCTATCCTTGGCTGATATTCTGAATAAAAGGATTAGTGTTTGTTCAACCCATATAACCAAACAGCAAAAGGTAATATGCAATGCATTGTATTTTATGTATGATGAGCTTGTTTGCTATGTGAATAATGAATGTCTCTGCTTACTCTACTGGAAGCAGATCATGCATGCCAGGTGGTCTCCGAAAGAGCAATGACGACTGCTCTGTTAAGACAAAGAGAATCGATAAAGAATAAGACTGCTCAGGATGATATGAGAAATGGCCAACAATTTCACTTGCCATTCACATAATGAATGAGGCCTGCATCAAACTTATGATAGAGGGAGCATATATTGAAGTTTCCAGCACTATGGAACATGAGTCACCGAGAAGCTGTCTGCTTCTGTTGAGGTAACAGATGACTAGATAGAGAGAAACAGACAGTATGCGTTACATTAAATGAGGGGTAATTTTCCACATTAGTTCAGGAGAACCAACTTTAGTCATAATTTAAAAATCAGATTATTCTTCAGAGGAAGGTTAGCCCTTGTCCATGTTTATGCCAATCATGATTATACACTGGCTAGAACCTTGCTACCGTATAAATCATGTGTTCTGTACGGTCACTGCTACTGTATAAACGCATGTAAAAATGCCTTGAATACGAGCTATAGCTAATGACAAAGCCCCATACTTACCTACATTTGTTATCTCCCAGACTGCTAAGCGTGTGCAAGTGCTGGATGACAGCACAGAAACTACTACAAAGTTTTACACAGTGCTAATCATACAAAACTACTCACATGCCACTTCCAGAGATGCATTGCGACTCACAGCTTCTCCAAGATAGTTCCTTGCTACGCAAACATAACTTCCTTCATCAGGTTTACTCCTGCGTCCATGCACAATACGTAAGAAAAATAAAGATCCGCTGGGCAGCAGCATGCGGTGAGAACGCGGATCATCCTTGTCCGTTTCCACTCGCTCTCCATCCTTGTACCACTCAATAGTGGGAGTTGGCCGTCCTTCAGCTTTACAGTTCAGAGTGGTTGGCTCTCCTTTAGAGACTATCACATCTGAAGGATGCTCAACAATCCGTGGTGGAAAGTCCTCCTGGCGGAGACGGGATCCTAAAGAAAAAGGAGAAGATGAAAAAAGGATTTTTTTTTTTACTTCAGGCTTCACACAAAATACTCTTTTAATGCCACAAAAATTAAAAAAAAAAAAAAAAAAAAAAAAGAAAATGCAAAAACCTGCACACATCTGGTATTTTGTCAGGTATCAAGAGACAGTATCAGACATTTTCTAAGCTAAAAACCTGAGCTGGACTACAGATACACACCTCTAAGGTATTATCAAATTCCTACCACATGCAGGCTTAAAGGAAAATATCTAACAGAGACATGCATGATGATCTTCTTGTTCCGATAGTTTTTCTGTTTACATTTGCTGCTAGATCCTTATGTGCTTTTGGATCCCACTGATGGCTACTGCTCTCCCACTCTTATCTTCCAGAGTCAATAGATGGACATCCAAAAACACTAAAAACACTGTTTTACCACCCATTGGTTAACAGTTCTTTGTAGTTTTGTATCCCTTTTCCACAAACAGCCCAAGTATGGAAGCAGAAGAAAAATCTACAAACGCTCCCCAAACAAACAAAAACACGCAAGTGAAATTCCTTTCTTCATAAACTTTTGGTATAACAACTGGCAACTTTATCTATGCAAAGTGTCCAAAACATTCATGAGCTTTACTATAATTTGGAAATCTCAGATGCGAACTGCACTTTAGAAATTTTCAATGGATTGCATGCATATACATACAAACGTAACACAGACATACATGTGCCTCTAAGTGCATTGAAAACACCAGTGTCTTGGAAATAATTTATACTGATTATAAGGGTCCGTTACCCTTTTTCTTCTCTACACATTCATTCTTTCCTTCACTTTGCTTTTCAGTGTTCATCATCTTTTATCTGCAAATGTACTAACACATTTGCAGTATCCCTAAATTACTACCAATACTGCATCACAACCCTGGTTACATGGTTACTGAGAGTTGAACACGTCCAGCATTTCTGAATCTGGAACCCTGGATTATCCTGGAGTGTGCTCCAGGGGCTCAGTCTGAGTGCAGCATACCTTGGAAAGCATGGTTATACTTTTTCCACTTCCCCGCCCCGCCCCCCCTCTCCCTCAGTACTAAGGATTATGTAAAGAAATTAATCTCTATATCACTGGAAAGTAATACAACCCCAAACACTTTCTTCTTTCAACTGGCCACCAGAATACTATTTTTCCCTTTATAATACTGATGATGAATATGCCATCATTAAGCCTTCTCAGCTATTAGGACTACTAGGTATTGATACTACCAAGGTACTACAGTACTAATTTTGTGCCCTCTACCACATCAACTTTCTGCCTTGCCCTGTACTTCTCTGTGCAGCCACTTCAACCCTCTGCTCTTCTGCCTTTATGTATTTCCTTTTTTCCTTTACATTCAGTTGCCTTCCCACTGCCTGGGGCAGGGTAGCAGCAGAGCTTGAAAGTTTTGCTCCACCTTCTCCAACAGAGCCTTACCCTGTCACTCAAGCCTGGAATAAGGAAGAGAGGTGCTGGCAGAGGGGAAACCCTATAGAAGTAAGGTATGTAGAAGAGATTTGTGCTGCATTCACTGCCCTGGAGAAAGTTCCAGTGCCACTCTTCCATTACAGCCTTCACCATGTAGTGCAATTTCACTAAGAAAAGTCACAGCACCCCAAATCTCCACTGAACTCTTGTCAAAAATAATTCAATGGTATCACAACACTAGCCAAATTTTGCAAGACCCTTCTTCTGAAAAAAATAATAATACTTTCACAATTCTTATGCTCCTCATTATTGCTATTAACAAATTGCAGAGATGAGTAAATCATAGAATCGTTTAGGCTGGAAAAGACCTTTGAGATCATCAAGTTCAACCTTTAACCCAGGTTAACTGCCAAGTCCATCACTAAACCATGTCCACCACATCTATATGATTCTTAAAAAATTCCAGGGATAGTGATTCTACCACCTCCCTGGGCAGCCTGGTCCAATGCTCGACTACCCTTTCAGAAGATGTTCTTCCTAATATCCAATCTAAAACTCCTTTGGCACAACTTCAGGCTGTTTCCTCTTGTCCTGTCACTTGTTATCCGGGAGAAGAGACCAACCCCACCTGCCTAGAGCCCCTTTCAGGCAGCTGTAGAGAGCAATAAGGTCCCCCCCTTGAGCCTCCTCCTCTCCAGGCTGTACAACCCCAGTTCCCTCAGCTGCTCTTCATAAGACTTTTGCTCCAGACCCTTCCCCAGCTTCGTTGCCCTTCTCTGGACACGCTCCAGCACCTCGCTGTCCCTCTTGTAGTCAGGGGCCCAAAACTCAACACAGTAGTTGAGGTGCAGCCTCACCAGAGCTGAGTACAGGGGGACAATCCCTTCCCCAGTCCTGCTGGCCACACTGTTTTGGATACCAGCCAGGCTGCTGTTGGCCTCCTTGGCCCCCTGGGCACACTGCTGGCTCATGCCCAGCCGACTGTCAACCAGCACCCCCAGCTCCTTTTACTCCGGGCAGCTTCCCAGCCACTCTGCCCCAGCCTGTAGCGTTGTGGGGGGGGTTGTGACCCAAGTGCAGGACTCAGCACTTCTTGTTGAACCAAAATGAAATGCAAGAACAGTGTCACCCAACAGAAAAATCAAAGCCCAGAACTCCTAATTTCAGCATCAATCATTCAGGTATTCTTCATTACTGAATATTTAATTAATTTATATTACCCTGACAGTTTTTCTGCAATGTCACAGTAGCTCGTGTCTCTACAGTGCTTCTCATAAAAATAAAGTCAGCTCTCCTAATTGCTAGAGAAATCATCTTCTCTAGCATGGATCCTAAAAATCCTTTGAGTGGAGTTGCCATGCTAGCACAATTGCACTGCACTTCTTAAATACAAGGTGTATCAGCTTCTGTAGGTTAGTGAAACATTTGTCTCAATTTTCTGATCAGCAGTTTTGCTGAGTCATAGAAAAGTGATTTAACATCAGTATCAGGCACTACATATTTCAAAATACCATCAGCGCTTCATTCACTCCAAAAGGTATGAGGAAAGGAATAAGGATCCATTCTACAGAGTGAATCCACCTTCGGACTTCTGTTATACTAACACTCAGGTTATTTGTACACAATTCCATAGCAATGAAGTGTTACATTACTGCACAAATGGACTTTTCCAGTGGCTATCAGATTCTATTACCAGTACAGCAAAGGTATCCATAATCTGTACTGCCAGCACACAAAAAACACCCCACAATTTACACTTAAGCACAGATAAACTTAGAGAACATTTATAAAAGAAAGATGTGTTTTATTCTCCCTTCTGTTGACTAAAGACTTTTAAAAGGTAACAGGAGAATTTGTAGTTAAGTATCTCTAGACCATGACCCCATACACAACATCGAAAAAGACTGAAATCACCATTAAAGTAAAAGATTAAAAATTTCACAGTACTTGGGACTAAAAAGCAAACTTCATACATTAGCTAGAGACATATAAATATATGCCCCACACAAGTTTACCAACTTTGTTGCTCATTCTCAAAAGAAACAAACAAAAGCTCACTAGTTGCGTAGAGTAATTTGTACTAACAGTATCAGGAAGAACAAAAAAAAAAAGCTGAGATGTTTCTGAAACTTTAGAGGGACTTACGTTGGAGAAGAAAACAGATGCAACTAAATTTTGATAAGTAGTTAGCAGGGTCTAACAACGTTAGTAGCAAACAATTTAAATGCAAACCCAAAATATCAGTTCTCTTACACACAAAGGCTTCTTGACAATGTTCAAAGCTCAGAGTAGTGCATACTACAGAGAATTACAGTCCACACTGAATCCTTTGAAAAGCGCTTGCTCCTTAAAGAGTTAAACCTTCCACCTCGCACAGCTCAATGCAAAACCCCTCCTCAGGTCATAACAGGACTGATTCTTCTTCCTTCAGTACTGATGTTAATCACAAAACTGATGTCTTCCTCACTCTATCCTAATTAAGCAATTTGTACACAAGGGAGGGTTGATACTGGTCAGCAGAGACCATGCCAATCAGACAGGAGAAAGGCTTAGGTGATGCTCTGAGGGGGGGGGGGGTGGTGTCACACCATGCATTCTTGTGGTGGCTGGGTCGTGCCTTCAGCTATCTAGTGCTGCAAGTTATTTCCTGCAACATGCACCTATAGAGGAGGGAAGAAACACACACAAGAAATCAGAGCGCACAGCAGACTCCCTCCTTCAAAACCAAACTGAGCACAAACAGCTATACCAAAAGAATGCCCTGATTTAGAAAGGAGGAAAACCAAAAATTTGATTCCATTGCCTCTCTTGCGGACACAGATGCCACCCATGTGCCAGAAAGTGACACCCCTAAATGGTGTTTTCCTAGTTGAGTTTTGATTCTTCCGCTGTGGCTTCCCCCTAACACACAGACCTCCCAGTACTCTTGCAAATGTAACTTGCTTTAGAAAGAACAGAAGAATTAGTAACCCCCTGAACTAACTGGGCAGAAGATTATACTTTTCCTTTTAGTGGAGGATGAGATGGAACCATGATCTACTCGAGATGATAGGCAGTTGCACTGGAACAGGCAGCTGATGTTGTATTCTGAACTACCCGTGCAGCTTCCTTCTCTGTTCTTCCCTCAAGGATTTCCAGTTACAGGAATACCTCATGCATGTATAGAGCATGTGAGTAACCCCTGAGTTTAAGAGCCCCTAAGTAGTCGTTACTATGATGGACAGCAATGACTTGAAATGAGCTGTTAGATGGTGTCGAGCAAAAGCGCGCCTTTGGAAAAAATACCCTGCAGTATCATGAGTAACTGAAAGCTGCCATGAAGCTGCATCTATGAAAAGGAGAGCATTAACCCTTACCTGAATGCATACTTGGAGTACTCTAATACTTACTGTACATTAAAGTTCACATGTAATAACCAGTCATCTGCAATAGCTATATCTTGAAGATCAGTTTCATATATACCACACCAACTAAGTCACAGAGTTTTAGGCTCATCTTTTTGCTTATTACTTCACAGAATAATTAAAATCACTGTTCAAAACTAAAAAATACCCCAAAACATACATAAAAAAGAGGTAATGTCCAAGTCCATTATAGCATGCTACCCTTGATACTAATGTTTCCTTGTTCATACTGCAGCATTAAACAAAAAGTTACTTAGGTTACTCCAACGAAATTCAAGACATAAGCCATCACTGATCAGCTTACCTCTCTATATTTTTATCTTTGTGTATCTTTAAAACCTTGTCTTGTGTTTCACAAATATTCCTGCCACAGTGTAATTCACAATTTCAATTCATTACTGAACATAATTCAGCAGTAAAAAAGATTATGTCATACAAAATCAAAAAAAAGAGCAGTGATTCTATCACACTTCTAATATCTGCCACAACATGATATACTCCTACATTAGTACTAATACAAAAACAAGGGAGAAAAAACCAGGTGAAATTATAAAAGGATTAGGTATGATGACATTCTATCTTGATGCTATCAGGCAGAGCATAAAAAGCACAGAAAATAAGTACAGCATTCAACATAACCTCAGTGTCACCCAGAACACAGCTCATCACAGATCACAGCCATATGCGTGTGATTGTTAGTTTTGTGTGTGAGAATCTAAGCTAGAAAAAGATGGATGGGGATGGTTTTCACGATGTGGGGGAGGTATATAAAAAAAAATTTATACTCTTTGGGTTTCAATATGGGGGGGATGGGGTGGCGCGGGGGGACAGGTCCAAATACATCAAAACTTAAAAAGTAATTCTGCCTTAATGCTGTTAAATTTCCAAATAAAGTTTTCCTAAGACCATGCTATAGCCAAAACCACCACATCTGTCTACTACACAGCTCAGTGTTCTCTCCTTCAAACAGGTTGTTGTTTGTTTTTGTTTTGTCTTGTTTTTTAATGGGGATAAGGCAAAGAAGGAACAACGCAGCATCTGCAAGGCAGCATCTGATATCTACTGATTAGAAAACTATTAGAAATAGTTTTAGACTATTAACATAATAGTAAGTAATAGAAATAGTAAACTTAAAACTATTAGAAATAATTCAGACTCTTCCAGAAAATATGGCTTTGGAACAGATGTGAACTGATGTAAATGTCACAGTACAGCAGATGGTAACAGAGCTAGAACACCTAACATGGGTGAGGTGCTCAGACAGTATTTCGTTAGTAACATAAGTTACTATGTTTCATAGTCCTCAGTGGGTAAACCAGAACTACTGCCAAGTAGCAGGAGACAACTGATGGAATTGTATTAATGCACCACTTAATCCCACATCTTAATTTTTCATTTTAACAGATTAAACTGTTTTCACTACTTTTTTTCCCCAGGTAAACAGCAAAGTAAGACTATACTGCTAATTGTTTGCCATTGTTCACCTTCATCCTGTTTTCTATTGTTCAAATTCACAAGCCAGCACTGAGTTAAGAGAAAAAGATTTGAAAACTAAATATTAAAAAGTCATATTCAAAAGCTACTTAGCTAATAACAACATTTAATTCAGTGAAAAGCTCCATGAAATTTTCCAGTCACTGTATGGAGTAAATAAACAGTAGAACACTGAATCAGCTAAGTCTAGCTTTTACATTATTTCATTTTTGCTTCTACTGGTAGATACTAGTACTTCTACTGAAATGTAGAATTGTTCCATATTTCATCAAGAATATATCCGAAATTCCTATGGTAAAATATAAGTTACAGTCTACAGTTAATGAAAACTAAAACGTGGGTCATGAAATCCTGTATTAAGTTGTTCATTAAGTGTTAATGCTATTCTGTTGCATGTTTACTTGTGAATAAAGTCATCATTTTAAAGTGTATATCAAATTATCAGCTTTCATTGTCTAAGATACTGTAAGACAATGCCCTGTCACTCTAAGACACAAAGCTTTCATTTTCAGATACCAAAGCATGGTAACTACTGATAATTGCCGACTTGATAAACGTTGACTAATGGGAAATGCTGTAGTTCTTGTAACAATAATAGGTGACTTCACAGATTTGTGATAAACTGTCACTTCACAGGTAACTAACACTTTTGCATTCTTATCTACCTTTATGTGAATCATTTCTGCATCAGTCATTGTTAGTGGCTGTAGATGTCAGGACACTGAACATGTGGAGACCAGCCTCATACCAGACCCAAGCAAGTGGAAGCTGCTGGAGGAAACACTTTGCCACAAAAAGGCAAGAGGAAGCTCCAGTTATTTAGATGTCCAGATGCAGTACATGCATTGAAATATACTTGCCACCTGTTCCTATACTGCCCTGTCTCATGAATTTGTGTACTTACATACTTCCTCAAAGTAGTGAAAGAAAGTAAAAAGTCAGCAAAATTGACAGAAGTAGAAAAAACTTCTTGACTGCATATTGTACTCCAGGTGTCCGAAGACACTTGCTCTTCCACTTCCCCTGTTACAATTCAAATCAGATGCGTTGGACAAGATATTCCCCGAGAATCACCTTCAAGATGGAAAGTGTGAAAGATGACCGTCAATTATTCATTTGGACCAGCCCAGGACCATCAGTGTTCTAAGTCAGACTGTTCTCATGATTACCAACAAGCCTCATGGATTTGCTGTAATATGCTCAGACTTCCTCATAAGTTTCCTCAGGGATCCAAGGTACCACATAGTTACAGTTACACTGATAGCACATAAACGCAATAGCTATTATTTTCAATTTAGCCTGGTTGATCCTATAGCCAAATAACCCTTAAAAATATTAATTGGATACAAGATTTTTTTATTGATCAAAAAACCAGATTTGCTATAGAGACATAGCAGCAAGAAGAAATGGGAAGTAAAACAAAGAGTCAATATTCTATCCTTATTCACTAAATTTCCACAAAGCCACTACGCAATCCCTACCCTACCAGTAATGCGTTCTGTACATGTGTGTAATATATACACATATCTTCACAGACAAAGCCATGTGGCAATTCACTTCTACTCCTGCTAGGCCACCATCTTCCAAATTTCAAGGAACAGACTTCCTCCTCCTTCATGCTCCTCTAATTTTACTTTATTAGCTTCATATCAAGAACAAAAGTTGATTTCATCAATTAAGTCTACTCTTTATAAAAGCAGCTACAAAGTCAATGGTCATTCATACAAGAAAAGCAACTGTACAGACTAAATTCATAGCCATTTCATTCTTTTCTGAAGGCACCAAAATGTTCATGGCTATGGGGCTAGTGGTAGTCAATAAAAGATTAGTGATTTTATTATAAGTACTGAGCAATTTAAAAGAAAAAAAACACAATATTGTATCAGTTTAAATGTCAATACTGTGATATGTTATTTCATAATACAGACCTTGGAATTGCCTTCAAGGAACCTCCTCAACACTCTCTTCTGACCTTATATCCACCTGTCACCACTTGCTACCAGTGATTCAGCTGTCTGACATCCCATTTATTTGCATTTCTTTACCTCTTCTCCAGATTTTTTCTACCTGATTTTCTACACGCAGAAAAGTTCTTCCTGAATTGATCTCTGAGACTATCAACTCCTTCTACGTCCTTTCTAAAGGCTCACATTTTGATTTCTTCATCATTTCAAAGACATAGCTTTAATATACTTGGATTAAAAAAACCCCACACAACTGGGACTTGATTTTCAGTAAAAGAGCTAACAGCCATTTAACACTATGCATACCAGACATCAATCCTACTACAGAGCTGCCACTTGCTATTCTATCCTACTATTCTCATTTTATTGCTATAAAAGGGAAGTTTAAAATACAATGCAATGTATTCCACTGTGTCATACATGTGAAACATTTTCAGTTCAATAGTTCTGACAGGTCATGCTTAACAGGTGTGTTATATATTTAGTTCAGAAAAAAGTAATGCCTGAAAGATAACCAAACTTGAAAGAAAAGTTCATAATATAAGCTTTACTATAAAACAGTAGAATAAAGAAACATCAACCTTAAAAAACTTATACTGACATTTCAAAGCTTATGCATGCTACAAGTGAAAGCAATCAATATCGTGTCTGAGAGATTAGCTTGTTCTGTTCATTTGGTAGGGTTTTGAATGCATTCCTTGTAAGAGTTTTCCCAACACCACATGTTCTCTTTCAAAAGGCCTGTTTATCAGGAAAAGAAATAGCAAAACTGTAATAGGAAAAAAAATATATCCTCCAACAGAAAATAATAGATGCTGGAAAGAAAAGGCCTGAATGTATTTGATTTTACTTAGAAGACATCTCCAAAGATATATTTTAAGGCCAAAGAACCTTCTTTCACACTACAATCCTGCCTATTTTCACTGCACAAAATAAGAAAAACAATTCTGAAATTAAGGCTTTAAAATCACAACTAAAAGAACAATGTGCTTTAAGGACAGGATGGTTAACTACACAAGGCTCCGCAGAATCTTTTCTGCTATGTAGGATCTGTCACATGGCCAGGCTTGGGTTCTTTTTCCCCCTTATGTAGACGCTAACACTTCTGAATGAGATAACATTAAGCTTGAAAAAAAAGGCACTCTAGCTACTTAGTTAAATCTACTGAAAGACAGTCACAGCTACTGTTCATTTTCCTGCTTCTTCATATGCCTTGTTCCACTTAGGAAGTACTTATCAGAAACACTTATTACACATATCTGTTAGATATAATGAATAAGTGTGTTGCTTTCACTATCCTTTTAACCAAGGAATTGACTGAAAGCAAGCAGAGATCTCAAATAGAGATCCAGTCAGTCACATCCTAGTTTGAACAAAAGATAATGTACAAAAAATTCAAGATAATGAGAAAACTCAACTGGAGTACAGGCTGATGTACTGGCATCAGGCTGATTATCCTAGACGCATTCCTCTAGGCAAAGTGACATGGCAAAGATTACATTTCAAAAATTTATACTTTACATTGTCTCCTCCTCCCATGAGATTTGGCAGATGGGAACAGACTCCAGTAATATAACTGTTGCCAAGGTAAGGTTTTTATTCAAAGCTACATCAGCTATGACAAGGTCCTCTGAAAGCTTTTCCTTGAGCAAAATTAATCCATTAAGCAACACATCCTAACTTCCCCAGGACGTGTATCTGCAGATAAGCCACCTTTCCCATTGTGCACGTCTGCCAAGAAGGGATAGCGGGCAACACTGACAAGAAAGATCAATAACTGTCGTTAAAAACATTTGACCAAATCTTATTGGAAAGTTGATTCTATTAAGTTTCACTTGTATAAAACTGTGACTTTGCTAAGCAAGGTGTAATCAACTTTAATCATAAACGCTGCAAAGTTCTGATTTTTTCTTTTAGTATGTGGACAATAATCCAGTGCCACAGCATAAACACCATATCCCTTGTATGACATTATTTCAGGGGAAGCATTTCAAAATTGCCGTAAAGACTTAATGGGGATTTATTGTAATTCACTTCATTATTTTCTCTTTTCCTCAAACACCAACATACAAGTGTCACACTTCAGTTTGGGCATAGGGGTGGGGAGCAGAATAAAAAAAAAAAAAAACCAAACCAAACTGCATTACAGACCAAAGATCAGACTATTCAGCACAGAGCAGAACTGTTCTGTGCTGGTTTTAATAGTGTAAATTGCATCTTGATTAAGAAGTTTGCTAATGGATCATTTCTCACATAACATGAAACAACAAAATCTACTTCCCTTCCTTTTTGTAACACACTTCTTAGAAGTTCATTAGGACCATCCATATTGCAAATAGGTTAGCTGCATTCTTTCACCTCACATCTCAATGCTTGTGCTCTCTTTGCTTTGTCACATTTTTTTTTTTTTTTTTGCAGTCTTACCACTCCTCAAAAATTGTTGCATTCCAGCATACTGCTTTGGGCGGAACAGAACATATTAGGGATGTATTTGAGAGGAGTGAGTAGCAGCACGATAACCCTGAAAACTGGTATATAGATTCACAAGCAAATTATTTTTTCTCAGGTGAAAAGTGATGTTGTATTATACAAGTCACTTCAGTGAGAAAGTTACATTGATTTGTTTGTTGCAGAGCAGTATGGTTTAGAGTTCAGTCAAGTAGTAAAATATCTACCATAGGTATGCTCCCTGGAAGCAGGTAGCAGACAACTATTTACTTAATAACACACCAACACTTAATAATACACCACCACCCCACCCCCACACAAAACACCAAAACCCAAAAAACGCAAGCCACCCTTACTCAGAGCTTTTCTTTATCAAAAAAGCTCTGGCTTTTGACATTAAAAATGCTGTTCTAATTCAAGTGTGGGATTCATTAATGTTCATTGACTTTAAACAATGAGATGATAAAAATCACCTAAGAAACAAAAATAATAGGGAGAGAAGAGGATCACTTTCAGCTATGAAAAGCAGAACAAATTAAAAGGTTTATGTATGTATACGCCTTTGTATTTATATGCTGTGTGTAGACACATACCACATCTATCCTTTATATAAAACATACACACATACAATGTATACACATACACATGTGCCAGATGACCTCCAGAGGTCCTTTCTAATCAAAATTGTTCTATGATACATACACAGCATGTAACAAAAGCATCAAAGAGAGCAGGAAGGTTTTTTTCTCTCTTTTCATCCAATAGAGCTCAAGCACAACAGGTCTTCTCTTGGGAGCCTTTCAAAAGCACTCTGGAATTTAGCAAAGAGAAGCGTAAATGTATGCCTGGCTCTACCAAACGTCTTTCAGCCCTTTTTTCAGGTCAAGGATGGAAGGAAAAACAGACCTTGTTTAGAGGCAGGACAATAACTTATTATACAACCAGCATATTATCATCATAGCACTGGGGAACTAATGACAGCTTTTCAGCCAGTAAAGGGTAGCTTTTCACCTTCCCACATACCACACTGTAAAAACCAGTAGCTAATTAGAAGCAAGTAAATTTTATACTTTTACATGGAAGGGTTGAAAACCACAGACTCTTCAGTCTAAAACTTCCTATTGATAGATGATAATGACCATCCAAGACCTTGTTAAAAAATAAATTATTTAAAAGCTTTAAAAATGACTACACATGAAAATACGTTGATTTTAACGGTATTAAACCAATACAACAGCTATAAAAAAAGCTTTCAAATGACAATCTGGTCTAGATCCCTTCAAGAACCACACATCGAATAGCTATCAGATTAGCATAAAATTGTCACAATCTGTGAGATCAGACTAATTTTGTAAATGAAGTATTATATAAACTCCACAAAATCAAAGAAGCTGATTCTCCAATTAAGAACTTTCAACCTGTACTCAAAAAGCCTTTTCAAATAATCTTAAAATTATCTGGCCTTTAACTTCCATATAAATGTTTTGATATAAAAATATTCAGTGTTGTGCCATTAGAAACAATTATGAATCTTGTCTACATTTTAGTTCTGATTAATAATTTAATTTTTACACCACAACATAACTGTAGTATAAATCTTGACAATATTTTGAGGTAAGCTTGGCAGTTCTGACACCCTAACTTTTACAGAAGACCATACATACAGCTACCTCAGCCAAGGAAAGTTTCTTATCTCTTCCTTTGTCTTCACACTCAGGAAAATCTCTCCGGTGTCACTAACAATCCAATATCCTAAAACCTGAAAACACAAAGTCTGATATCTCACAGCAGACAAAAACATTGACATGGCAAATATACAGACATACCTCAAGGCAGTTTAGGTAATAACAAGTTTTGCAAATCAGAAGCAATACAATTTGGTCTGCTCAGATTTCAACAACACTAGGATAGTGTTGTTGAAATGTCATCATACACTACCCTAGTGTATGACTAGTGCAACCTAGAAAAATTCTAGTCATTAGTAGGTGTGAGCAATTACACGTTTTGTATGCCATGGGAATCAGGTCTATGATTCTTGGCATTACAAAAAGAACATTAGGCAGTGACAGAAACTAATATAATTTCACCCATTTGAAGCAGACTTGAAATAATATTTTGAGGGAGGTGGGGGATTCCTACTGTAAGCACAGCAGGCTTTTAACTTTGGTGTTCTAAATTACACCCTGCAGCCACTGTGTTCGCTGCTGACACTGGTAACAGACTCCCACCCCGCTCCTCTGAACCACCCCACTTGTGAATGTCTAGGGAATCCCAAGCAGACATATTAATGCTTTATATAAAATTTGACCCAAACATCCCAAAATAAACTCCTCTGAAGTTCTAAGTAACTATTAGCCAATCAATTCAGCAGCAAAGCCCAAAATAAAGTTGAAAGTAATACGGCTAAAATCAAAAGCTCATTGTAATCTCTTGGTTTAGAAATCTGTAGATTACACCTTGGCCATTTGTCAAATAGTTTCCCTTTGGATGTTTCAAGTAGTTATAGAAAAATTTTCCAAAAAAATCCAAGAAGGAAAACACAGCTCAAACTCTATGAAGAAAGCTTTTAATCCTACTTTTTCTAATGCCATATTGAGTAAATACACCTTCATATGCTCAAAAGTAGAAGACTTGGAAGCAGTATAAACTCTCACAACTGTATCTCCGCTACATGCATCAGTACGTACATACAACAATCAGGTGAGTAAGTGCAAGCAATACAAGATTTACGGGGACATTTGCAAATGCCCTTTCATTTCACCTTTTGCTAGCTTGCATTTTAAAAACCTCATTCAGGCACCCAATTTTGAAAACAAACAACTTTCAAAGAAAATTCAGCCACATGCTATTTCTGCCTATGTAAGTGTAAGTCATGTTTATAAAACACCTTATATTCCAAATACAAAAGATCACAACAATTTTTATACTGGTGCTTTGTGGCATACATTTGTCCCTATATGTATTTAAAGGCTTTGTGTTTGGGGGTGTTTTGTTTGGTTTTGGGTTTTTTTTTTTCTTCAAGTTTTAAAAATAAATATTTTACTGCAAATAATGCATCTTTTTTGTTTATTACATGGTTTGATCACCAAAATGGTACAAGTGTCTCAATGGTTAGTACACTGATATCCAAGGTCGTAATATCGACGTTCTTCATAGCTGTAAGGAACTTTTCACCACTAATAATTAGAAACTTGACATATCATTTATCTTTGTATGCAAATATCTATTGTCTTAACTCTAGTTTCTCTTGATGCATTTTAGCACAATCTATCAGTATCTTTTGTTAAAAGAATATTAGTTCCTCTGCCCACAACATCCTCTTCCATGTCTGTTCTCTGCCCCCCAAAGAAACAAGCCACCATTAATTTCCTTGTGACCTTTCCTTTTTGTTCTCTGTGCATGTTTCACAAATGCCTTCTATACCTCATTGTGCACATTTTAATTGGTCACCTTTCTACTTTGCTACTATTATACCTACAGCTAATAAAATTATTTTTCTTTATTCAAAACAGTCCATCAACTATTTATAAACTGAATAAGAGAAGGAAAAGCAATTCATAAGTCATCTAGTTATCTGTCCCATTAGCTTATAAAATACAGTTCTGCAACTTCCACAGCCAAAACTGGACTTGATGTTCTTGGGCCCAGTGACAGAGCACAAATGTTCACAGTAACCCTGCCAACTCTTGGATGCTTTTTTAAGCAGCCCTCACCGATTTTTGTCTCACCACTTCTGTCTCATGTATTTACACCCAAAACTGGCACACAGCAAAAGAAGTCTCTCTTCGTACTTCAGATGAAGACATCAGTCCAGTGAGAAGCTTTCTTGGACCAATTTCTAACCAAGCCATACACAGACAATTCTGCTGTTGCTAGTAGCAATCCCAGCTAGGAAGAAGCTTGCTTTCCAAGGGATACATATTTCACAGTATCTTTCTGCAGCATTATTCTACCCTTTATATATTAAAGAGAGGGAGATTTTCTGAAACAGTAAAGATGAAGACACCGACTCAGAAATCTTTGTTGTCCACCCTATCTTTATAGGGATCTCTGTTGATGAATGAATCTCTAACGAAGCACTTCTAAGAGATGTGGAAAGGCAAGCTTACTGCTGTGACGAAACCTTCTAAAAGCTGCTTTCTAATGTACAATTCGTTTAGTCCATGTTGTTCTAGAGCAAACATCACTGTGCAAAGGCACAGAACTAAGACTCTCTGATACCACAAGAGATGAAACACAAAAGAAACTTGTAGGCAGTTCTCAAAGTGTTTACTGTAAGCAAGTAAATCCGTGAAAATAGTAGCAGGGGAAGTTAATAGATAATATAGAGGAAGTAGATTACACCATCTCATGTTGTAAACTTTAATTTTTAAATCACTATCTTAAGTAAATATAATGAATGCCATCTAGACAAACTAACAAAATTCCATCTTTTAACAGTTGTGTGTTGACCCCGTCAATAGCCAAACACCCACCCAGCTGCTCATTCATCACCCTCTCCCATGGGATGGGGAGAAAGTAGAAGGAAGGCAAGACACTCATGGATTGAGATAATGCAGCTAAGAGGGAAAGAAAAAGCTGCACGTATAAGCAAGTGGAGGAAATAGAGCAAACGAGAAAAATTCGTTCACTACTTCCCATAAGCAAGCAATGTCCAGCCACTTCCTGGCAAGCAGCAGACCACAGCATGCTTAACTGTTGCTTGAGAACACAAGTGCCATAACCATGAATGTCCCCCCCTTTCTCTTCTTTCTATGAGTTTTCATTGCTGACCATGATGTTATATGGCACAAAATATCCTTTGATCAATCTGAGTCAGCTGTCCCAGCTATGTTCCCTCCCAACCTCTTGCATGCCCATGCCCACTCTATTCTTTGTTTAGAGCTAAAAATCATATTTTTTTCAGGAGGCAGGTTTTTTTATGACTGTTTTTCAACAGATAAAAAAAATCCCTCAAAATCCTTCAAAAGAATCTTTTCTTCTGCACAGCTATTTTGCAATGAACCTGCTTCCTCCAGAACAGATGGGTATAACGTGAGACACTCTTGTAGATATCTATGACATTTTAGGTTCCATCATTAAAGCAGCAACATACTTTTATACCTAATACTTTTCTGATTAATAACTATAGGACTGCAGCTGTATTAGCTTTTGATGTGAAGTGGAATCAAAGCTTCCTTGCCATCTAGGAAAACAAAACAAATATTTATAGAAAAATATAAAGAAAAGTTTAAGATTGACAACACAACAATGCTCGCATGAAGACTGACATTTGCCAATGTTTCCACTCCATGTGAATATCTTAATACATTCTTACTGCACCATGCCTATGTGTGTACTTGGGGGAGGAAAGAGAAAAGTCAGTTCTACCTTTTTTTATTTTTACTAAGCATGCTTCTGATTTATCATCTCACTTTCGTTTCCAGAAGACTGTGGCTAGAAAAAGAATTAAACTCAGTGCCTTCACAGTCTGGTTTATATGGTAACTTTTTTTTTTCCTTTTGTGATTTTCCCCATCTAATGAGAAAACTCCAATTATGATGTCATGTCACTTACAGAGTTTAAACCCCCCCAAAAATTTATCTTCTAGTGTACAGCATATGTAAGAAACACACTTAGAAGCCAACAGTTCTGTCATCAGCCAGTTTTGCAGACCTGAGGACAAGCCCCACATCAAGTGTTTCAGGTACAGCACTTTTCTTCCACACTTTTTCTAGCAGAGGTCTTACACATGCACATACATTGCAAACTTTCTTTGTTTTCTCCCAAAGACGACCTGCCTCTCACTATTAACATCACAGCTATATCTTGGTCATAAAAAGAAATGCTATGCAGCTACATAAAACGGAATATATAGTACCTTATTAAAACTGTGAGAAGGAGGCTTATTACTGGTAGCTTGGGATTGGTGTGCTGTAGGGATCAAGACAGGACTTCAAAAAACTGCTGCTGGATTTATGAAGATAAGTTTATTGCAAAACAAAGCCCAATAAATTTAATTTACACCAAAAGCAGCAGCAAGCTTGAGGAAAATGACACAGGTCTTGTGTAACAGTCAACTGTAACTAGCTCAGCTAAAGGGAGATTTCCATTTCTTGGCACCGCAACAAATCCTCAAGCAGAGAGGGGCTAGGGGTGAGATTTTTTCCTCTGTAAGTAACTTAATGAATGAAGTACTAATTAACATTATGGCATTGATAAATGGAGAGAGAGATTAGGGATGTACTCGATATTCAGGCCTTCCCAGATGGACGTCAAAGCCACATTAATTCCTATCTCATTGGAGCATCTGCTTCTCCCATAATCCATTGCCCCTTGGTACAAACAACACAAACTGTTGTGACTCAATTCGATTTATATCAATCTAATTTCTTTTAATCCAATTTGTATTCCAATCTACTACCTTCTAATCACTTAAATCTTCAGCCTCCATCTGGTAAATTTTCTCTCAAAATTAACCAAGCAGATGCCTCTGCAATTGTCTTCCACAGTCAGGCTAATCATGCCCTCGCGGTGGCCTACCGAGCACGCTGAATGGGTACGTGACTTACAGCATTGCCCTTCTTATTACAAACATGGCGATGCAGGAAGGCCATTTTGTCTGTCATTAATTGGTTGATTTGCATAACACTGCCAGGGAAAGATACCTAGGAAACAAAAGCCAAGAGCAGAAAGCTTCAAGAAGGCAGCACGATGTGCTCATCATTTGTCACATGGCCATTACACTTTGAACTATCTATTGTTTGAGGTACCAAATACAGAACTGGATTACAGCTAAATGCATAACAAGCATCTATGTACGTTACCGCATTGCTGCCACTGAGCTTGCAGCGAGCAAGGGGGCCACCCAAACAAAATTCCGAGAAAAGTACATAATACTGAGACATTGTTTAGCCAGACCCCAAACCTACAAACCCTCTCTCAAGTAAATTAACTTTTACACAGCTACAACTGCAGATAGAGCCAGGCTGTGACTACCAAAAGCTAGAATCCCCCAGGTTTCCCCCAAACAGTACCCTAGACAGTAAGCTCCACAGGCTATCCAATACATCATTAGCAGGATGAGGAAAAAGAAAGAAAAAAAAAAAAAATGAAACTGACCTTCACAGCCAAGAACACTTAAAAATTCTGAACCTAAAGTAAAGACAGAAGGAGTAGGGCCACTCCTTTGAAACTGGTTGCCTCATTAAGAATACAATGATGATCTTTCCCACTGATCAATGCTACACTATCTCCAGAAAGCTGAAGGCAGGCTCAGCATAAAGTATGTATCATTATTCAAGTGTTTACATATCATGGACTGCCAAAGGTGTAGACAAAGTTTTTTCAAACCTGTTATTTATTTCTGTCCTCCCAGGACTATAGAAGTATTAAATGTGCCGCTTATGTTTCCCAAGCAATGTTACCTGAAAAGAAATGATAAAACCAAGTACTTAGGAAATACTAAAGAAAGTACAAGCAAAAACAGGCTGGCCCAGCGGAGGAGGCAGAAGAGCAGCCTCTCTATCATAAGCAGGAAAGAAAATTTCTACTTGACCCTCAGTGCCTTGCACCGTGAGCTACATTCTTGTTGGCTCACAACCACTTACGGAAGATCAGCTATTAAACAACGGTCTAGGATGAGAAGGAAGCATAGTGACCTTTTGCTATTACAGCTTCTATATAAAATACACAGTTCCATCTTTGCCAAAAGAATACAAATGAGACTAACATGGAAAGGTCAGCCTCCAATCTTAACTTAAAAATAAAAATAAAAAAATACTCGTGTCATCCAAATTTTCAGTAGCTGGAAGATGAGCTTACCAGGATGATTTGCCTTGAGTTTGCTACCGCTTCCTCCCCTCCTCTCAGTCTTTCACATCTACCCCTGATTAAGAGGTTTCGCTTTTCAGCTAATAGGTACCTAGTAAATTTTTCATGACCTGAGGATCGCAAACAGTATAAATACAATGGATCCAAGCCAGAGGATGTTGGAGAAATACAGGGAGGGTGTGCTTGGTTAAGGAGGGGGTGGAGTGGGCACTCTTTCTTCCCCTCCCACAAGCTGTCAAGGCCTTCTGTGCACACCCCCTCCCTCATCCCTGCTAAAAACCTTCTTCTCTGTGCCTGCCATGACAGGTGGTCCAGATTTTCACTTAGAAAATCTGGCCACCCTATGTTTGCAACACCTCCCCGCTTAGTATCATCTGTGAATTTAATTAGCAAGCAGTTTACCCACTCGTTCAGATTATTAACGAAGATGTTAAACAAGACACAACCCAAATAAAAAAAAAAAAAAAAAAGATCCCTGTGGCAAACCAATTGATGCCTTTCTTTAAATCAGTTTATTGCTATCTGTTGTAACCCTTTCTTTGCAGATGTCAACAAATGGTTCATCTACATGACAGCATGGATATGCAAGCAAATTTGCTTCCCGCCCCCCACCCCCAGCTAGAAGGTTGTGATATACCATATACAGTAGAATTACACTAGACTGTCCCCATCTCCAAAGTCCTAGGTCTCATCTATTGCACGTGTTGTTTCATCACATTAGAATACCTAGCCTCTTGTTTCTCCTGTTTCACCTGCTTCTCATCAGTAACATACACAGAATCATTGTTATATGCTGGTCAGGAAAAAAAAAACAAAACAAAACAAAAAAACAAAAACCACACACACCATTTGTGAATCTTTCTACCGTCATAACCTAAAACCAGTCCATAAAAATATGGCAGAGGGAAACAAGGTCATTAGAAAAAGCAAGACTGAGATAGATTTAATGTATTTAACAGTTTTATAAATTGGGTTTGAAATGAGGGATTAGTAGCAGTGGGAACTAGGCAAGGAATATGTAGGAGGGAAAAAACATTTAATTTTTATTCATTAAAAGTAATGAGAGCACTAATGCTCTGAATTAGTAACTTCAGTAAGGGCATTGTAGTTTTAATCATCAAATAAGCAAAATTACAATGCAGTGCCTGTGTATTGATCTTTAGGTTTTGAAATAAAATTATTTTTATATTAATATTTATTTTTACTAAACTTTAAATTTAAAAAATTATTAAATTCAATAAATTAAAATTAATAATTGATTAATGCAGTTTCATCAATAAAGCATATCATGTTTGGGGAAAAGACAAACAAGAATGCTATAAGAGAACCCTCTATACAGAGAAGACTTACAATCTGAGCAAATGTTAGTGAACTTATCACAATATTTTCACACAGATATAAATGTATATATTTATATATAATACAGACATATATGCCCACACCTCTTTATTCATAAACTAAATACAACTTGTAGCTCAAAATGTAAAGCTGAGTCCCGTTCCCTTTGCAAAAGTACCGTAATATAAGAAACACATGAACATTTGAACGTCCAAAGCCAAATGCAAATCCTGTCTAAAACAGGTGGTGACACATATCACATTAGCAAAAGCTTTCTCTGAGCTTATCTATGGAGTGTTTATTTTTCTTCTAGTCCTTTCTTTAGAAAACTGCTGAGTAGTTGCAAAAAATTATCTCAAAACAGATCCAGTGAACTTAATGAACACTTCAGAGCCTCCCTATGACTGTTTCAAACAACAAACAGGACAGCTCTGGACCTCCCATTCTGACCTCACTGTAGTACGCAGCAAGACATCCTGATCTTCCCAGGTAATGCCACAATACGAGTGAAGGAAATCATAAAAGCAGCACAACAGATTTCTCCCCGTAATCAAAGGCATATTCTGACAGAGTGAAAAAAGCCTAAGCAGGGCATAGACTAAAGTAAACGTAAGTCTTTAAATTTACACTGAAGTAAAACTGAAACTCAGCTCTTAAGCAGAAGTATGCAACCACCTCTTCCTGCCCAGTGGCACTCTCCCCCCACTTCTTCACAGCTCTTAAACATAACACTCCATACCATGCTATCATACTATATGCTTTTACAGACAGATGAACAGGAACATCATTTACTTGAAAGACATTTTCAAGTGATATAGTAGTAAACAGATACCTAGGAGAGGTGAAAGTAAATAGCACTGACAACGCTTAGGAAAATAATGGAAAAAGTAGTTCCTCCATGCAAATATAATTCTCAAATCCATTTGTTTACGGATAGATCTACACTAAATACCATTGCTTCTCTATATAATTGTAAAACTTCCATTTAGATTTTATAAAGCAAAGTTCAATTTCATAATAAAAGGCACCTGTAAACTCTTGGCTGAACAAAACAGTATTTTTTTCCTTTACCCACTTAGAAAGCACAAGACCACATATTTACACTCAAGACCTGCATTATCAGCAATAAGTGAACACAAGAATGAGTTTAATAGTATCCTGCCTGACTCAAGATTTGGTAGAAAAAAAATATATATGTATTTTATTCTTCTCCTGAACAGCTTTTTCTCAAAAACCCTTTACTTCTGAAATGAGGTCTTAAACAAAGGTCTCAGTTCAGCTCTTTACCGTACACATACAGGCTTGTTTGATAGCAAATGGAGAAAGAATTCAGCTCCAGAGATTCATACCATCCTAACATAGTTTTTAAGGTAGCAGGAATAGGATGAATCGTTAGCAAAAGCCTGTTCGATGACTACAGAAGGAACCCAACTGACAACCTTAGATTAGACACCTAATTTTACATGGCCTGTCTCAGGGGGATTGAATCCACTCTACAATCAGTAAGGTTCAAGCAGAAATTTTAATTCTTTCAGATTCCTCAAACAATGCAAAACTGTCACTTATTTTCAGAACTCAAGTGCACATGATCTATTTGAAAACTGAAACAAGCATATATAACTTCCACCAAGTGAAACTTAGCATATTTTTAAGCAGTTTGTGTTTTACAATAAACATGGGAAAAAACCAACAGCCAGATGCCAGTGACTCTGCCACACTAAGAGACTTCTACTCTCCAGAACAGGCATCTCTACACAGTAGCTAACCCAGATCAATCTGGAGATATTGCAAATATTCACAAAAAGAAGAGGGGTGGTATATCTAACCATTAGCAGGAGTCTAAGAACCCACAAAGCACCAATGCCGCATCTGCTAGCTCCTCTACACGAAAGAAACAGTTGGTGTTAACGCACGATTAAGAGCTGAGAGGAATGCAACAAAAGTGCATGCAGGTGGCAGAGGTCACTGCAGGATATCATAAAGGAAAGAGAGGGTCAAATTATTATCTGGAATGCATCCACAGGGCACAGCCATCTTTTAAATCAGTTTTTATAATAGCCATGCCTGTATTGATTTAATAATACCTTTACGTTACAGATTTACTCAGCACACCAAGAACTACATCAAAGACAGTTGTGAAACCAGGCCTTGTGTCTTTTCCTTACACAAGGTAAGGAAAGACTGAAGGCTTTCAAGACAGAACATTAGGTGCTTTATTAGTCTTGTTTCATATGAAAAGGCAAACATCTGCCTCCCAAATATCGAGTCCTTCAGTTACAAGTCTTTGGGTAAAATAACATGGACATCATAAAAATGAAACTCAACTTAAATCAAAGTGAGTAATATGCCTCTGCATACATGACAACTAACATACTAGGTCTTCTACCTTTAAGCCTAGATTAGCATATACGTAAAGCTGAAATGGAATGGAGAGAGATTATCCATGTTAAAGCATGATTACACCACACTGGGCAGTACAATAGAGTATTGGGCATCTAAAGACAGTTTTCAAGAGTATTTATTGTAAGTCACAGAAGCAGGACAAATGAAATATTGATAGGCACTCTTGTAAACATACTGAGAAAAACAGCCAAGGCTGAATTAACACCCTTAACTTCACTGAGGCTAATGTCTTACTTGAAGGCGAGATCAGGATCACACTGCCCATAGGCAACTGTTCCCAAGTCCAGCCTCTTTGCCACTTGCAAAGCAGTTGACAAAAACCTGTTCCTGGTATATCAGCACTTGCCACTAACTGCTTGTTCCACCATTTGCCTCCCTCCTCCAGAATGATAAGAGTAAGAACTATAGTTCAAAGGGGCAGAAACGAACAATAAGGGTCATTTTAAGTGCTAAGGTCACACTGTATGTTTCAGGAGAGGAGAGCCTGAAGTAAAACAGTTACAAGTTCCCAGTGACCCTGGGAAGGAAGTTACTGAATATTCATGTTGACAGAAAAGAAGAGAGGATTAATCATGTGGAATTAGCATTTTCATTGAGGAGCTTGGCTGAGTCTTGTGTTCTACTTTGAGAGAAAGATGGCTGCTTCACACTAGCATTTTATATCTCTCATTTATCGAAACATTGCAGCTTGCTCCTAACTGTCATTAACTGATGAATAATGAAAGACTTCTTTACTTTTACCTCAGATTAATCATGCAGCTCCCTTGGTCTTTCCATGTCTGAATGTGTGTTCTGAACCTTTTCTTTTCTTTTTTTTTTTTTTTTTTTTTTAAACTCACACGGGATAAAGAAATCTGTTTAATTAGATTTCAATTCTACTGGGGGAAAATGGTCTCTATTGAAAGGGCATTACCTAGTATTTTCACCTCAGCTACAGTGTTGCAGTGCCTTAAATTGTGCCACATGTATGTTAATTTCAATCCAGCTCTTATGTTACACAAATTAATAGTTAAAAAAAAAATAAATCACCACTCCAGTTTCCAAGCACAGAGAAAAAGGGTGTAAAAATAGAAACAATTACAATATGCAGATTTTATAATTACTATCATAAAGTAAAAATACAAATCATTGTGTACTAGTAATATATTACCGCCTTGATGCACTTTCAGAATCATTTGCAGATTTTTTATAAAAGCCCTTATTTTACCCTGACTCTTCCCTTTCTGTGCCCTCCTCCAAACTTCTTCTTCCATACATTATGAAGTACTAGCATTGCCTTTTAAATTACAGATATAAAACAAATAATATAAAAAAAGCTGTTTTCCACCATAGTGAGTGACACATTAAATAGTACAACATATAGAACCACTTAACGGAGTCAGATAATTTCAAATTTTTAGCCCTGTAAAACTTGCCTCGCCACATCAGACCCTAAATACATCACCTACTTTATGATCATGCTTGAAGAGAGTGGAACAAACCAAACCTGCTGCAGTTGTACAAAGCTGAAGGTGAGCAAAAAACTTCCCTCAAAAACAGCTGCAGGTGATCAGGTTACACCTTGAAGTACACACTTTAAGCATTCCACATTTTCTTTGTGTAGCTACAGCTGGTCTTTATGGTTAGAAAATCACCCAGTCTTATTGCGGGGGAGAGAAGGGAGGAAAAAACCAAACAAAATAACCCCACTCCCTTCCCTCTTCTCTCTCAAAATAATCAGAGCCAACCTAACTGATGCTTTGCAAACCTCTTCCTCTTTCTCGTGCCTTGAGCAGCCCTTTTCATGATCTGCATCTTGCTTAGTCTATCAGCCTAATAATTATTACAGTACACCACGATGTTGTTCTCTGCATTTAAATGCCTAAAACATCATGAATAAAATATTTTAAGATACTGTGGATTTGTCTGTATATAACCATTTGAGGATGATTACAAACCCCAGCATGTTTTCTTTTACTATCTATTAAGCATTTTCATTCAACAGCTATAGAGTGATCTACAGATTTTTGGTCCACTTTAAAATTACTTAAATGGCAGGTACTTTTCCATTATCTTACCAGAAAGAGGGTTCCACACCAAATACAAGAGTAAAATGTCATGTGCATAACACCAGTGCGTTATACCCAGTTGAGCCCCATTCTGTTATGCTTTTGAGACTTCTAATCTTTATAGCTCCCCATTTTAACATTTAACTATGCATTTCCATGCCTATGTTGACTCCAGTTTTAAATTTCAGGGTTGAGTTATATTAGTTGCAACACTACATCATCTCTTTGTATGACACATAGTTTAAATTTTAACTCTCACCTTAAGTATTTTGTCTGAGAAGATGATGAAACATGTAAAAGATGAGGAAAGAACCATATACAATTTCACAACAGTAACAGTCCACCTAATTCATATTTTATATCCTTCGGCATATTCCCTTTCACTTGCTCATAAAACTTCTTCCAAGTCCTCACTAATCTCTTGTCATCACCTTTGAGTTTTCTCTAGTTGCCAACATGTTTTTAAATTGAGAGACTTAGAACCACATTTTAGAAAGCTAAATTCCCCCATCCGCAGAAGGCTGGTATGAAGTTAATATTCAACTGAAGTTTCAGCTTCACTGTTCCTTGCAAAGCTGATGTAATAGCTTGTTATTCCTGCAAATGCTCTGTGAAGCCACACCACCAATCTCTCATGTTGTGAGTATTCTGTCTCGCAGTGGCTTACTTAACATACGTATCCTAAAATGATGTAGGGTGCACTGTATTAAAGGTGAGTATGAAAATGCCTTTCAGAGCTGTCTGGCAACCATCCTATTCCTTGATGCATATGATTTCATTATTGAATTTTTCTGGATTACAACCCATTTTCTTTCTTAACCATATTAAAAACTTCCTGAGGTCACTTTGTAGTAACAACTGTGCAACTTCATTCACTTCAGATATGAAAGCTTAAATCATTATTTTCTTCTCTATTTTAGTATAAAATTCTCCATTTAAGATTATCTTTAACAAGAACATTTTCATCTGGACTAAATTCACACATACCTAACATTAGTCTTTACTTCTTCCTGCTGCTGCTATCTAAAGAAAGTGGTATTATCACAGCCTGCAGAATGTGCTCTTTCAAAGCAAAACTGATAACTCTGATTTTCAAAGGCACCATTAAAATGTAACAGAACAGGTAAAATCATGGCCTAAAAATGCACATGTGATTCTTTCCCTAACAAAAAAAAACCCCCACCAACCACCCAAAAGCAACAACAACAACAACAAGCAGCAGCAGTTTGAGGAACAAACTGGATCTTCATTTTTCAGCTGTTATAGAAAGTATTACTTCCTTGAACATCATATATACATTATTTTGCTTTCAAGCTCTCCCCAGAAGTATTTTCAGACTTAAAGTGGCATTGGATAACGTTTTCATTGATTTTATTTTTGTTCAAGTAAGCTTGACCTTTCCTCACAAAAAGCGTTGAAATGGAATAGCACCAAATGTTGATGTTTGTTACATAGCACCATATATGCAGATTTGTGATCCATTGGCTCAAAGAAACAAGAAATTCTGTCACTTGGAGACAGAGTATCATATATAAGGACAGCTAAATACAGTGGGATCTACAAAAGAGCGTTCTCCATTTCTGTCACCCCTTTGTCCTCCCTGCGGATGGCACGACGTTTATTTGCTTGGATTCTATGCTAGTCAAATACTTTCCAAGCAAAATTAATTTTGTCAGGGTACATATGCCACTCCAGCACCCACGTACAGTCATGTGTGCTCCTGAACACACGAGTTCAACTCCAAACTCTATTATCAGTATGTTACATGGCAATTATTTCACTCATCCTTTACCCCAATTTTCTATTTTTAAAGCGTAGATGCTGGCACAACTTCTTCGTGAAACGTTTTGAGATTGACTGATGAAAAACCCATGTAACAAATAGTATTGTCAGCTTACTAAGGTGTCTTCCTGACATACAGCCTGCATGCACAGATGGCTTACAATAACATGTGGCCGACACCACTTTTCTCCTGCTATGTCACTGTGGAGTCATAAGTAAAACTTACCTGCGAGTTCTTGATCTGCTGTGTTTGAGCTTTACCCTCTGTCCTTTTGGAACACCTAAAAACTCCAGGTTTCTAGAGTCATTAAGAGGCAATTTTGCTTTGCCAGGCTTTACATTTCTAATGTTACGTTAGTCACAAAATGAAACTTTCATAATTTCAAACTAATTTTCCATGCATTACATGAAAATTCCCAGAGTAGTAGTTTTTATTGCTACAATACCTTAACCAATTTATACCTCTGGAGATGCAAAAAGTCCATATAAGAACTATATCTATTCATTATTTTTATTTTCTGTATTATATATACACATATAAACCCACACAAATTTCCTTACTGGATTAGCAGGATTTTCTGTTTTCTAAAATGCCAAAAGAAAAACAGTTTATTTTCTTTAAAAGAATTCATTATTGCATAATAAGTCTGGAAGAATATTGTCTTCTGCATCAATATTAACAAAGGCATGTAGGCTGATAATCAGAAATTAAGATCCCTGATGTTCAAAGCAGAGTTTATACCCCAAATCAATTTAGTGTTCCATCAGGATTTGTGTATTATACATCCATACCCCCCCCAGTCTATAGGGATAACTCAACAATCTTTGTTACTTAGAATAACCAAGACACTGACAGCATCACTAGTTATTTTATTTACCGATACAGTTACTCTGGACAGACTTGCCCTGTTCTTGAATCAATTTATAGGTTTTACAACCCATTTCAGTAGGACAGCATTACTATACAATGTTACTTCACTTTGGTAATTTTTTACCAGGCTACAACACAGTCTAAGATGCTTTCCACACTTTGTCAGAGAAGGCTTAACTTCAGACAAGACCTCCGCTGTGTGTTGTAAACACACTTGTAGTGTCCCACACCACATTATTTCAGACTGTAGGAAGTACTAAGAACGATCAACAGCACTACTGATAATTGATGTATTTATGGAAACTGTAATTTATATTTACTTTGAAGACTACACATTGTGTTCCTATCATCTTTTTATGAAAAGCTGAATGTTCCTTTACTGCCTGCATGCTATTTCTCATATATATATATATATATATATAAGTCTTCTAACTAAATTTCAAGCCCCCTTGACATTAAACAAGTTGATTAAAAAAAGACAAATAGAACCTGCTGTCATCAGAAATGACCCTTTAAAGGCAAATAAAGCCTAGCAAATACCATGCACTGAAAGACTGCTTTCCCAACCAGTGTTTTTCCAGCACTCTTCCTAACAGAGTGCAAGTCCTAGTACAAAGTCTCCCAGGCACTTGGTAACTCTAACCCTCAAGAGTATAAATAACTAATTTTTCCCCATCTCTGTACTTTTTTTCTGGTTTTAGCCCTTCTCTTATAACTTCTGTATTATTCTACTACACCCCACAGAAGTTTAAGGAAAGCACTGCTTACTTGATGAAGCCCTTCTTAATAACACAGTGAAGATAACCATTTGGCAGAATGTTATAGACAACAGAAAGCTGGGATAGTAGCTCAAACGCATTGGAAGTAAGACCTATTTTTCACCAAAACTCAGGATTAGATTTTTGAAAAAAAATGAACTGTCACCAACTCTAAGACTAGATAATAAAGTCAATGATGGAAGAAGGCTCACACCCACAGTCATATCAAGCTCTGCATTTAACACATTACAAACTAGTGTCTCATCCCGCACTCCCTCCCTCCCCCCCACCACAGACCTTCTGTGCTCCTCAGCAGTTCTACAGCTCCCAGTCTGTTCCCCCACATCAGCATCAAGCTTTTCTTTGACGCCTGCTCAACAGGCAAGATGTCTTGACTACAAAAGCATAGGGTGATTTTTCTAACTTCCATACAAATTACCTACTGCCTTAATAGCTTTTGTGCATCTGAGATGCGACCTCATTAGTAGGCAGAAGTAGTACGTAAAGCCTGTCCTGAACCCCACTCCATTAGTATTAATCAATATTAATTTATAATTGGATAAAGGTGGCTTTTCAACTAGAAATTATTTCAACCCCTTCCCACTCACCGCCCCCTCCCCCCCCCAAAAAAAAACCCACCACAAACCCAAACACCAACCACAAAAAAACCCCAAAACACAACAGCTTTCATTATATTTGAGATATCAGGACACAGTGTCTCTATACAAAAGTAATCTGCAAATTATCTTCACAGCCAGAATGACTTACCAAGTAGAAGTGATCCTACAGAGAACAGCCTGGTAAATCCAGGGTTTGGCTTCTTGCCTCAGAAGCGTTAAGTGAGAAATATATCTAAGCATGAGGAATAAACTGCTTTTGAGAATCAACAAACAAGGACTAGAAAAAAGCGATTGTTGTAATAATGGTCAGGTGGGAACAATTAGCTTGCAGTTAAGTGTGAGTTTCAACCAGTTTCATTCACTGATTGCCTCAAGGAACTTCAGCTGCTGCTGCACCTACAAGATCAATGCTGCTAATTGTGAGGAAAATTATTCAGGACAGCACAGAGCCCCGTATTAATGATGCCTGCCAGAAGAAAGTCAGTTTATCAGCTGTCCTAAAGGTTAACATCAATATCAGATGCGACAACTTCAAATTATTATATCACTAACCTTGCAGGCAAAATCACTACAGTGGTGCAGAAAACTTCAGAATTGCCTGCATTTTAAAGCTTATTTTGGTTCTCTGCTCAACAGGTGCCAAGCTTATATTTGTTATTTAATATTCTATCATTTGACTGTACCAAGAAAAAAAACCACCTATAACAATTCTTTCAGTTCTATCAATACTGACTAAGAGAACTCATCTATGGATAGATATCAGCTAATACTAGAGGAAATGGTTTGCTGGAATGATTTTGTTATGTCTACTCAGAAAGACCTCAAAAAGAAAAAGAGAAAATAAGTGTTGGATTAAAAAAATAAACAATCACACCACAGAAACAGCCAGCTGGCTAAATTCACAGAAGTTTACCACAAAGTCAGCACCCCAGAAGTCAATAAGCCTCAAACGCTTCGAAGCCGAGAGTGATTCACAAAGTGCTTGCCCCATTTTTTCATTTCCAAAAATGTATTGTTTATCTACATGAGACAAAAGACAAGGTGATAGCTTGGTGTGACCCAGCCACACCTTGAAGTTTTTTAAAAAAATAATTATATATAGTAATGGATAAGAACTTTCATTAATTTGAAGTAATAGCAATAATATAGAAGAAAAATATTTTATAGTAATAATCTATAAAAGAAATGCATGTGACATACTTTTCTATATATGTTGTATAAGAACATAATACAGTGCATATACTGGAAAGCTAGAATAAGCTTTCTTTTTCGTGACATACACTCTTACTAGTTCCTAGTAGCTTACACAGTATCAAAGGTCATACTCTTGCCAGAGCAATAGCTTTACTGTTCCTTATTTGAAAACTATTTCTTAAATGACACTTCACTTTTCTGTTGGATCCAGTTAAAACAGCATTCTTTGTTGCAAACACCTTTATAGTTCCATATGAGTAAAATAGAACGCCTATATTAAAACGCCTCATTTAATAGTTACAATTATACATGTAGATGTGCATACGTATAAACATGTATTAAAACAAGTATCAACAGCTCTATATTTTAAAGAGCACAAAAAGTTACCTCTTACTCTGTTAGCCAAAACCTGGACTGCTCCGCTTGGGATGGCATGTCTAAAATACCTTTAAATCTGCTTCAACCCTTTGTGGCAAAGATGCACGTGAAATACAGATCAAGGTGGTCTGCCTCACTACGGAACCTGCAGTTGATGTGATAAGAAGGCAAGGGAAGGAATCTGAGGCAAGAGGGCTGTTTCTTAACTTTTTGATACCTGTATGATCTCTGCCTAGAAAGTTAATGTGTTCTGACAAGATCACAAATTTTCAGAGAGAAACCCCATTTTAAAGCGGGTTACCCAGCCATGTGCACCTCCTCCTGCTCTTCCCAGCTAATAATTACATGTCAGCATTCACAGACTGACCATGAAGCCAGCTGTCACCATGTCTTCCTATGTTTCAGTGGAGAAACTTCTTTTTCTTACTTGGGTTTTGGTTTTTCTTCACTTTTTAAACCCTGTTGTTGCTCACCTGGCCTTCAGCTATGAAGCTAACTGGTTGCTTACAGAACAGAAGCCAAAGGAGGTGAGTATTCAATGAAAAAGAAAAGAATTGGTTTTGCTTGTTTATGTTTTGTTTTTTTAAACAAATCCCAGAGAATATGCATCATCCCTCCAACAAACAGTTACTTATTGGCTCAAGTAGCAGGATCTACCCTTAAGCAAATGAAAATGAAGTATCAGACTACACAGGTTGCCATCACAGCCTACAGTTTTGACTGTCATGTCTATCTGTCAATAGATTGTATCTTACTCTGACTGCCAGTTACTGTGAAATTACTATAAAAGCATGAAGATAAAATATGAGAATACTATCTAATTACATTTAAAAAACATGCTACATTTATAAGTTGCATAAAAAAAAAAGGAAAACTTTTAGGATAACTAGATAGAATGATTTCTTGATCAACAATTCACTTTCCTTGTGTGTGTCTAAGTGCAATGTCTTCATTACTAAATCTTCTGTGTAAAGTTAATCCCTTTTAGCTACTTAAGGTTTAGAACAGCTCACATCTCACATTCCTGCCAGTAAATTCTGCTCACAATACAGCAAAAGACTACATGAGATGTGTATTTTATTAAAACTACTCATCTAAAAGTTTACCAAAAAAATCATACCCATCTACTATCACTAGACATCACAGTAACTAGCTAGCATGAATCGTATAACATAGTTTGTTCCATGGTGTTTTGGAGAGTATGATAATCGAAGATAAGGGGTTTTTCTTCCAGCTCCTCTCTCCTCCCCTCCCATTCACCCAGATGTGTTATTGAAACAAAAGGTACACACTTTCAAACATATAATTAAATTTGACCTAATATATAGCCCAGTCATTACTCAGATTTAATACATAGATGTCATAAAATTCTGCTGTGGACAGGTATGAGGCAGTTTCTCCGATTCCTTTATAAATGCATGTCTGTACACTTTAGAAAAATGAGCTAAACACTGCTATGTAAAGTACTGTTCAATGTCTTCATATAACACTATATCTGATAAACTAGAGATTTTTTTTTAGAGATTGTTTTCCAAAACCTATTATTTTTTATAAACAAAACAAGTAAGATTTGTGTTCTGCTTTCAAACAGGAACATAAGCAAATCAGCATGAAAAAAATGCTGTAATTCCTCTGATTTTAAGAAAATTGTTCCCTAATTAGCTAAAAGATGTGCATAAATATATGCTATTTGACAGTATTCCATTTTGAAGTTGCTTCTCTTCCTGATACCAGAAGAGAACAAACAGAACTCAATCATTATGATGCACTGTCTTCCTGGACATTTTTCCCCAATTTCTGTTCTACATAAATACTTGTCTAAACCTAAAGATTTTGGGAAAGCGTGTCCTCCACCTGTGCTAAGACAGCATTTGCAGACTAAGCCCTCACCCAGAACACTGCGTTGAATAATACCAAACAGAATATGTTGGTCAAAATGCAGACAGAGCTTCCTTCATGGCCTCCCAGCTCTTCAGTTCATGTTAGGGGCTAAAGCCGAGGCACTGGTTAAAAGCTGTGTATTCAGTCCTTCACTCCTCCAGAGCTTCTGCTGGCTAAAAAAAGCTCCAAAACTTCAGTCCTAACACCTAACATTAAGAGCAGGAAGACAAACAAACAAACAAAAACTCTCCAGCCAACAGCAGTATGATACATATTGCTGTTCCCTTGAAGGAAGGGTAGAATCACAGAATCATTTAGGTAGGAAAAGACCTTTAAGATCATTGAGTCTAACTGTAAACCTAAGAATGCCGAGTCTACCACTAAACCACATCCCTAAGCGTGACATCTATGTGTCACAGGATTACAGAGCAGTTTGACTTGGAAGGGAATTTAAAGATCATCTAGTTCCACCCGACCCCCCACCCCCAACATGGCCAGACGGTTTCCACAAGATCAAGTTGCTCAGAACCTTGTCTAACCCGGCCTTGATCACTTTCAGGGATGGGGCAGCCACAGCTTCTCTGGGCAACCTGTTCCTGTGTGTCATCACCTTCACAATAAAAGAGAAGGAATTGCAGTTCCTGGAGATCCTCCAGGGAAGGTGAAGAAGGAAAGCCACATCCTTTCCTTCACTCAAGTTCAACCTTAGTAAATAATAACGTATTCTACAATAACTTAAATTTCTTTCCACTTGTTCATCCTTCATAAAGTTCAAAAGACCATCACTGAAGTGTTAGGCTGTCATGAGTAAATGACAAGTTAGGCAGTTTGAACACCTGAGCATTTGAATTCCTACCAGATGTAAGAAAATAAGGACCCTGTCTCATACTGATTTACATTCTTTACTCTGAAATTGGAGTTTGTGGGGTTTTGGGGGGGTATTTTGGGGGTTTGTTTTTATTTACTTAGAAGAACAGCTATGGCACTTAAAACATTTTTGGCAAATCTTTTAGCTATGGATTATTAGCAGAGGCAGGAGCAGATTTCCTTCACAGACCCAACAATGACATTTACCCTGACCTAGAGGGAACACCTTCCTAAGCAATAAGAAATAGCTCACTTTCAATGCCAATTCAGTCCTAAGAGAATGCCAATTATGCCAAGTTTGCAAAAACAGATGTATGGTGATTTTGTAATACAGACTAGTTTACACCAGGGACAAAGCTAAAACCATTTATCTCAATTAACTAAGGATCTAGGGATTAATTTAAACTGTTGCCTTGGAGGTGAAAGGTCACCACTTCATCCAACAATCCACCCACACCTCTTATTTACAATAAATATAAACCTCCCTCTCATGGTTCAATTATATCTTTTGGAGTACATTTCTACCTCCAGAACTGTATGCCTTCCATGTCGTGTATTAAAAAAAAATAAGAAAAGGTTAGTGCCATTTTATCAGTAGCTATGTTTCAACAGTCCTATTTACAGTTTCAAAAGATGGCCAATTGTCCTAAAATAACAAAACCTAATCAATAGAAGGCATGATGATAATTGACTGAAAACCCTCAAATTAGGAGATCACTTCTAACTTACAAATAACACTAATAAACGACACCAGATTTCCAATTGCTCAAGTGCTGCTTGAATTGAAAGGCATTTTGAAACATACACATTAGAGTAAAATAATAAACAAAGGAACGCAGGCTGGTGAACGAAGGAGTTACAATAATTCCTCAAAAGAATATTCCAACAGACTTATCTGTAACTTAAAGGTTCAAAAATCTCCCTACATTTATGAAACCAGCATTTGTGCTGTCACAACCCCACCAACGTCTCATTCTGCCTTCAGGCAAACACCATGCCCAGTATGCCTGTTTAGAGCCCAGAGCATTCCTCATGGCTTTGACCATGCGCTACTAATTAACAAGAATGCAAGAGGGGCCAAAGTCTGACACATCATGTGTCATGCAGCAGTTAAACTTATTTTGATGCAAAGTGGACAATTGCCGCCTTCATGTATGGCATCCTCTCAAGATACAAGAGCTGGTGTAATTCACTGTCTATCAATCTTTGTACAAAGCAAATTAATGTGACAGGTTACGTCTAGAGCAGTACTGGCCTATTAAATCTCAAGCTATGTCATCAATGTATGGACCATAACAAACCAACTTAAGTAGACTTACCAGTATTTCATCACAACTGGAAACCTAACACTTTATGGAGAATACAGATTAATGTCATCTAGTAGTCACCTATACCTTTATCCTCAAAGGCCTTTCAATGAATTGAGTGCAAGCAGAGTCAAGGTTTATCTTCTTTTATTTGATTATTTTCAGTGCTGGTTTTGAGATATAACACTGATTCTTTTTTGGTTTTAACATTACTGTATATTGGCACCCGGCAAGTGAACAGGCTACATTCATGTGCCTAGGCACATCAGCCTACTTTTGCTACAAAATGTCAAGTCTTGCACCCTCTAGTATTCTCTTAAAAAAAAAGAAAAAGGTTGGGAATTTTCATTTTTGTGTTGTTCAAGTGCCTAGTTGATTTTGGCCCCCGAAAATCTTTGTCTTGTGGCTATGTAATAGCTCTCAATTGCAGTTAAGATTTATTATACATAAAATCCATTCCATTCACTAAGTTTTTTAACAAAATCAGAGATCCATTACTTGTAAATATCAAATGCTCACAATATCTTTTTAAAGGGATTTTGAAATCTCTTCTCTGTCTAAGGAGGTTTATTTGTTTTGCTTGTATCCTTATTTGGATTTTAAGTATGAAGTTGCACCTTAAACTGTAAAATCTGTGTTGGAAATAAATAGCTTCTTTGCTTGAAAGTAGAAGCTTGATATACCAAGTTGTACCCAGGCTGAAATGAAACTTAGCAGAATGATTTTTTCATTAATCCTTCCTACTATCTAGTTTGCTAGTATTCTGCAGCTACTATTGCAAGGCTAGTCCAACTGCTCCAAACACTTGAAAGACTAAAAATAAATATTGATTTTAAGGTACACTATGAGTCTCTTCGCTTATGCAACCAAAAGTTAAAACTATAGCACAAGAAATCAGCAACTCTTCTGCCCTCCCCTTACTGCTTTCATTAACTAAATAAAGAAATCTCACCAAGCCTCAATATTCTGAATTCTGTCATACTGAACTTCTTAAGAAGCTCTTCTCACTTACCTCCAAAGCATCCCACTGAAGTGAACAAGAAGTGCCAGATGGCAGGAATATTATGTTTTAACAATATTTCTCTAAAAGTTCCAAATATTTAGTTTATCAAAGAAACAGGCATGCTGCCAGACAGTTAGCCAGATCCATCATCATTGTCTATCTCATTTTGTCAAAGGAAGTATTCTGAAGCATATGTATTGATTTTCCCCCATGAGGAGGAAGGGGAACAGGAGCCAGTGATATTTACATTACGTTAGGTATATATTCCATGAACTGATCTCGTATCCTATTTTTGCCATATTTACTGGCAGTGAGCAAAGCCTGCAAAAATCCTTACAAAGCAAAAGCTCTTCCATTACTGGAAAAGAAAAACAAAGCCAGCAAGACCTACTTTTAAAGAAGATGTTACTGAAACTACAGCAATATTTTTGCTGATTTTGACGTATTTAGAAAGGAGCAACAGAAGGTAATGATATATCTGTGTGATGGGGATTTATTTTTCTACTTTGTTTCTTTTACTTCTTCAGGTTGGTTTAGTTCAATCAATACTTACCAAAACTGCTATTCTGGGGTTTGGGGTTTGTTTTTGTTCTTTTTCCTCTTTCCCCCTCTTGGATCCATCTTTTTTCCATAAAAAGGTTACTCACAGTAAAGGAGAAGTGCTTATAAACCCCCTACATAATTTCTTTCTTAAAGACATGACAGAAAAAATTGTCAGTACAAATGACTAAATGTTATCTATTTGTTCCAACATTCAGACACTATTAACAATTATTTTAACAAGGACGTTCGTTCTTTTCCTCAGAATAATCTAAGTAAATATCCTCCAAGTGATTTTAAGGTCTGTTAACAATAGTTTTATTTGCCATTTAAAGCAAAAGTAAATGCAAGCAAAAAGTAATATCTATTTATAGCTCTCCAAGACAGTTGTACCAAGAATATATGCAATAGAATCATTGGCTGATAGATTTCTTTGGCTTACAACATCCAGTTCTGTTTTATTTGTATCACATGCATATGCAACCAATTCATACCAAGTTATAAAAAAGCTTTAATATATGCAAGCAAACTACAGTCTGAAAAGCCTTCTGAACATTCAGCACAGAATATTAAGGTGTCTATTTCTTCACCAGGCACTCAGTGTACAGGCTGAACATTTTCACCCTTGCATAGTACTATTCTATATTTCAATTTCTCCACTGAAGTCTCTATTCCAAAGAAACTTGTTCAAAATGCTCCATCTTGGCTAGTCCAACTCGAAACCAATCTTCTTTCTAAAGTAGGTGTAAGAATTATGACCCAGTGAGGCTCATAAGTGAAGGAAGCTGGACAAGAATCATATTTGGACAGGAGACCACTAGCATTCATAACACTGCAGGATGTGGTATTAGTGATTCATTAGGTAGCATGCCTCCAGCCAAGTCCATATTAAAACTAACCTACTCTACATTTTCTCTCCCCAGCTTAATATATCACACTTACTAGATGTGAGAATGCTGCCTGTCTCCTCAAAGTGTTAAACAAAATTCTGGAGCACTAGGAAATTAATTTCCAGAGGCACTGGGGGAAATATATATCTTTTGCATCTATGACTGCAGGGATATCTGTCTTCAGAAGTTTCAAACTCTCAGGAATCCATCTTCCTCTAAAAATGACCTTAGCATTCTTCCCCGCAACACCCCAAATCCTGAATTGGCATAAGAGTATTCTGGACACCTGGGAAAACCAACATGCTTTATTCTAGTTGTTGCCAAAATATTCCCCATCTACAGTTTCTGCAGTAGCAAATGTTTCACAGTGCAACTAATACACAAGAAGCATACTAAGCCATGGCTCCAACTTTGCTTCTCAATACTCCACCCTTTTCCCTCTATATGCTTACCCGGGCATGATAGCAAAACATCTCGGATGGCCAGAAATTATTCCTTCACTACAAATAGAAGACAAGCCCAAGAGGCACTGCCCCATTTTCAGGAAGCTTACTTGGTGATTTCCCATAGGACAAACATATCTGCATACTGCATCAACAGGAATACCATGGGATTAACATGATGTAGCCTTTAACAAAACCTGGCCTAGACTTTGATGATAACATATATGGCAAAATGCAGATTTAGGCCTTTAAAGTACATGCTGACACCATCTCAAAAGATGCCAAAAGTACCACTGCAGATAGCAGCGACCAAGCCTTGCATACAGTTATTCTCCATCCCCTTCAAATGACTCAAAACTCTTGTATCATTCTTCATCCAAAGAGTGCCAGAATTTATTTCATCCTCATCACTGCTCTGGAAATATCAACCAGCTCAGTTAGACACCTGGGCACAAATGCTAAGAGGTATGGAAGAAATTTGTTGCCAAATAATGTATCTGCTTTTCTACTTTGCAAATTTATTACAAATTGGTTTAAAATAGATTTGTGGCTTCCCTAATAGTGAAAGTTCTAGTTCTCAGGGCTGATACAGCCAAAGGTGCACCCCTAAGTCAACAGTCAGCATTCAATTAAAGATGAAATAACGTAGTTCTCATGGTGTTACAGACTTCTTTCTCAAGCTGCTGACGATACTGCTTACTACTGGATGTGTTGTGCCTCATTATCATGGCTTCCCACTAGTTGTCAAACTGAGAACAGGTGAAGCTTCTTGCATCTGTTAACCTCTTGATTACAGCTTTAAGTCAATCTCTAAGTTTTGTGTAATTGGGAGGGAAAAAACCCACATTTTTTCCTCCTACCTTTATTTTTTTTTTTTTTACTTTACCTTTCCTACCTACCTAAAATCCCAAATCTCTGCATTAGCCTCCCATTTTGCCAATACTCCAAAACCACAACTGTGGCCCCATTGATACTGATGAAAAAATTCCCAGCATCTTCTGCTGAATCAGCATTTATAATATAAATTACAAGTCATACCCACTACAAAAATATAACATTTCTTTTTCAATACTACAAAGATCAACTGTGAATTAGAAAAAAACCAAACCAAAAATAACTTAAACTTCCACCAGAAAGTTTTTCAGCCAGCTTAGCTAGAAAGAGTTCTCTTACAAAATATATTGTATAGGGTATACCATATTATGTATATTGTATACATATAACATGTATAAATTAAATACACATAACAAATTAAGTCCTTAAGTAATATCAATTATTTAAACAGTAATATCAGCACAAGAATTTCCTTGAATAATGTTACTTTCAGTTTATGCCTATATAGTATCTTTTGCCTTTTAATGTTAACTGTTTACAACTTTGTAGAACACTAAAAAAAAAATCAGCTTAGATATTAAAAGTCAATTGCCCACCTATAGTTTATAAACTGATAAAGTTCAATGATTTTTTTAGAATAGGAAACCTAACAAATCAGTTATAAACAGAGTTATGCTCTTTCTAGACTGAAGGAGAAGATTCTCCATAACAGACTGAAGACTTATGTGCTTTTAAAACTGAAAGGTAGTCTTGAGACACAGTTAAGTGTTCAGAAAGGTACCTCTTTCCAACTTCACACAAAATTTGGCTTATACCTGTAAACTTTTTTTTTTAATTTACTCAAATTTGTTATGGCGGACAGAATCTTCTGCCCCCACAGAACATTAACTATGCACACAGAATTCACCAAGTAATCCTGCCAAGGAACCAAATTTCATATGATCATTCCTCCATCACCAACACTGCCTTCCCCACCAACTTTTCCTATTATTTCAGTCCTTTCATTCTTCACATTCAAGCAACATGGTTAGAAAAGAGCAAGCTAAACCAAACAGAGAAGAATGAGAATAACAGGAAAAAGCTGGAAAGGAAACTAAATCAATTGACAAGAAAACAAGACGAAAGTCTTCAACTATGAAATATAAGGAGGCAAACTACACGAATGAAACATGGACAGAAGTAGCAGACAAACAGCACAGGGAATGAAAACCTGTAAACACCAGAGCATATTTTTCTCCCTGTCCTAGAATAAATATAGAAGCTTCAACTCCAGTGATTTCTGTGTGGTAAGCTAAGGCATTTCTCATTTTCTGGCCTATGCAGAGGAAAACATTCTAGAATTACAAACGCAAAGCATCAACAGTGAGATTTCGTATTTGAAACTTGCCAAGCAAGCTACACATATCTTTCATTCTAGCAAAAATCCAGGAAACAGATTTAACAGGAGGGGAGAAAAAAAGAATAAGAAACGGTGATAGATTTGTTCTGTATCACATGACCAGAAAAGTGTACATATACCTGCCTTCATTCCTTACCGCTCCACCTCAATATTGTACTTATTACTTATTGTCCTTACTTAACATACTACTTAATCCTAAAGAAGTCTATTCTACAAATGAATCAGGTTCCGAGGGACAGATGAGTTTTCTGAAGACATGATGCTTCATTTTGCATGTGTAGTTGAATGAAGGGGGGAAATGCAAGAACAAGAAGGACAGCTGAATGTCACCATGCAACAATACGTTTCCTCCAATTTCACACAGGTTCAGGTCCAGAGCTACCACTTCTTTCCTGACTCCTTCCTTAGCATATTTAGACTCCCAAAAACACATAGCTGAGGACAGAGGGAAAAGATGAGGACGGACAGGCATAGCTCAGTGTTTCACTGCATCAGTATCTGCTCCCCGCTAGCTCCTGTCCCAAATCTGGCAGTGCTGAATCACCCTCTACCTCTTTTCTCTTTCATAATGCTGTGTGGTGGGTCTATCAAGTAACAGGAAGGAAAACTGTTTTTCCAGATTCACAATCCACAATTCTACCTATCTCACTCCTGGATATCAAAAGTCACTTTGCTTTAAATGCCAGGTAAAGAGATGCAGCAGCAAAATCAGTTCAAGGTAGCCCTTCCTTCACCATTAACACTAGCACACCTCTCCTACCATCTGCTGTGGTCTTAGAGACCAGATCTCATCCTCCCTTCTACCGCAGAGTTCCTGAGTAGTACTGGGCACATCTTTCATATTAAGATATTGTTTTTCTGATTTTGCTAACCAATATCCACATGCAGTGACAAAAACTTGTCTGTTTTCCCATTCAGTTCTCAGCCTTAAGAAGGACAACAGCACTTCTAGGCTAACTCTGGAGAACGAATGAGGAAACATCTGCTGTAATATATGAGGGAAAATCCTTGGTCTCAGCAGTTGCAACTTCTGTGGAAGTAACTGAAAACTTGCTTGTGCTTTAGATAGTATTTAAATTACTCAAAAATTCTGTGTGGATCGGGAAGAAAAAAAAAAAAAAAAAGCGCCACACACAAAAGACCCACACGCACACTCCCACCCCCATCAGCAGGCTGTAAGATAGAGCCAGCTCCCTATAATTTAGCTTACAGCAATTCCATCTTGATCTTTCCCCGGGGGCAAATTCAGCTCTGACCTAAACAGATACAAATTCCATTAAATTACACTGGGACTGAATCCAGTACCGCCAGGTCACCCAATACCCTCAGAAATATGGGTGAAACCTATTTAGTTCAAATGGGAATAACAAATTGGTACAAGTTGTTGCACTGTTTCTCCAAGTACATCATCATTGAATTTCTCCATTATCTGCATGTCGCTAAATTGAGTCAACAAGATATTCTAAATGGGTAATGAGACCCTTAACCATTCACCACTTATTCCTGTTAAGGAATGATACAGAGCCCTGTTCTGTTCGCAGGCAGTCATCTGCTTCTGCAGCAAAGATCGCAGTTCTCTTCAGTCACATGTGCTATGTCCTCATTCATAGGACTCATACACATGATCCCTTCAGCAATTTTTCTTGGGAGATGTAACCATATTTTAAGACTGCTCTTAAGCCCAGGTTTCATTAAGCACATAAGGAAAAAAATATATTGTCTATACATTCATCCTGCAATCAATTTCAAGTGAAATCTGCCATAACTCTTACGATTTTGATAGTCTACTAATATAGACAATACTGTCTAATCACTTAAACATGTATAATACCTAACTACATAAAACCGTTTTAACTGCGAAGGTTTAAAAGTAGCCAATTACATTTGTTCAAGTACACTTTTAGATCTTTATAGGAGGTGACGGTCAAGTCATCCCTGCCACAGTATACAGTTAATTCAAAAAGCATGATTTAGGTAGTGAATGAAGTGTTTCACAAACTAGTGCAAAAGTACCATGATTATTAACAACTCTTTCCAGTTTTAACAAATGTGTGCACATAACTATTTGAATTCTGCATATACTGAAGTCTGAAGATAGTTTGTAAACAACTTCAATATCTTCCATTAAAACTGGCAGGACCACTATGAAGACTTTCCATGTACTTTCTAGCCTAGCAGAAAACAGAAGGTATCAATCACCCAGTTTAACAGCAGCTGACTAGAACTATTCATCGAGTTGCACATTGCTACCACTGTGGCCCCACGAATGCCTTAAAGTCTCCCTCTCCTTTTTTTGTTCCTCTGAGTAGACTCTTAACAGCACAATTATTTTTTTTCCACTCTGAATGGCTTTGAGAGACCAGCTGAGAAGAAACACCATTAGTAAAAACAAAAGTTTTCAAAGAAAAAAGGGGAACAAAGTGGACGTATTAGAGACAACTTGTGAATCATGGCCTATACCGTGCTTTGCCCCTCTCTTTACCTCAATACACTCTTGGTTTCACGGCTGGTTGAGAGCAGGGCAGACTACTGCACTTCTCCTAGCAACCAAAAATCACTTAGGGAAAAAAGGCATGTTGTCTGCTGAAAGGCAGAACAGAGAAATTTGGGGTCATACAAAGCCAGACATATGTTCTTTTGCATTTCATCCTAAATTGAGCAGTTCTCAAAAAGGATTCAGTAAATAATAATAAACAGTTTTGTTTTACATTGATTCATATTTAATTAAATATCTGTTTGTCTACTTGTCAAACATTTAATTTTCTTTTATTTCTGTGTTCTAACAGTTCCTACTACTGTTTACAGTTTTGCCTTCAGGGACAGAAATTCTATTCCTCACTTTTTCTGAAGTTATTTTCTTTGAAGTGCGTATAGATATAATTAGATATCCACATAGATAAAACCTTTTTTTTTTTTATCTAGATTTAGACACACAGAGAACTATTTTTAGAGGTTTAAAGACAACAGTACTAAGAAACAATTTTATCACAGGATCCCTCTATTCCAAATGCTGGGATTTTACCCCACAGGACTTAATCTTACAGAACAAACTGTCTGGTCTCATTAGGTAGACACCACATTGCACAGTTTAAGACAACAAATCAAATGCATGCAAAAGCAAAAAAACCCCACAAACCCCAGAAGTTTATAATTCAGACATACATCTGAATAGATACATCACATTGATTGGCTTAAAATCAAAGCATATTTTAAAATCCAGTTTGGTAACAGAACAGATGTAATAGATCAAGGGTAAAATGCAGCCTGCGGTATTTCTGATAGTTAATTTTTTCCACTGGAAGTCCTTTGTTTAATAGCTGTTGCCTTGACGTAAACCAACTATTTTAGTTAGGCCACTGAATTTCCCTTACAGATCATAAAAATATATACACACAAAAACAAAACCACCTCAGCCAATCTATCACAGCACTTCTGCAGTGCATCAAGTTAAAGTCAGCAAAGACCTTAGTTCACTGCATCAAATTACAACAGCATTTTCTTGCAGCCACTCCAAACAAATCTGAACTCAAACAATTTAACAGAAAGGCTTATTCACTTCATAGATAAGTGATGCACAAATGACATAGCAATGATAAAAAGCTTAAATATATGGTGTATAAAACAACCCCGAAGTTATTAGGCATCAGCACTGTCATGTCAAGCTTGACAGTAGTGTTTTGCTCCCCTTTTCACTCCCTGTGCTGCCTAACCCAGCCACATGCTCTGTAGCCCAGCTCCTCTGCTAGTCTCTCTCCCCTCATTTTCTGCTTCAAAATGGGGTAGGTCCTTTAATCCATCAAGCCACAGACCTGGAATCAGGCTACTATCCCACTCCTCGTCCCAGCTTACAATGTCATTTCTCTCTCCAGAAAACTGTCAGAGCAGGATAGTGGTACTATACATGCAGGACCAATAAGCATTTCCAGGTCTCGAAGGTCACATAATGCATTGAGCAAAAGTTTTCATCTCTGAAAAGTGAGAAGGATGAGCCCACAGCCCATTTATCTGCAGCCTTCAATATGGTGTGACAATCCCAAAGAGAACATCAAGTTTACTAGGGAAAAGAAATCCAGGTGAAAAAAACCAGGCTTTTCCCAACTAGCTCTTGGTCCAACAGCATTGCTATGCCATTTGAATTTTTTATAATATTGACACAAAAGAAATATCATCCATCCTTTAGTTACAGAGTTCTCTTTAGGCTACAAAACAAACTGTTAAAATTGACCACTCCTTTTGTCAGGATGAAGTCATCTCAGCTGCAGGACATGTGGACTTTGAAAACTGCACAGAATGACAGCTTCAGAACCCACAATTATAGGGCTCATGCAGTATTAAAATACTTCTCATAACAGATTCTTAACCCTTGACATTTTCACAGCAGTAAAAAAGTACCCCTGGTACCCTGGCATGAACAGTTCCTCCATCATTCACTATGGATAAAAACCAAGCTGACTGGTTTTAGTTACCTGACATTTTGGTTTTAAAAGGTTAAATTTTTTCCACTCAGTTTCCTTGCAATCAATGGCAAGTGATTAATAGAAGTGAACTACGGTTTACTGTGTTTTACAGCTTGCTACTGGCCATTTCTTCTTTACGTTTTTGTCCAATCTGCATTTATGACAGACATATTAAAGATACACTCTTCTCTCTTTGGCATACAACACTATGTAGGCAATGCATAAATACAACCTAAAAGACCATATGCTGCAACGGACATTGTGGCATAATTATCTAGGTAAATGGTAATGAGTAAGATCACACTTTAACTCCTGGCATCCCTATTCATCCTACCAATTCATTTCCATATATCAGACCAAATAAACTGTTCTCCCAATTAATCTAAGAAAACGTGATGAGAGAAAATAAAAGTAAATTACAACAAAGCATGAAATCATACAATGGCAGGCCACTGTCCAACACTGTAGTCAGACTGATGAATTCTGCTGGAACTGAAGGAGTACAATGAAGACTCACTGACAAGAAAGGGTAGTTCTGCAAGCAGATACCACATAAAGTTAAAGTTGCTCCAAATCAAACTTAGAATGGTGTCTTATGATATGAGCACCTGAAAATTACGAGGAATGCATTTGAAAACGCTTTATGTTCTTCCAGTTATTATTCACATAGGTAGGTAGAGCTGAATAAGTATCTCCACAAGCAGGACAAACAGCGTAAAAAGTTCACAATAGAACCTGGGCACGCACAGTCTCAATGGGTTCCAAAATACACACTGGAATCACTAGAAGATCAGTAGCCTTCAGTTATCAGCAAGCCAAAGATGCATTGTTTCCTAGTATCAAGACAAATAAGGAATTTTATAATTAAGCCAAGTGAAGTTGTGTGGTTTCTACTGACATGGTTTTACAGTGCAGCTAAGCTCAAAGAGAAATTACACACAGGAAAGGATGTTTGCAAATCTGTCTAGAACATATCCAGAAAGCTCAAAGCTCAGTTAAATGGATGTGTTACCTCAGAGATGTGCAGATAATAATCATTATTTAGTGAGTTTACTAACAATTCGCTTAGCCAAAAAAAATAGTAGCTGGGGGACAGTGGTAAATACTGCAAGTTCAATGCATGCTACTTCTGCCAGAACGTTGTTGAAATTAATATCTTCACATCGCATTTGTCTGTAATATGAAGATGAATCTCAATTAGGCTTGGCCACTAGAGCACAGCGGCTCAATATAGGTATCAGCAGGTTATTACATGGCTACTACTGGTTAGTCTGTCTACTGTTGCTCATGTATTTATTGATGAAGGTTATTATTTTAATAAAATTAAGAGCACATCTTGGATCTCTTCCATGGCAGCAATGCCAAGAGAAGCTGCAGAGATGGAATTAAAAAGCTATTTCTTACTTCATGAACTTTTGGCTTGAAAAAAAAGTAGTAAGAATGTATATCATTGCATCCACAATGCAGCACAAGTAGTTTTCTGATTACAAAAGGATACTCTGCACTAGTAAAGAGAGCACAGTAGGGATGAGTAAGGAGTGAGCAGAAATGAAGCATCAGCATGCACTTGTACCCTCTAGTACTTGGAAGCTCTCTCTATGGAAAAATGTAGCAACAAGCCAACTTCATTTTGTAAGAGGATTACATTACATGAATTAAGATGCAAGCCTTACAGTAAGTCAAGATGCCATCACCTGGTTTCAAGGTCTTTTGCACAAAGGACTCAGTAGTAAAATTGTTACAGATTTCAGTGGCGCAGATGCAGTTCCTAAATTAATGGGGCCTTGTTTAATTATCCAAAATAGCAAAAACATACACTATTAAACACAGGTGATTAACAGTTACTTTGTTAAGGAGAGGGTTTGAGGTGTGAACAACACTGACAATCTTATTTCTAGAGACATCACTTCAAGGGCAGAGAGTCCACAGTTTGCATTGTACAGTACAAGCTAGGTGTGACATTAAAGATAGTGAAAGTATAATCTACATCCAGAAATCTTTATTTTGGTTCAATTATTTTTCATTCAAAGATCTCATAACTACCTGTCCACATGACTACTTCTGCATAAAAGGTATCCTCAAGTTTCTGTCTGAAATAGTGATTTAAGAACAGATTCTGTACCCTTACATATACCAAATTTTAAAGGTATTTTTTAGAATTTACAGGGCACGCGTACTATAAAAATATCAGTGTGAGAAAGCTTGGATAACCATAAATTTTCTGTAACAATTCAGTAGTTACATGTAAAAATTGTCTGTTCAGTCAGAACCAAAAAAACCCATCACATTTATTTGGCAAGAGTGGATACTTGCTTTCTTCTGCACACAAAGAGATTTCTATAGAAATGTAGAAAAGAGCACCCGAAACCTAGCCTCTTGGCAAGAAACAGCAGCAATCTGATTACTAAGTATCCTCCACAAGGTTGGTATGAGAGGTTGTGAGCCAGATGGCAGCCACAGGAAGAGCAACCTCTGCCATGCCAGCTGAGATAACAGATAAAACCTGACAGCAGTGTTCCTCTTCGGTGGCTGAAACAGAATGTACAGAACCTGTTAGCAATCTATTTAGCCGGGATCAATATTTGAATAGCGATTCAAGGGTAGCAAATGGCTAAAAAGCCATCGCATACTCTTCAGTAATTTCCACTAAATGGTTCAGCAGCGGACAGAGCATGTATTGAATTTAGTGCTATGAGCCTACATTGCTATACAAAAGCAAATCCTGGAAACTGAGCTGACTGGACAGACTAGCCAAAGCCTCCATTTCCTCTCACTGAATTTTTTGGCGCATCTCCTTGATGATGCACTTAAATCCTTTTGTCTACCTTTAAGGCTACGTATCTTTAGCCTGCATTGCTTATATTTATTTTCCTTGAGCAACATCAATCTCAATTTCAGAAAGTTCCTAATGGAAGGACTGTTACAGTAAGCGTAACTCACAGAAAAGATTAAAAAAGCCTATCCTAACTTTCCTGAACAAATTGTGGGGTATCAGACCTTTTGCAGCATAACAAATAAGCAAAGGCACAAAACAAAGTATTCTTTTCAAACATATCCATCCCTGGAAGTGGAACAACAGAATTTCCTCATTGCCTATCATATCGCAACAACATATATTTATGTGCAAAACAACTTACCAAACAGGAAATAAAGCAAAATATTAAGACTCGTTCAGCAAAACATCTCATTGTGGGCATAAATTCATCCCTACTCAGCAAAGTTTGAAAGCATATGATTAACTTGGAACACATGTTTAAATTCTTAACTTCAGTGAGATTCTGGATAAGAGATGGAAGCATGCACTTAAATGCTCTGCAGAATTGGGTCCTGTGGAAGAACAAGCTAAAGGAAACAAAACTGCAAACTCTCCACTTCAGGATCTTACTCTTAATGCATTAAAATGCACACATTCCACAGAAGCAAAGGTTATCCATCAACAGCAAAACTCACATGAGAGATCAAGACCCTGTCAGCTTAAATACGCACTGGAAGAATATACTTTAGCTTTATATGTAAGCCATGTTCTCCGATAGGCAACAGAGACCTGCACAAGGCCACAGACGTGTAGCTCGCTGGTGTGAAGAAATAAAATGAATTAAAAAAAAATAAGGAAAAGAAACAAAGAACACTTGAGCCACCCACTATTTCAGATACATGCATTTCATTAAGAAAATAAGTGCCTTTGAAATATATGGAGATAAAATGCTGCTTTTACAGAATTGTTCTCATATATCTTTAATGCCATCACACCCTCAAGAGCATCAAACTTGCAGTTTTCAAGGGACAATGGCTAAAAGCCAGCCCTGACATAAAAGGTTGTCATTTTCATTGAAAGCACAAGTTCTAGCAGGGCAGAGTTGGCCCACTAAAATTAGCATCTGTGGTAATATCCACATACCTGTGTCCACACCATCTGTGAACTTTTCTGTTAGTATCTGTTCTTTCAAGCTTTAGTAATGATTGGAAAAAAGATAACAAAAAGCACATAACAATGAAAGAAAAATCAATTGAACACTATAAAAAAACCCAACACACATAATCAGCTGTTTTAACTCCAATAGCTACTGTTTTATTTAATGGTACAGACTCTGCCTAGTGTAGTGTTTTGTTGTCAGAGTATAGGGGGAAGGTGTTTGATTTTTTTTTTGATTGTTCATTTTTTCAAGAACAGTAACCAAAACTGATAGCTAAAGAAAAAGAGTATTGCAGTTGTTCCCTGAACAGACTGTAAGAATATGGACAGAGCTACAGGAAAATCATAAGCACAATAATAAAAAAATAAAAATAAAATATTCATATGTATGTATCACATGCTTCCTGCCATTTTCATTGTTTTGCAATTCTCAGGTGTCATAAAAGTATGAATAGAGAAAATAACTTTAGATGAAAAATTTATCATTTTGATCTACACCATTATGCACTGTGTAATACCACTTTCAAATCACTAAACAAAAATAATGTCACAAGGAAAAGGACAGCTAATATGTCTCAAATGTTGCAATGCCTCTCTCTGGACCTGATGCCATGAGAACAAAAAAATCCCACCCCAAACCCAACAAAAAAAACCCCCCTCAAGAACAGAAACACACTAAGAGGTAACTCTCATAAAGAAAACAAATCAAGGACCTATTAAACAAGTAGTCTATTGAGTTTTGCCTTTTTTCTTAAAGCATTACAAATAGTGCAAATGTTGATATATATATTTTCAAAGCAACTGGTGGTATGTGTCACCTCAAGGTGTAATCATAATTGCTGTGCTTCTAAAGAGACTTAAGTACCCCGTGCCAAGCTTGCATGCCAATATTTCTTCAAAGCTACTTGTTAGTCATTTTGACAATAACAGCTTATCTCTACTTCGTCATGATGTGCTATCCACAAGGCCTTTTATTTATTTATTTGAGTTGTTAATGTAGGCAAGCTTGACAGTCTGCAATATCTTCCCACAAAAGGGGAGGATCACATCTATTCTGGGCAGTTTCTTGGATTTTTTTTCTAATGGTCCAGCTCTAAATTAGCTACGTGCTTCACCTGCACCCCCTACCCCCATCTTATAAAGCTAAACCAGAACAAAGGTTCTACTTGTGCTCCTCGTGACAAAACTAGAATAAATTATGTCTTGCCTCTGTCGTACCAGCAAGCTGGTTAATTGCATTTGTTTCATATATCTCAAACAGCCTGGTACGTTAATTACATTCTGTAACACCAAGCTCCTCTGATTCACTCTGTCACTTCCACTGAGCACTTTAATTGTATTCCTTCTAGCTACATACGATTTTAAACACTTACTAATAATTACATTTCTACAGCCTGATGTTTTCAGTTTGTATACAAAGGTATCTCCAGTACTGGTGGTCTGAAAGTTAAGGATCAGAATGTGTTACTGTAGGAAAAAATAAAGCAAACAGAAAACAAAATCCCTGCAAAACTATGACCACGCTGACAATAGACACCAATGTTCTATTAAATCTTTTCACAATTTCAGCTTCTTACTGTTCATCATGTACATGTATCATGCAGAAATTTTCTTATCGGTAGATCAGACAGAATATTAAACTGCATAGGATATTATGCAACCGATGCAAAACTGTGCTTGAATGTCTCCCTCTTCTCATCTTTTTCGCTTCCTTTCTTGCTAGGGGGTGGGGGCTGATGAGAGGAGGGGGAAGAAATGCTCAAAGCAGCCTGTGACTGCAAACAATAAACCTGGAGTCCTTGCTTCAGAACTAACAGTAAATGCAGTAAGCATCTTCCTGGAGCAAAGTTTGCTGTAACAGACAAGCAAAACCAGCCAGGGTCCCAGATATTAAATTCACCTCAAGTCTAAAAGACTGTTTAGAGATCCAAATACCCAGTACTAGGAGGACTGCCGCGCATCTGGTCCCAGCACACACTTGTGCAGGACTGTGTGCTTTACGGATGCCCGCTTCCTAGCTGTATGCTTGAAGTACTGTAAGGCATCTAGCGTCTGTACTGCAGCACAGCGCCAGCCCCTACTTTGAAAGACAATTTACCCTTGCACTGAAGTTCTCGCCCTGCTAAAGCGTACTTCCCCGAGATGCTAATTTATAGTTCCCCATCCATTACTTAACATTACTTAAACTTGAAAACAGCAAGAAGTGCTGTGGAGCAGACCCAGAGGGGGAAGCAGACCCGGGGGAGACGCGGGGCGCGGGGGGAAATCCGCCCTTTCCCCCAAACGTTGCTTAGCTTCGTGACAACACTCCCTCGAAAAGCCCGTAATGAGGGGGTGGGGGTGCCAGCAAGCCCCCGCCGCCAGCACCTGCCTGGCCCCGCGGCGGGGGCGGAGGTGAGGGGGGGCTGGAGCCGCGCACCCCCCGCCCGCCAGCGCCAAGGGAGGCGTCCGGGGACTCTGGAAATTCGCCAGCTCGCCTCACCTGGAGCCCAGCAGAGCGAACCGATTTATTTCATCAGCTGCCTCTCCCGGTGGAAAGTTTAACAATAGAAGGAGGCAAAGTACTATCAGCTACAACAGCTTTCTGCCTTGCCTTCCTCCTTTCCCCCCGCCCCCCCCCCCCCAAATAAAAAATTTAGCACGGTAATTTTTACTCTTTCCTCGCTAACGTTCTTCCATTCATAAGCTGCTTTTCCATTAAATTAGCAGACGGGAAGGACTGCTTATTGGAAACATATATACTTCCCCCCAACCCCCGCCCCCCAAATACCATTTATATACCAGAAAAACTTAAGGCTCTGTAACGTTAAAGCTTATAATGCCGTCCATGTGCTGTCCCAAACCAGATTCAGATGAAGGGGATTTCTGCACAGAAATGGCATATCTAAAATAAGCGAACTTACCATAGACTTGAAAAAATGAAAATCCAAAGAGCAGGAGTGGCGTCAGCAGACCCATTTTGACATATTAAATGCAATCCCGATCACTTGCGAGCCCAATTCCACAGAGATCCAAAAAAAAAAAAAAAAAAAAAAGTATCCAAAGCCAGTAAGAGGTAGGTCCAAAAGTTTTCAGTTTCCTAGCAGCTACTTAAAGTGGAAGAGGAAATCTTGAAATCAAAAGCTGCAGATGGAAAGGTCTTGAATGTGACACTTTTAGATCCATACAGATTAGAGCAGCGAGCGAGCTCCGGAGGCTTCTGTGTTGCACACACGCTCCTTTCTAAATTCCCACCAATCCAGCCCAAGCAGAGGAATTATTCAAGTGTGCCTAAGACTCTCTTTAGGATCCATGGCAATCCAACCCAAACTCTTTCTTCGGAAGACAAGGAGAGACTCTGAGAAAGGACGCGAGTCCTAGAAAGTGCTCCACAAACTTCCCGGCACTTTGCAGGCAAATCATTGGGTTGGTTTGGCTATCTGGCTCTCCTCTCGCCCTCCCCCTACCCCCTTCGTTCTCTACCAAATCAGTTCAAGCTGCAGAGTTTCTCACTTAACTTCCATAATAGGAACGCCCAGGCAACGTGCTACAGGAGGGCAGCAGCTCTCTCGGCATCCCCTCGGAATAAAACCCTGTCCCCTGCACCGCCCTCCCGACGGAAACCCGGGCGGCGCTGCCGGCGGGCAGTAACTCCGGCGCGGAGCCGCGGCGGGCGGGAGCGGCGGGCTGCGTGCGACAGGGGGTGCGGGGACCTCCCGCCGCCGCCCCTCTCCCGGGCGGCCCCGGCGTCCGCCGCCCCGCGCCGCGCCGCTCCGCTCGCCTCCTCTCCCCTCCCGCCGCCTCCGCCTCCCGCCGCCGCGGACACACCGGCTGGCAGGGAGAAGGAGAGGGAGGAGAATGAGCGCGGCTCCCGCGGCTGCCTGGGGAAGGGAGGCTGCGGGGTGTGGACTAAACCACTGCGCTCCACACCCACGCGTCCCTCTCCGCCCGGGGTAGGGAGATGGGGACGGCGATATAAGGCAGCCGCGGGGCTGCGAACGGGGCTTGTTGCGGGCGGGGCCCCCGCCTCCCCGCTACAGTTGGCTATAGGTAGGATGTGCGTGACTGCTCCACACCGCTTCCCGTTTCACGGGCGGCTAATTTTTCGGTAAGTGATTTCGTGGAACTGTGCGTTCCCCCTCTCGCCCATACACAGACCCCCGCAAGGCGCTTCCCCAGGGATCTCCCCGGCTGACCCGCGCCGTGCCAAAGGAAGGAAAGGTGGCAAATACAATAAAATGAAACGGATCGATCACACGTGACCTGCCGGGTCCGCCAGGCGGGCTCGCCCGGCCGAGGCCCGGGAGCGAGTAGCCCACCGCCCCGCGCCCTTCCGCGCCCGCAGCCCCGCTCCCCTCAGCGGCAAAGTTTTGCGGAACCGGCCGCGGCCCCCGGAGGCTGGCGGCGGGGAAGGGAGACGAGAGAAGGGGCCGCCTCGCCCGCAGGGAACGAGGGAGAGCAGCCCCTCTCCCCTGAACGCGCGACAGGGGCTGTCAAGCGGCGGCATAAACCCCACACACCGCAGAGAAAAAGAGCCGGGAAACCGGATGAAGGAGCAGCGCGGGCGAAGCCGGAACGTAGAAGCGCCCGGTGTCGGAACAGGGCAGGGGGTGCCCAGGCAGCGGCGCACGGAGCGCGGGGCGGGCGGCGGCCGCCCCGAGGTGCCAGTCAGGCCGCCCGCTGCAGCCGGGCCCGCGGCAGCGCCGCACGGTGAAGCCCGAGCGCCCCCTACTGGCCGGCGGCGGGAAGCGGCCGCCACCTGGTGCCCGGCGCTGCCTTTTGTTGCGGCGGAGGGCGGGAGGGGCGCGCGGTGGCGGGAAGCCTCCCGCAGGGCCGCCCGGCCCGGGCGCGCGGGGCTGTGACAGGAACGGCCCAAGTGAAGGAGCTGCCGAAGGGCCCGGGGCTGTTTCCGTGCACGACGGGTCTTTTCCCCCCCAGAGAACCCGAAACGAGCAGTGTTGTACAGAACTTTTCCGGGGAAACCTGTTTGCACGCGTTGGTCGCACATTTCAGCTAGCTCCTGTTGCCGGTGGTTAGAGGGACGTGGAGGGCGAGGGTCGTTTTAACACAGCGCTGCGAGATAAAAATTAACTGGTGTATAAAAACGTTTTGATGGACTGGGATGTGCAGGGCCATTTAAACAGAAAGGACTTACCTTCCCGTGTGTTAACCACCTAGTCCCAAGTATTTTTCTCTCATCAAGTTTCTGTATTATTATTATTATTACTATTATTATTACTGTCATCATTATAATTATTATTATTAAATTTTATTTTTCATACACTAGAGTTTTATTCCTTTAATAAGTTCTTCACATAAAGGATCTGAACCTTATTTCTGCACAATGTACACTCCCCACAGGCACTCACATATATGTTCTGCAAGTTATTTCTTGCCTGATTCTCGTGTGTAATTAGTGACACATGCTTTACCATCACCAAATGTAACAGTGTGAGGTGTTTGTAGGTTTTTTAAGTGTCTGAGATTATTGCTGTTGCATACAAAGCCAGATGACAACTGCAAAGCCTCTTTATGCAAATCAGAGAACAATGTCTTGCTATACTCACAATATGCCCTGCAGATAAATATATATTAATACATCTAAAGACTACCTTGTGAAGAAGGCTATAATTAAGGCTAATTAGGGTAAGGTGATCAAAATGGTATTCTTTGTCAGTGTACCTGTGAATTGGCAAAACAAGAAAAACATAAATCACGTAACTGACAGCAGTATTTGTAACATACATGAAATATTAAAGAATATTTCCCTGTGTTGTGGACATTTCAAGGACACCGTGCTGGTGAAAATGCTGACTTGTTTATTACAAAGTTTTAAATTGGAAATAGCTATACACTGTACGGTTCTTTTTCTACTTCTCAACTAAATTTAAGATAAATGTAATAATTGCTGATGTAGACCCATAACTTTTTAAGATATATACAGTCTTCAAAACCCTTAAGTATAGAGGTACCTTTAATTGGGTATAACGACTCATATGAACATTCTTAGTGAAATCAGTGGGTTATTCATTATAGCTGCTACTGTTTTATTCATTCACTTCCACAAAATACTGCTTTTGAACTAATAAACACTTTGCAAGACTTTGAAAAGTTTCAGCCAAATTTAATCAAGCATTTTCAAGTGCAAGTTTTTCCCATATGTATTTCAGTGATTTTTTTTTTTTTTTTCTTTGAGAAGAGTTTAACAGGCCTCCAAGATGGCTAGCAGAGTTGGGAGTGTTGGGAAACTGGCTTGTGTATTGGTGCTGTTTGCCCGAATTCAGAAAAGTCGGCTAAGTTTGGCTAGTATATAAACACACAAAGAAGCAAAAAAAAAAGGTCAACCCCCCAAAAAATAATAGAAGGTCATCTAGAGATCTGCTGGGGCATGACAGTTAGATGTTCACATGTGTTACGGCTCACAAGCGCAGGACATGTCACAGAGCAGAGTCACTGAACTACGAGCACAGTTTGCCTGGAACAGTGTTTGCTTCCATTACAAGATGCGGTCCAGGTACTTGAATTAAAGAATTAATGCTTGCCTCTCCAGTCTTTCAGTAACATCGTATGAACATGGCCAACAAGGCAGATGTTATCTGCCTGAACAGTAAAGTCTATGCAGAGGAACCAAATGTGCCAACTCTTTGGGTATGAGCAATATGCCACCTGAGGAAATAATGTGTGTGAGCAGGATGAGGAAAAGACATGTCGGTATCAGTACACATAAAGCTTCAGTTCAAAGGGTACTGCTGAGACAGGACTTAGAACAGGGAAACGGCACAGTAAGATTGCCCTGACTCATACTAAGGTCAGTCATCAAATGAGGCAGGACTAATCTGGTAAAACAGCAGTGAGATCAGATGTATGTCAGCGGTACAAGTAAAGGTTTCATTGCTTCCCCAGTGTGGCGTTTCATGTCTTTGATTCCTAGACTTCTATATCTGCATTACAATACCTATTTAGTATCTAGCAGGTCAGATCCAGTGTTTAAGGTACAAGTGTCCTAAGAGTAGCCTTCTTTTCAGATGAGCTCTACCATTCACAAAGTTTTTCTTCTAAACCAGCATTACCGTTTATGGTGTTACAAACATATATAATAGAGTATATTTCCTGATTGCCATAAAAACCTGTTGTCTTCTTGAAGAGGAGAGGTTGAATTGAGGTGGATCATATAGAATTTATTCTGGATACGAGAGCTAATCATCCAGGGAATTGCTGACAGCAACTAAAGATCTTCAATATCAAAAAATATATACGTGATGTGATGGCGATACAATTTAATGTAGGCAGCTAGTTTAAGTATTTAAGTTAGGAAGCTGGTCTTTCTAGGCTCTGGAGTAGAGCAAAAGGCAGATCCAGAGGATAGTTCAGGGCACGTAATGTCAGGCAGCTTCAGAAACACAAAAAGAAAATGGAAATAAAAGCTCCAGTGAGCATGGACATCCCCATGGAGCATACTCTTGTCTTCCTCTGCGCTATTCAGTTCCAGGTCATTGGGTTCTGATGTCATCTGACTATTGAATACATGATGAGAGAACACAATTTATAGGTTTTAATCCTTATAAATGCTGAAGCATGATTACTATTCCTGCTGCAATCAATAGGGAAGATTGCACACTGAGAGGTAACTGAGGAACTCAGCCCAGGAAAAGAAGACGTTGCTAGAAACAGTGTAAGAGGGTAAGCACCGTGGCTGGATCTGTCATGAAGGCCACTGAAAATAAGTTTTTCTGCTGTCTGCAAATCAATTTTGACGAAGCTTCTTTCCTAGAACACTCTTGTGGATTAAAAAAAAAAAAAAAAAAAAAAAGTCGAGTGCCAGAAGCATGTGTTTCTTTGTTTCACAGGTGTCTCTTACTTGCATCACAGAGTGACCTTCTATTTTATCATTAAAGATTTCTGAGTTCTGGCATCTGACTTCAGAGTATTCCTATGAAAATACCAGCCAAGCAACACAAAGAACCCTAGTTTGAAATGTCCTTACATTGCTAGATTGTGTTACTATGTCTGCACTATTTTTAATTACTAGTACAGCTACAGCGCTTGCTACTGTTATACAAGAATTAACTATACTTTTGGTAAGATAAATATTTGGTAAACTGAACTATTGCAAGTTTTTTGATATACATCATATGCTCAATTTAGGTTTTGCATCCACAGCTCATTAAATGTGCTAAAACTGGTAACAGAAAGAAGAATTTCTTGACAATTTTTAAAACAGCCTCACCTAAAATAAATTTCACTGGTTTTATTTTTAAGTGAGGTTCAAAATAGGCAATAAGCACAAATGTTTATATGATAGATATGTTACCATGTAAAGATTTTGTAGAACCTACTTTCCATTTATTCTATGGATGTACTTCTACCCCTCATAAAAAAAAAAAAAAGATACAGTGTCTTTCACACCTTGCAGCCTAGTCAAAAATTCAAGAAAGAAATTATTCTTAATTAAAAATTAGTTTGAAAATAGATTATACATGAAACCTGGGTCAGATTTCGCATTTCTGGGGCAAAAGGGGGAGGTGAAAGGAAGCTTCTAGTTGTAGCATTCACAAAAGAATTGGTAAGTTTACTGCTCTGTGAAACACAGGTCTGTGTTTTCATACTAAATAAAAGACGGCAGCACACCATCTTTTGAGTTACCTGAAGCTGGCATTGTAGAAAGCGACAGCATCTTTATACTAAAGGGATAAGAATAGCACATACTAGAAATACATCTGTGACTTACTGTAGTAGTGGCTGTAACTCTAAATCCGCAGCGTCAAAAGTACAGTGCCTGTCACAACCGTAAGCACTAAAGTTGTTCCGGAATCTCTGGGCTTTGTGTAGACTTGTATAGGCTTGCACAGAGCAGGTAGAACAGGACTCTTTGCAGAGGTGCACATGGATGGACAATATCCTAGACATTGAAGGTGAACCTGCTTTGAGCTGGACGAGATGATCTCCAGAGGTCTCTTCTGACCATCATTTTTCTAAAGTTCCATGATTCTATGGCTGCAATACCGGCAAAGTTCTGAGCCTACGTTTGCCTTGTTTGACACTGTTTCTTAGTAGAGAATGATGTACTAAAGCATTCAGTACTACTCACTTTGTTATAAAATTGCATAAAACTGTACACACAAGCTATAAATAAAAGAACTGCTTGATTTTCCTCAAATTTAAGCCATTCCTATTACAGTATCAGGAGCCTTTGTTCAGTGAGTCCTATGTGGAGGGAGCAGTGAACGTTACAGGAATAGAAGAGCATTCCTTGCTCTCTTGTGATTGGAAATGCTTTCCTTTGCAACTGCAATATTTAAAATTAATAGCCTTTCTTCCAAGTGCAGTAAGTAGCACATCTAGTTTATGGCTGTCTCCACATTGTACACTGTAACATGAGTTCATTATCTGCAACAGGACACACTGCATCCCTTTCAGTCTTTCCACAGACTGAGTCTGGCTAGCCTTCTCCATGTCAGGAACTTCCTCTTACGCACATTTTCATCATATCATTATGTCCATACATCTCCTGGTTGTAAGAGTATTCCTGTCTGCTACATCAGGAACTTCTATTCCATCTCTTATATCCAGGACTCTGTGTAAGTTATGCATTTCTTTGTCTAATGAAGGAAAAACCAATTTGCTTTATAAAATGAAGGCACAAATCATGGGACAAAGTGCTAATCTACATAAATAAGGACATCGGAGACATACTCTGTCAACTACAGATAAAGTAAGAGTCCAAGAGTAATTAAGCTTATTCCTTTGGTAATGTAGGCCTCTGTCCAAACATTCATTTTTATTAAAAAAATAACAAAAATGCACTCTGTCTTAATTTACATACAAAAATTAAAACCATCCCTTAAGTGACAAGCTTAATTTCAAAAGGCAGTTTAGGTTTCCAGAGGGCATAAGATAGTCATTGTATCAATCAAAAAAGAACAAGCATTCAAAATGAGGAACTGGAAGAGGATAAAATCTTACCTTGCTTACATGAGGGGTGCAAAGGTGAAAGCCTCACCAGAAAAGTGTATTTCACCATAGTGCAATCAGACTGATTCATATCAAAATAACTGGCTACTGCACCCTGAATTCCAGGGATCAGAAAATCAAGCTATACAGCAACAGAACATTTATAACTGTACATGATACACAAATAAGTCTTAAGCCGAGCACCATATTCCTACATAATTATATTATAAATAACATGTTATGCTCTCTTATTAAATGACATATGTCACATTTTCCATAACAAGTGCATATTGACAGCCAACTACATTAGCCAACAATATTTACACTTTAATTACAGCTTTTAAAATGGAAATATGTAACTATAAATGTACATAAGTTGTTAATGGGGCAGAAATTCTTACAAAGAGATCCATATGTAAATGTCCATTACATGGAAACCCATTTTTAGGTGGACAAATATTCTTTACAATAGGGAGTGTTTAATTTAATAATGTAGGAAACAGATTTATTATGTCATTAACAAGCCAATTCGCTTGAAAATTCTTATAAACACATACAGTATTGTTTATCAAGTCCAAATGGCTTTTTAATTTAACTGGATTTTATAGTTACTGTTTTGTAGAAGAGACAGATGTACTGAGCTTCCTTTGTTATCTCTGGCCTCCAAAGCGTCAATGGCATGGATAGGTTATTTCTTAGCATGATTTCTGCTGTACCGCAGTCCTCAGTTGTAGTTACATATTAGTCAAAAGAAGAACTTGTTGTGGTACCAGAGAGCTGCTGATTTATGAATATGTCAGCTCCTGAGAATCTGGTCCATCACTATGGTGGCAACCCTAACAGCATTAGAGGCTCTTGCATGTTTCTACCAGTGGGCTGTAATGTTCCCATCAGGCTATGATTCTTTTTTGCAATATGGTGCTGTCAACACTGTTCTCATCAGTTATACATATCAGTGGATTATTAACAATATTTGTCAGACTTCTATATTAGTTTTGTCCCAGAACAGCCTTGCCTCACTTCAGCAATAGAATTACATTTTGCATTGTCTCAATAAATGCTTTTAAATTAGAATTGATGTTTCAGTCATATGATTTTTCACTGCTGATGTAATTTAGTTTTCTATCTAAATTTTTATATGACTGTATGACTTATTTTTTTAAAAGTGTGATCCTAGTAAAGGCAGCTGAAGCACAGAGAATTCTCACAGCAGAATTTGGGCTAATACCTCTCCCATGCATGGCAGACTAAAAGAGTGTTCAAGACTGACATAAATTTCAAAAGTAAATTGAAAAGAAACATAAAGGAGGAGAAAACTGAAACCTCATCGCAGGACTTCCCCTAAAAAAGTATGCATTTAATCAAAAGCCAATAAGTACAAATGTAAACAGTAAGTATCCTGCATAATCACTAGAGGAACTATTAATTTTTTTATGGTTTGCATTTAAAGTTACTATAGAATTTAATTGCTTAAATTGTATACAAAATCACCAAACTTTTAGCGGGAAAATACGTGAGAACATTTTTCCTCTATGCTGCATATCCTCTTACGTAGGGAGCAGCTGTGCCAGTACACGGTCCCTTTAAAACCAATGAAACTGTACGTGCAAAGGGGGCAGCTCAGAACACAGAAACAGAAGCCAATGACTAATTTAACGTCTGTCTCTGAACTGAAATACAAAATAGCAATTACCTCAAAGCTGCTTACTGCCACAGCTAGGAAGACTCTTTCACATTTAAAGCACACTACCCACACAACAGAAATTCTCTGTTTTTTGCTTTTCATCGTACAGCTTGCAATACTGTGGCTGATGGTGAAATTTAACATGTTTCAATCTAAGTCATCAGTTCAAATCTTGCTCATGCTGATCGTGGCCAAAAGTTATCACTTGATTCCCCGCTTAAATTATTTTAGTCAGCTTTTTGCAGACAAAAGAAACACATTGTAAGCTTTTCTTACCCAGTCAGCAATAGTTCAGCCTTCTAGGACAGCCTTGAGTAGAATAGCGTGTTTTGCACTGCCATGGCCCAGAAGGTACTTGAGAATGAAGAAAGAATTGGGTTTCAACAGCATCTACCACAACGAGATCCTGTACCCAGGGCTGTGTATCTATGGACTTCAGTAATATAAATAATTAAATCCCACTGCCACATTACCTGCTGAAAGATTTTCTGAAGAAAATGTGTCATCCATGAGTCTGGCAAAAAGTTATGTAAAAAAATAACTTTTTTTATCACTTCCCTAGGAATAAAAAAATATATACTAGCTTCTTTAATCGGTAAGTGGCATGTCTATTAAAATGTCAGATTTAAAGTACATGAGCTAATATATGGAGCAAAGCCACAGGATAATTTTAAAATAAAAAAGGGTAAATACCCCTATGCATGAAATTCAAAATACTGTAGTAATGCTTATAGATGTGTAAGTGGCATGAAATAGTGAAGTTGTGTGCTGCATTTATGATTTTGTTGATATTTAAAAAGAAACAACAGTCCATTCTGAAGAATAGAAGAAAAGAGGTATTCTTATCTCAATTTGCATGGAATTTACTTGAGAAATTTCCACAAGTGCTTACAGGACTTGAATCGTCACCTAACAAAAAGACACTAGAAGTCTCTTCCAGTATCCTTTGGAAGAATAATACAGCAGGCCACCTGGGAAATCTTTCGGCTGGGAGTCATAGAAATCCTTTCAAATGATCTATGTTTTGAAGAAAGTTGGCTTAAATTCTGATGGACTTTATTGTCATCCACCACTGTTCCTTAGTGGTTTTGCAGGGACATAGGTTAATGCTGATCATTTAATCATAGCAGTCCTGATACCGAATTCCGAGTACAAATCTTTTTTTTTTCCTTCTTTATATTTTTTTTTCCCCTGTAAACCCATTTAATTTTCCCTGTCACATGACCTGGAAGTTGTTAGTTATTCAACATATGCTCAGATAGAAAAAATTTGAATCTGTTAATTTTCAAATGGCCATAAACCTACATTTCTCGAATGAAATGTACAACAACATCTGAGTCAAGAAGGAGTTTGTTTTTTAGACATCAACAATTCACAGTGTCTACACTTAAACTTCTTAACATAAAACCACCAAGGATTATATTTCTAAAATCTTGTGGATGCCTGAATGTATCAGTGATCAGCACATTTTCAGAAAAGTGCTTTTTTGGACCCTGCACATAAGCTTACAGTTGCTTGAGTCACGTCTTTGACAAGCAATATGTAGAAAAACCGATACAGCCGTCTCTGACACCAACACGACAAAAAGAAGGAAACAGTGACTCTGGAGCTGAATGTCTAATAGACACAGAGATGTCTCTTCTGCCAGAAATAAGAGTATGGATGCAAGGGTGGCACAGGAAGGTTAGGGCATCTGAACTGCTAAATCCTGGAATTTTAAGCAGTGACTTAATCAGAAAAATGCTAGGTCATATCACAATGGTGGGTCACACAACTCAGGAAAGTATTCCTCAAAAGAGTGCCAAGATGAGTAAAAGAAAGAAGTGAGGGCTGAGTGACAGCAAGTAAATGTGAAGAACCTCTGGATTCTTATAAGGACATCTTGAAGCATCTTAAAATACAGTGGAAATTTTGGATTTTAATTCTTTTAGTCTCCAGAAATCAATACTATGGTAATTAATACCCACATTAAATAATCTAGGCAAACAGCAGATGATAGATAGAAGATTTTTATATAGGAAAATTGTCCTTTATTACATTTTCCAAACTCTTGCTTACCATTAACATTTTAGATCTACATCATATTTGAGATACTTAAATCAAACTGCTTAATATTCTGGACTGACAGGCTCATTAAGCTGAACAGTAGGCTTGCTGTAATATGCACTTCAGGCACTTACAGTAGAAATTTAAATTCCAAATGTTTAATGAGAAATCTTTATCGTTAAAATTGTAACTACATTTCTTTCCTTTGAGAGGCATTACTATATGTTTGACATCTCAACTCTGATGATATTTTGGTTGTCTCTTACATTCTAAACTAAGCAAAAGAGTAGAATGTTGTGTGCAACAGCTTGGTATAGTGGTTACCCATTTTTTAATCAGTACATGATCTCTTTTAATTTATGCCATCAATATTAAAGAATCATCTACTGTAGCTGTAGGTGTTTGGACTGATGGTACTGTATACTAACTCCCATTTGGTCTATATTATTTTAATACATCAATAAATACCTACCAACTTTTTGTTCAATTTAAAAGCAAAAAAAATTTGCATAAAAATGTTTCTCCAAGGCCAGGTTTATCACAATGAGAGATGCTTCACAGTGCTGATAGTATCTGTGTGGAAGCCACACCAGTGTTGCAAGTCAGTGCGAGTTAAGTTTCTAGCAATTAGTTTCTTTTGAAGGTTCTTAAAAGGTACCTGTCTAAATATTTTTATTCTGGCAGTGTATGAAAACTTCAAACATGCAGTCTTTGACCTGGAGATTTAGAAAATAAATTACAGACCGTTTAAAGGGAGTTTAAACTGCTAAGTGCTCTCCTTTCAGACCAAATAAAAGCGCAATTACAACTCTTTCAGTAGTAAGATAACTGGTATTAATAGGAATTACCCCAGGATTCATCAAGCAGCATGACTAGGCTTGGTCAGAAGCTATGTCATGTGCGCTGAAGTAATTGCTGATGGAGAAAGCCAAGACAAAGGCCAGAAGACAGTGAATTGTACTGAATAGGAACGGCCATAAATAGGAGCAGAAAGGCATTTCCAGGGGAAAAGTAGGAACACAAAGTTAGCAGACATCTGAGGAAAGAAACTACTCCTAATGTTATTTTTGTTGTTTTCACAGAAAAGGAATTGCATATAATCTTCGAAGAAGTCAGGAAGGCTTGAACCTGTTTCAGTGTCACCCCCTAAAGAAAAAGGCCACAAAATGTAAGTCATGAATTACAACTATTGGCCACATGTTATTCTTCTGTATTTGTAATAACGCAAGAAAAGAATAGGGATTTTAGTAAATATTTTATCAGAATATCGGATCTCTACAGTAAAATCTAGTTTTAGGTTAGAGTAGCAGCTAAAACCATCCTGGTTTTCCTTTTTTTCCTGAGAAAGTATCATTCTAAAGTCTGTTCAAAGAGTCTATTTGTAGATCACCACCTTCACCTTTATTTTTTCCTAAACTTTTTACAGAAGTTGAAATTGTAATATAAATAGTAATTAGATCTCTCTGCCATATTAAATTCCACTGCCACAACAACATGCTGTTTTTCCAACAGTTGGGCTGTTTTGGGGGTTTTTTTCCACCTCTTTCTCCCTTTCTGTCTCTGTTGAGATGCAGCTAAGTAGAGTTTAGCTGAATCACTGATTGCTTTGGAGGCTGACCATATGGTTACTTGAGACTACTATGGGACTTCAAGATAAAACATCCTACTGTTATTCTATTCTTGTCAAACCTCGTTTCCTTGAATATTGCATATATAAAGGGTTACGATGCCATTTTTATTTATACAAGCTTGCACAATTGTATGTTTGCATTCTTGTGAATGATATAGGGGTTTGGACATGGTGCTGCCATTTCTTTTTGAACAGGTTTCTGAACTGAGACTCATGATTTATGTGGGTCCATACAACTTTTTTGCAATAAAAATAATATAGAATTCCTCTATCTGGTGATCTAGATTTGTTTTTTAAAAGAGGGAGAGACTGTAAAAAAAAAAGTTATGTTAAAAAATTCATTGACAAATCTCAATAATATTGTTCTGTCTACTTATTTTGGCTTTTTTCCCTCAGTGTAAGGTTGCATACTGAAGGCATTTCCTCTGAAAGTTAAAGAGTGAGGTCACTGAAACAACTGTGATAAGATATTCTTTCTGTAGCTTCTGAAATGAGATATGTCTAACTTATCACCATGTTTGATTAATTCCACTACAGTAGAGTCATCTCTTGTTTTCATACAAGGTCTTCTGAGCTTTCACTTAACTCTTTGCTTTTTGGTTTCCAAAAATTATACATCTTTTGAAAGAACAATCCACAGAAAGCAAGAATCCAAGGAGGGCATTTACATACTAGGAGATACATTTCCAAATTTGCTGTTGAAGAGGGGCAGCTAACTGATAGATCACATTCTAATTTTCATCCCTGATCTGCTGAAGGTGAGCATTGCTGACTTAGGAAAAGGTCTATGTAATTAGATAAGGTGACTGAAAGAAGTAATCCATTTAGTTTTAACAAATATAAACTCTAGCACAGCCAGATATGACTCACGTTCTCTAACAAGAAGCAACTGCCTCAAGACAATGAAGTAAAATAAGTCTTGGCTAGGATTGTCTGTATAAAGCAAAGCACTCAATGACTATTAAAAAAATACTTTAAAATATGAAACATTTAATAGTTCACACATAGCCTTAGAAGCCACATGACATTACTTGGAAAACTTGCCCTGAAGTGTATCTCAAAACTGTGGTAACCCCCATTTAATATAAAAGGATGATATACTGTTGCTAATTAGGCCTTGAGATATATCTCACTGAAAACAGTAGTAAAGTCCAAACATTGCCTGTAATATGAATTAAAATACAGTCATCATGGCAGTAAGATTTTAATATAAATCCTTTTATTTTTCCCACTACAAGTTGAATTGAAATGATACCAAGTCATACTTTTGAAGAAAAATTAAAACCTAGTTGAAAATTTGTAACTTTGTCTGGCATGTGAGACAAGCCTGTGATTTAGTCTATTTAGTAAGAAGGAAAAGTTATGAGGAAATTGTGACTTGGGATTCAAAGGTTTGAGCACTGTCCTCTAACGTAAGTGTGCTTTGTTCTCTAGTGCCTAGACACGGAATATCCAGCTAAAAATAGGTCTTATATTTCATAAATATATTGCCATGTGACTGTGGGAAAAACCACAGACCTAAAACCCAAAATTTGCATAGTCTGGCTTTGAGTCACAGAGAGAAGGAAAACTTTAATATTGCATGATCCTACAGTAACCTTTGAGACGTTCCAAGGAGACTGTGAATGAAAATGGAGTGTACTGTTAATATATCACTCACAGACAATGGGGAGATATAGTCTGTAATACACTGTAGTCTTCTGTGTGTGCATCTCATAAATTTGAGACATACAAAAGTCCCTACATTACAAATTAGTTACACTCTATTACTGGTGGTGTTATCCCTCACTCTTTGTGTATATATGTATGTATACACTTAAAAACCTCACCTAAATAGAATTAACCATGGCTAAACTAAAAAAAAAAAACACCACCACATGGCTACGGTAAAATAATAGCCACACCTTTTAAATTGATTTTGTATTTCCAGATTAATTTATTTTGAAAATTATTTCCTCAGAATCTTCATGTTCAGCTGAACTGGAAAAAAAAAAAACCCAAACGAAAAAAAAACCAAACAAGCAAGCATATGCCTTGGCTAATTTTTTCTGTGGTGTACCTAAAAAACTCATTCTTTTCGCTTGTATACTCTTATGAACAATTTTTAAAATATATAGCCTGCTTAAAATGCAGTAGAATTAAAATACTTAATTCCCATTGAAAGCAAAAGTAATTTTTTACTGGCATATTTTGAACTACCAACAGTCCTCGCTCTGTCTTTAGCTGCCCCAGAATGTCTGACATCTAGCTTATACAGAGTGAAGAAATTATCAGTGAAAATGATGTTTTTTATAAAGCTATGGTGATATTGATAGATTTCATTAGAGGTGCAACTAATAATTTTTTCTACTGCTTGTTCTTAGTGTTTTCGGAGAACCCTGCAAGAAAACATCATGCATGATCTAAAAAATAAGCTGTAATGTATAACAAATACATAAAAACTCATAGATGTTGTTCCAAAGGATTATTGCTGTAACATCATGTAGTAGAATCGTGTCTTCATCCCAGATACTGTTTTAAAATTATTTTATTTTATTTTATATCTGCGGGATAATTAATTCCTGTTCCAGGATGGTTCTCAGAGCCTACGCCACACAACTTTCCCCATTCTCTAAGTGGAGTTAGGAGACTGTAAAGGAATGTTCTTCACAGCAAGTAGTTATTCTGTCACCCTAGAATGAGTTTTCCTTCTGTATGAAGATGGCTGCTCTAAAGATCACCATAACTTTTTTTTTTTTTTTTTTTTTTCCTTTTCTAAATAGCCATACATAATTTCTTCAGGGCAAAACACTTCCTTAGTATGTAGAAATTGCTTTGTGTCTACTAGGAATCAGTGTGGTGCAGTCTCTGCTTGGAGTGATAAATGAATGGAGACAACAACTAAGTCACTTCTTTGTTGAAAGTGAATGCTAATGACATTTATCCTGTGCTTCATGATAAACTCATTTAAAAGACTAAAGTGCTGGGGGGAAAAAATCCAGCATTTTAGGAAATATGCATAAAATGTCCTTTACTTGCTCAGTTACAAACTGCTGAGTAGCATCAATATATATATAAATTATTTTTTAAATCCTTGTGTATGTCTGTTATATGTCTAAAAAGGTTTTCCATTGAAGTGTCCCAGTTTGCATTTTAAAACTGAAGAACAGCTAACTTTTCATGCTATAGGAATAGCCGGTTTTACAAAAAATATATATGAGAATATATATATTAAAGCACAATGCAATGGTCACATGCTTAGGGTTATTCAACTAAGAATCTGTCGCCACTATTTATTTGGAATTCATTTGTCACTTTGAGGGTGATGTTACATGTTATGATTGAGCTGATCTGCAACCTTATCACTACTGCAAGTGAAGGATCCCCCTCTTCTTTCCCACTCCTTTGTCTTTTGTCAGCATGATCCTGACCATGCAGTTCCTGGCTTTCCTTACCTAGCTCCAAGGCACTATTTTTAGTCTGGATTATTGTTTTGCCAATTTAGTGACAGGAACCAATTCTGTACAAGTCCAGTAAGTGCCAACAACAAAACAGAAGGGAGAGCGGGGGATTATGTGAGCAGGGAGAGTTTATCTCCTTTCCATGATAAGAAACTCTTACATTAGCTCATGTCACATCACCTTGTCCACCTTGAACCTACCATCCACAGGATACAGAGCTGATAAAACATCTTGTTACTACAAAAAGAAGTCTAGCAACCTTCTTTCTCCGTCCCACTACGTAACTCATCATTTCTCTCTTTCCTCCTTCTAGCTACGCAGCCTTGCATCTTCCCCTTCACTGAACAAATCTAACTTTTATGTTAAACCTCCCTAAAGGACTAATTTCTGAAAGGTAGTATTTACATGAGAAACTACTTTAAATATACCAATGAGTGAATTAGCAAAATTTTCAAATACTAGTCTTATTTATTTTAAGGGTGGGAACTGCAAGAAACAAGACACCAATCGAAAGGTGTACTTATAAAATATGTCCGGGTTAGTTGTCTCCCCTTTCTTATCCCCCTTTCCTTTGAACAAACTGACCCTCTCCCACAAGTCATTTTCCCAGCTCTTGACTGATAGAATATATTTCCTTACAAGTCTTGCAAGCTGAAAGAACAGGCAGTCCTTTTCACTGCACAAATCACACAAAACCAAAGAAACTAAGGAAATTTGAGATCATATTCCTGTATAAAGGCTGGGTTTATACTGCTTAAACAAGAATATCAATCCTTTACTGCCTATAAATTAAAAATAAGCTTGTTAGATGTAGATAACAGGCAAGTCTTTGTTGGCTATGCATGTACCCTATTACATGAGATAAGAGATTTGTTGACCATTTGAAAAATTATGTGGGGTACAAACAGCAAATAGTAATGGTCTGTGTCTTGCATTTGTTTGGATTACTTCACAGGCATATTTTCAGAAGTGCCACAGAACCTCCTATTCCAGGTTTACCCACTGTAATGGGAGCAGACACTGTGTCCCTGGATGCTGGCAATTGCTGGCTGCCGAACAGTCTCTTGCCCCCCACAGAGAATATCTGTGGGTCAGTCATGCTTCTTTAATGGGAATTAATAAATTCCCAGAATTGGCTCAGCACAACTATCGAACTAGAAGTGAAAAAGAGAACTTTAAAGAAGTTAGTTCTAGATGTCTGCCAAGAGAATAGAAACTACAATTGCACTTTGTTTTTAAATATATGATCTCATCAACTTTTTCTATTGTTATTTTTTCAGCTATGTGTTTATAGATATATTTCACTAAAGGTTGTCTTTTTAGTATTGCTGCTATGAATTACAGTAGTTTATAGTAAAAAGTTGGTAAATGTAATATGGCAAGTTAGAGCAAACTCTTTGCATCTGATGCAAAATAAATATTTACTTATTTATTTAGAAACCAGTACTAGGTATAGACTGTTCAGATACTCCTGGTTGTACCATGAATGGTATTAATATGGTATTAAAATAATCTAAAAAAAATAAAGGATACCTTTCCATTTTTTACAGTACTAAAAAAGAAAAGTCAAAGCAAAGACATAAGATTGCTTTTTCTGGTTTCTAGAAGAGTTTTTGTTTTATCACAAAACTGAGTACAGCTTTTTGAAATAAAAGAGCTGTAGGTTTTGAGTAATAGCACTACATATGGTTGACACCAGACAGTGCCTATGTAAGGCTGGAAGCTGCAAGCTGAGATGTGAAAGTAAAGTGGGAGGAAAACGAATGAGATGTCAGCTACATGCTCAGTAGCTTTTCAGGCAGTATGTTTGAATGAACATAACAGTATTACCATATACTGAGTTATTATTTGTTGTATGATGCCAAGGCAAGGATTCATGCAATTGTTTATTATTACAATCTGTCCTATGTAAAACACTTTCAGAAGAGGAGCTATCACTGATTTGTGGCAATAAATTTGAAGGATGTTGTAAATACCCTTGATTTAATTTGTTAGGCTCTGTTACATACCTAGTGTGTAAGACTGCCTATTGTTGACCAGTACCAGTAGCACTGACAAGGCTTACTCTGCATCTGTGTTTTCAAACACTCCCTTTAATTGAACTTGCTGGGATCAATGCCAATTATTAGATTTTAATAAGATTTATTTCACCATCAAGATGCCGTCAGATACGCTAGTAGCTTTGATCATTTCAGGTCTTAGTAAAAGCCATATTCTCAGTACTACTATACTGTAATCAAACAGATCTAAACACTGTGAACTAAATAATTAAAATGTTTCTACGCATCCAATTATGTGTTAGACCATTCTCATTTTAATTATCTAGTTATATAAAGCTTAATTATATACCACCTAATATCTTAATACCTCACATATATGCCTTAAAGGTCGAGGCAGGAAATTACAGAGGGTTTGGGGTTTTTTTTAATATGTTGTCTAAGAATCACAAGATCACTCATAAAGATCACAGATGCCTGTAAAGATACAGAATCAAGGATGAGGGCACTGTTTCATCTGGTGTCAGACAGTATCGTACTGCGTCAAGTTTTACTGCACTCCTAACTAGAAGGGATTCAGAGGAGACTTGCCAGATATTTTGAAGCTAAGGTAACAGGTCTTTGGGGAATAATTTAGAAAACTTCAATATAAAGATTTTAACAAAAATGTAAACATAAGTATTCATTTATACATTTTTGAACAGAGGAGCTGAAGAAAAGTTGTGGTACGCTTCTACTACATTTGGTCAAAAGTCAGTATCAAACATTCAGTTATTACCCAACAATGTAGGTTATTCCCCATTATTTAGAACTGAAATTGAATGTCCTTCTATGGGATGTCTCATCAGATCAGAAAAAAATCATAGAAACTGACTGCAGGGATTGCTGGAAGACACATAATACCTTGTTCATTACGAAAGGTCAGAATAGGCAACAATATTTGGGCTTCAATTCTTTGAGTTTATGAAAGTTTCCTATTAGTTGAAAGGGAATTTGGACTGTGTTGTTCCATCTTACACACTAAGTGTTAATTAGATGTATCAGCTGCTTAGAATATATTTATCTTGATTGCAAATATGTGTAATCTTGTATTTAGTATGCTGTATCCCATGAAAACTCTTGAGCAAAAGTGACAAGTGTGCTGTGGAACAAATCTCAATAAACGTGATCTTGCTCCTTTCATTGCTTGCATATGCTTTCAGTTCCTCAAAGCCTGCAGAATAGCTAGCTGAATGGAGATGCATAAGGACAAGATGGAAGATGCATATTTACATAGCCAACTCCTGCTTTAGTCCAGGCTGGAAAAAAAAAATTATTTTTCTGTGGCCTTTTTGGTGATAGTTTTGCTACTTGTATGTCTTAGGTGGACTTCTAAAAGTAGAAAAAAATATGTTATTTTGTATAAAGTTATTTACTGAATGGCAGCAAAAATTGTAGTACCTTTTATCACATGCAGTCAACAAGGTAGGATCTCTTTCTCCCTATCACATGCACTGTGTTCTACAAATGCAGGTATTTGTAGTTAATTGGCCAATGAACAATACAAGTTTACACAGAAAAATAATGATTTTATGACTTGCAGGGGGAAAAATCTGCTTAGTTTCTATGAAAGTAGATGTTTATTACTACCGCAGGACAACTGGTTTGATAATTTAGTACCATGTCTGCACAGAAAAGGTATGACTTCTGCCTTTTTAACCTGATCAGGTCAGATCAGACTTAAACCGGACAGCCAAAATAAATACTTCCAACTGAGGAAACAACACATATTTTTATATGTAAGAGTCTACTTTTAGCTACATTTGATGCTATTTTAAAATTGTTGAAGACCCTACCAGCCAAACAGGGCTGCAAAAGGGACTTACACAGTTGAAGCAAAACATGTTCACAAGAAATGGGCAAAAAAAGGAGATTCTCTTTTTCTGTGGCCAACAATTTCCATACCACATTTCTTATGAAAAGGCAAGGTAAAAGTTCTTGTTATGGAGTATATCTGCTTCTTGTGTTACTTGTTGAGCTGTTTTCATATATTGCACTGGAATTTTTACATATGAATATATAGAAAGAACAGAAATATCACAAAAATTAGTTGTCCATTAACTCCTTTGTCAATATGTACTTATGACAGACTTTTAAAACTTGTGCATCAAATCCTAATTCCCTTACTTAAAGTAAATACCACTTTTCAAGATGAGTAAAATTACAAGAATCTGGCAGGAACAGATATACCAGATGCTATTTAATACTAGATAAAGTGGTGTTTATGTCTTAATTTTGTACTGAAAAGATCTATAATCATCACGTTGGTTTATCTGAATTCTGGGAATACCCTTTCACTGGTTCCATTTCTGATACACTATAGTGAGCAACAATATGTTTAATTTACACCTCTTGAATTATGTTTATTATCAAAAATTGCCTTTAGATTCTGGAAAAAAATGTTCTTGAAGGCTTTCAGTCAGTTGCATGCTGAATTCTTTCAGTGAGTTCAATAGGTCATGAATCATGTGAACTTGTCTGATAAAATTTGCAATTCTTTTAAGATCAGAATTCCACTGTGGTTTGAAACACATTCATTGTAATGATCAAAAAAACTATTTTTAATATGTATGGAATGGTACTGCAGATCCCACTGTAAATTCAGAACATATGTTTACCAGTGACAAGAAACAGAGGAATGAGCTAAATTTTATGAACTGTTAATGAGTCAATAAATTGACTGTTTTGCAGCCAGAACTCTGTTACTACTGGCATTGTCCAACATTCCAATGTAGATTTCTTATGAAGAAAGAAGTTATATTCCAAATTTTAACTCTCATTCCTTACTTTTCTTCACACTAGGGTCTTCTGTCTAAAGAAATATGCAATTGAATGAGAATCACAAAGTACATTTCTCACTATTTTCAAGGTAGGAAGTTATCAGAATATAGGTATCTTCAGCATCACTGATTTAATATCACGTAATCCCTTTAATAAACTTTTCAAGCTCTATTTTAGATGTCGTTGGACTACAAGACAGTCCACAGTATTTCAGTGCTCTAATATTTAGAGATGTTCCACATTTTTATCCCTGTGTTCTGCCAATGTTTAAAGAGCTTAAACAGCTCTTTACTCTTTTTGACTTTTACCCCTTAAAGGTATTTATAGGTAGGGATGATAGTTCCTCTCAGCCTTTGCTTTGGCAGACTGAACAAGCCCTGCGTGGCTGTACATGTGCCAGTGCACCCTTCCTGGACATGGGCAACCAGAACTGTGCATCCTATTCTGCTGAGGCCTGATGATAGTGCTAATGGTTTTGTATTTCCGCTAAAAATATTTTCCTGGATGTATTCTTGGATCACTTTCATTTTATTCATGACTGAGCCCACTGACAGACAAGGGTCTGCTATATCCCAAGATCAGTTACTGGACTCCTTTTCTTTTGATCTTTAGGTATTTCAGGATAACAAGTTTCATGTTCCAGACATAAACTCTTGTCTTTTGCATTACTGAATTTTATATCATTTCAGTTACATCCAGATCTTCTTATATGATATCTCAGTTCTCTTCTGTATTAATAAGACAATCTAAACCATTTATCATTGGCAAATCTTGTTGAAATGGTTCAATTTTTAACATTCTCAAGACTAATCATGTCAGAAATTAATAGTTAAGGTCCCATTTGTCTGATACTTTCTCCATACTTCTCACTGCTGTTTTCTGTTTATCCCGTTCCTCATATATCTACATGTTTTTTGCTATGGTCTGACCTCCATTTTAAGTAGTATTTGTCCATATAGTGGTATTAGAATGTTTTACCATGATCTACCTAAGGTCTGGAACATTTGTCCGGAAATAAAACTTCCTGTATAGTGTGGCATGGTTTACCTTTACATTTTATCTAAATTACCTGTACTACCATGTCTGTTCAAAATTTTGCATACTGCTGCAGTCAGATTGCTAGGCCTATAGTTACATACTATTTCCATTCTTTTCTTTAAATCTAAAAAATACCCAGGCTATTCTCATTTGACATGGTGAAATCTTAGTTGATGCTTTTTTTTTTGAAGATGCTCGTCATGTGACTTACAGCTCAGGTTTGTCATAATTCTGAGATGAAGACTTTCCTGCTCATTTGGTAAAGAGCAATCGGTACTTCTAAACTATTTTCCATTTCAACTATGGAAATTTCTCTTGCCCTCACAGTCCACCCTACCATTATCCCATGGTGAAAAGTCATCTTCTTGTTTAAAAACTAAGGCAAAGTGGTTATTTAGTTTTGAAGTGTACTGACTTACCAGTGCACAGTGACTTTTTCACTTTCTCCTTTTACTTATATGACTGAAGTAATTTTTCTGTTTGTTTTTAAATTATTTGCAAGACATTTTCCAGCTTGACTCGGCAATTGTCTCCATCCCTGAACCCTGAATCCTTTGCTGACATGTCCTTTTCCCCATTCATTTGTACTGTATCAGCATTTTTAACGTGACTATATATCCTGAAAGTTATGTTGCCCTTCTCCTTGTTTGATTCACAGATTCATGATAGCTATAAACATTTTTAATCTGAAGTTCATTAACCCCACGATAACCAGATTCCTATCTCCTCAGTTAAAGCTATGGTTCTTTTAGGTATCAATGTGATGAGCACAGCTAGTGGGCCATGAAAGTCTGGTAATAAAGACATCTACAAATAGACCACATGGGATGACGGAACTGTATGAGGAAATATGAAAAGAGGAAATGGTCTCAAGTTATGTCAGGGTACGTTTAGCTTGGATATTAGGAAAAAATTCTTCACTGAAAGGGTGGTCAAGCATTGGATCAGGCTGCCCAGGGAGGTGGTGGAATCACCATCTCTGGAAGTGTTTAAAAAACACATAGGTGTGGTGCTTAGGGACATGGTTTGGTGGTGGACTTGGCAGTCTTGGGTATAATGTTTGGACTTGATGATCTTAGAAGTCTTTTCCAAACGAAATGATTCTATGAGTCTATGAAATGGCAAAACCACAGTGCTGCTGCAGTGTTCTGTTTTACAATGCTTTCCTTAATTGCTATAAACAGAGTAACATGGGCTTTAATTCCATTTTCACAATTCAACTAGTTAAAGGATATCTGAACTATGCTGTCTGAACTAAACCATCAGTAGAACCGCCTATTCTTCATGCATCACAAGTCAAATGGAAAAGCTAATACATCGTTTTTATCTGTATTTCCTTGTGCTGTTTCTCTCAGGCCTCAATTTCCTGCAGCCCAACCACTGTAATTTTTAAATGCACCTCAAGGATTATTCTAGCACTACCAGCCTGAATAAGCATGCTTGTCAGAGTATTTAATACTGTCCCATTGCAACATTTGTCATTAAGTTAAGATGCTTGACCAAGGAGCTAATCTTTTCATTGCCATTTAAATCTACCAGTCACAAAGATATTTCCAATATGTTCCTAATTAGTTGCATCATATACTTTTATGTTTGCTGCACAATAAAGTCATGTTAGCCAGCATATTTCTTATGATCCAGTTGTGTGACTTACAGTCAAGCAAATGCATTCTCTTATGTCACTGAATACAAAGACATAGATTATAGCGTAGCTGAATTATGATTATATCAACATGTAGAATAAGCATGGTGCAAACACACAAGAAAATATGACCTTCTTCCCTGTCTAAAAATAATAATCCACTCTAAGAAAGTACCACCAGAAGAATAAAAGGTAAGATACAACCATATGTTTTCTGGAAAAGTATACCTCATAGTACAAAACATGAAGTCTTACCTGTCTAGACAAACAAACCTGTATATATTGCCTTTGCTATAGTAATAAGTTACTACTAACTTTTTTCCTCCTACTTTATAGTATGATTCCCAGCTTGTAGACAAATAAAAATATTACAACCTGCCTAAATGTATTGGGTAGAGAGTGTTTGGAAATTATTTTGACCTGCCATTCTATGAAAGCACAGAGGCCCAGATTAAGTAAAATAAACATTATTTCAGTATGAAGCAGGAAGTTTAAACATTTTATTGGCTTTGGGTCAGAGAGATAAAAGAGAATATTACCAACCAAAAAACTGTGATGACCAAAGCTGACAGAAGTATGTCAGATGAGGTGGTGAAACAGTATGTGACCTTCTGGGGCAGAAGTTAACTGTTGAAACAATCTGCAGCTGATAAACAAGCAGCACCTCACAGAATAATCTTGCCAGTAGTTCACATTTTTCTACTGGCATTTACTTTTGTATAAACTGAACAATTAAATGCCAACAGCTTGGAATGATACGATTCAATGAGAAATGATTTACATCACTTTCATAATCATATGCCAGGGCCATCTGCATATCCAGGCTGTCCACAAAACTGCCTGAGTTAAAGTTATGACTCATATCACTAAATCTACTGGACAACTGATTGTCTTTTCATCAGTAGAAAAGAGGAAAGTTGTCTCTTCACCCCTAAGGGCTTTGGTAAAATTTAAGACTACAAAGTACAGACTAAAACAAGTGGAGTAGGCAATACCACTAATCGTATTTTATTTATCTACTATTTTATAGAGGCTTTTTTTCATTCTTATTCTAGTCAGAGAAGGGCACCTGTACCCATACTTATGTGTTACATTCATCAACATCTCCATAGCGACTACAAGCCAACATGAGCAACTTGATCTAGTGAATGATTTCCCTGTCCGTGGCAGAGGGGTTGGACTAGATGATCTTTGAAGATGCCTTCCAAACCAAACCGTTCTATGATTCTGCGATATTTTAAAAGTACCTGGGCAGAGATGTACTTTCCAAGACAAGAAAAATTGTAGATGGACAGAACGTATTACGCACATTTCTGTTACATTTATATGACAGCCTTTTATTTTTTGCTTACACAGTGGCTTGCAACTAAAAGCAGTTAAATAGGTAGCTTTTCAAGTTACTATTCACTAAGTGTTGCAGCTGTATTCCTTTGTGAAAACTCCACTAGAAGCCTGATGGCAACAGTTGTTAATGTACCATTGCTAGAGTTTCAGTATCTCTCACTCTAGAGAGAAAAGCCTAATTTTAGGCTGCAGCAAATGGCCGTGCACCAGCCACTATTCAAGTCTGCCAAGAGTTAAACATCTAAATTCCTACATATTAAGATGTGATATTAAAGCTACATTTGTACTTCAAACCAGTGTTGTTGGTTATAAGTGTAACACTTCTCAAATAAAAACGACAGTTATTTGGTGGTCATGCCAATTTGGTTTTTTCTTGAATAGGTGATAAATCTACTTACAATTCCAGCAGTTGTGATATCTTATTGTGAAACTTATCTTATAAAAATGCTCAGTGTCTTAAAAAAACTGGCCACCTAACAAATAAGTCTTCTACTAAATGTACAGAAGACAGAAAAATGACAGACTTCAGGATTTCTCAGCTAGATTTTGTGTCTTTGCAGTCAGAATTGGCAGAAAAATGTGCTGCTGTCTTGGAGAGCAGACAGCGTATAACAAATACTGAAAAGCTCTGCTTTGAGGACACTGGTGAATACATTTCTCCAGAGAGTTAAAATTAGCATCCATGGTAGCAAACACCAGGATGCAGTCCTGTCCCCACTGACATTAAAGGAAGCTTTTCTCTTAATTTCAGTGGAACCAGAATTTCTTCTGAGGAGCCCTGCAGCCATGGCAGGAGAGTATTTCCTACTAAGCTAATAAGACAATAATTTCAGCAGTAAAATGGATTTGGACTCATTGTATTTATCTCCTCCTTACTGCTTTTAAATTCATTGGAAGGGCTTAAGCCAGCACTTTACCCTGCTAAACTTTAAAAAAAAATTGTGAATGATGGTAATGGAAAAGTAATGTTTTTGTAGATTTCTATTGCAATGATAGCTTCAGTAAAAATTCCACAGATACCATTCCATATACATCCTGTCCATCTCTTCTTAACATACAAATGAAAAGATTATGTAAGAGCTTCTGTTTAATCTCCTCCACTGCCTGTTAAACACTCCAGAAAAAGAAGCCATTTTTCTTGAAACAAGGAGGTTATTGACCCAGATGGCATAAACCTCACATCTACAATGTCAACAGAAAAAATTACTGCTGAAGGCTTGGAAGTACTCTTTGCCCATGTAAATTCAAAGGCATGGCCCCTTTTTATCTGTATGTTTTTCATGTTCACTGTTATGTGAAAGTCCGATTAAAAGCTTTTCAAAATAACCTGAGTGTGTAATTAGGGGGCACACAACTCCCATCCTGAGGTTAATATCCTCACAAACATGCAAAGTACAAATTTAGCAGAGAACCAAGCTGCTTCATAATTCAGTTCCAGTGTCTCTCCCCTGCACTTAAAGGCTTACAGAATGATACATTCATTGTTGGTTTATCAACTAAGAGAATGAGTAGTTGTTGAGATATTCATGTTATACATACTAATAGCTTAGTATTAATATTAATAAGTTGCCATGTTCATTTTTATCTGGATTTGAAGACTAATATTTCACCCACAACTGAATTGTTGATTTTTATTCCCTTACTTTACATTGCTGCATTGAAAAATGCATTGAGATAAAATAGTGTAAAGAATGTCCTGTGCCATGATGTAAAAATCAGGTTTTATACAGTGTGTTTTAGTAAGTCCAAAAGTAAATGCTAGTTCTAAAAAAATTAACAGACATTGGTTTGAAATGCTGGTTTGAATTCTGTGGAAGCAGTTTGAGGGAAAAGGCTACTACTGAAAAGCCTCACTACTCACAGTGAGGCACAATACCAAAAAATGATAGGAATGGAATAACCTATGCATTTCTCCAGGAATGGAATAACCTATGCATTTCTCTATTATATTCAGAATAAAGCCAGTATTTGAGGAAGCAGTTCTTTATTACTTTTTTTACTGAAAAATAAAGATGAAAAACCCCATTAGAATAAGTCTGCAGTCCTGAAATGGCAACATTAAATAGACCTAAGTTCTGGTTGAAAGGAATAGATACATAGCTTTGATACTCATATTTACGTCCATAAGGTATAGGAACTTAAACCTCTCCTCAGGGTGTAGTCATGAATACTCATTTTACAAATCCAGACAAAGGGTAGTGTAAAGAATAAAATTCACCCAATGACCTGTACTGAACCATGAAAGATAGGACTGTGGCTTTAGATCATTTAACTGTCATTTAGCTGCCTCTGCATTTTTCTGTATTTCCTTTTCTATCAGCCTGATGACCACAAAATTTTTGTGTGTATAGAAGGTTTCTTCAGTATAATTTACCCTCATTATCTCTCACAATTTATTCTCTGCTTAGGACATCAAAGTTTTTGAAAGATGACGAACTTCCGTTCACACTAAAATAACATTAAAGCATATTCCACAGAGGAAGATGTAGCAATAGGTAAAGGTCAACCTGTGAAATAATATTTTTAAAGTTCTTTAAGTAAGTTTAGATCTAGATTTCAATTTAAAAAATAGAAAGGTAAAAGGGAAGGAGAAATTCTGAGCTTGTTCCATAGAAGCAAGATTGTCTTCATGCATGTATTTTCTATACTGTTATTTCTCCCCAATACCATTCCATATAAAGTAGTGTATGTTAGGTCTCCTCTTTCCATTTTTTTTTTTCGTGGGGGAGAGGGTGGGGGGGCTGCGGCGGGGGGGAGGTGTGGAGAGGATTTATGTCTTTGTCATTTATTTTAACATAAGTGACATGCATTTTTGAGAAAGGGAAAGAAATTATAGTAGGTGGTACACATCCTGAATTAAAAGGTGCTGAGTTCAGTTGGCAAGAATAAATAACATGCCATTTCAGTAAGAAGATATAGCAGAGCAGGCAAAGAATTCTGCCAGAGAGATCAAAACCCCTCCATCATGTTTCTTTTGTTTTGTCTTTCCTGAACAGAGTTATTAGGTTTTACATTACACTGATATAGTAGGAGAGATTCTATTAAAAATAGATTTTCTGGAAGTGCATCCAATACTTGAAAGTGAGCCAGTGGATCAGAGAGAGCTCCCTGAGCTGTGTGGTAGGTGAGCTGATGGAGCTGACAGTATGGTTCCTACCTTACCAGCCACAGGTTGGAGTGGAGCAACAGCTTAGTAGTACAGCCAGCGCTTTATTAAAAGCTCTGTCTCAAGAAAAGGGACCAATCAAGAAAATGTACATTTGATGATGGGATTCAGGACCAGCTTTGGGATACTTCCTGCAAGAGACAGGTGTAAAAGCCGCTCTTCTCTGCCTTTACTGGTACAAAATATTCTTCCCAATCCCTTTCAGCAGTGATAAGATACTGGTAGGGAAGTGTCAATGCAGTCAAACGAATGAAGACTTTGTTGTGCCACTCAATGATAAGGAGACGAATGGCAAGGAGAAAGTAAAGATCTGCCTGAAGGCAAGAAAGCCATATCAAAAATAATGAATGATTTCAATCAAGAGGAAAAGGCAGACAAAACTTGGCTTCTTTCCTATCCTTTGTCCTGGTGCTCTGGGCACGGGAGCAATGTTTATCAAAATGAATAGTATAAATAATTCTATAAACACATGCTCTTCATAAGTGGCAAAGATCTCTAGAGGACAGTGCATTAAATTGTGGATATTATCTATCCAAACCAAAAATCAGAAAAGCATGAAATTAGTAATTGACTCAATTTACCTCATTTATTAGCGGCCTAGACCTCTGTTTGAATTAATATTGCCCAATGGAATTTCAAGTGGTAGTGACATGGCGTAGCATGACACAAATTAATGCCTGTTCCCCCTACTGTACTGCAAACCACCCATATCTCCAATTAGGTTAGTTCTAATCTAATATGCATGCTTTCACGACTTCTATTGACAATAAAATATGACCGTTTCCCCCTTCCTTTTCTGATGTCAGACTTGTTTTACCAAGTAGCTGATTTTCTTAATAGCATGCTAGTATTTGCATATAGGGTACTGATTGCGTTCTCTTTCTAGCCATACTTCATTGCTGTTTGCTATACTGCAGATCACATCCAGTCACAATTAAATGTATCATTTTGCACACAAGGTACAGTAATGGCCTGAACAGGCATTTGACTATAACATATTGCTTATCATTTTACAATATAAATGATACAATTTAACACTTCTTACTTATCTACCGTTTTTCCAACCAATATTGGGGTTGGCTATTTTTCTTCCTAACTAACGTAAAACGAAAGTTATTTTGTTTCTTTGGTGTGAATTAACCTTGACAATGTACTAGATACTCAGAAAGTATTTTGATTGCTGCCTGTAAACAGACAAGTAGGGCCTGATCCACAGACTATCAGAAAAAAATAGGAGGCTTTCTGCTGGTATCGAAAGGTTTTGTGTTAGATCTTAGAAATGTCCAAACAGCAATGGCAATGAATTAATTATACATACATTATTTTAAAATGAATTATTGAAAAGGACGAAATACAGTGAAGCAAGCTTTTTATTTTTTTACTTAGAAAAAAATGGATTGTAATAGCAATTGTGACCTTGGCATTGGGAATTTCCTGGGGATTTAATAACCAGCCAGGGGGTAATGGCCCTTGGCTTTGCCTCAGGCCATCAGCTCTCCCAGCTGGTTATTAATCCCTAGGAAATGCCCTGTACATCAATTATTAATGTCTAAATTCTGTGTAGGCAAATTCTTGCCTTATTCAACAATTTTTCAGGAAATATAAGTATAGATTCAAAATGTAAAGTGCCATGTTAAAAAAAAATAGTGGCAATTTATATTTTTATATTGCTAAATAAACATGATATTTTAATTTTGAACTGAACTAACTCATGGTAGTTCTAATTATTCCAGTCAGCTTTTGATTAGGCCCAATAAATACTTCTATGGCTACACATTTTATTATGCCAAAATTGAAATTTCTTGCATACAGATTTCCTACAAAGGCAGAAGAGATTATCAGTTCATGTGTTTCCTTCAGGATTCAGTTCTTTTATTTCCCCAGCACTGAATTTGGAAAATATTCTTGTAGAGGAAAGAAGCTGGGTTAATTATCATTGATAACATACAGCTGTGGGCTGGCTTCAGGGGTGGTGGGTTGGTCGATGTAGACAAGGTGCAGCTGTGGCTGGTGGTTGGGCGGCCAGTGAAGAGAGAGGAGGAAGAAGCAGAGAGAGAGAATGTGCCCTGGATGAGGAGAGACTAGGAGAAGGCAGCAGAGGGGTTGGCATGAAGAGTACGCTGGTATGTGATGGTAAAAGACCTTGTTGCAGCCGGCTAGTTTGGAGAGTGCTGCAACATGTTCTTATCCTCAGAATGAAAAAAGCCAGCAAACAAGACTATCCTATCTATGGGTACATAAACCTTTTTTATTTTTCTTTAAGCAAGTTACTTTGAATTTCAGTTCTGTGCATGTCAGAAAAAGCTTAGAAGGAAATAGAAGTGAATTTAATGTACTCGGTCTGAATCAGATTTAAGTTTTACTATAAGAAGAAAAAAAATCTTTGAGGAAGACCACAAGTTATTGATTGAACTGCTTTACATTAATATGAAAAGCTTCCAGAAACAGAGGAAGAAAGTAGTAAAAAGAGAGATAAGGTGTATTTTTATGTGTTATAATGATATTTCCATCTTCTGTATCCAAAATAAGTAGATCTATGATTAGAATTGCTTCTTTGCTTACTTTGTTATAAAATTGAGGATGATGTGGCAAAATGAAGAGTTGTAATTTAAACTTTATGTTATAATGTAATCCTTGAGGGTTTTATTGTATCGGTTCCATGAGCTTCCATTTTCTACCTACAGAATATTTACTGTGTACATTTTATAATTAAGCAAAGAGATGAGCATTACACTTCTGTAAGATTATGACATGCCTCTAGCGGTGTTATATGGGACAAGGTCATATCTAGAATTACTTCAATCACCCAAGTATAATAATTGCTTGGAAATATACTCCCTGCAGTGTCTTACTGCTAATAGAATTATAGTTGAGTCACACAATACAAGCTATAGTTAAGCCTACATAAGTACTTAAAATATAAAGACCCTTTCTTCCATCTGCTTGTAACATTGGTCTTTTAGACTTGTAACTGGTAGAAGCTCTGCATTGTTTAAGTGTTAAAAACTACCTTATACCACTCAATTTTATTGATAACTATGCCCATTAATTTGAAAAGAAAGATAAGAATTAATCAAAATGCTGTTCTTTGCAGGAACATTTGTGAAGCCTTAATAGGGAAACAAAAGGTAAAATACTAAACCTAACCCATCCGATCCCAAAGCTAAGCAGCATTTGTGGGTGTCACAAAGACATCCAAACTTCTCTTTCATTTGTTTACAGACTAAGTCACCCTACTACCGACATCTAGTCAAAAGTGCATTTTCTTGCTGCAGTCTGGCCAACTTAAACCAAGTATAAGTTAAACTCAGCTACTATAAAGGTGACAGCCAAGGAGAAAGGACTAGAGAGGTAAAGGCACTAGTGTTGTGAAAACTTTGCTGATGTTTCAAAAAAAAAAATAGTATCGGGTACATCTGCTTATTAATGGACACAGCTTCTTACAAGCCAAGAGAATTAGCTTTTCAGATTGGGATAGCACAAGTCTGAAGACTGTTGCTGTGATTTTAAACTACATCTGAAACTGAAATGAAAACCCACACACAGGTTTGAGACAATGATTCTGGTTTTTAGCCCAAGACAATAACTACTCGGAAGAGTTGTGACAGTTCTAGTCATAAAGAACCAGAGTAGGTTAAGCAAAGTGACCAAGACAGAGGATAACAATTAAAATCCCATGTTAAAGAAAGGAAAAAATATAAAAATCTAATCTGGCCATCCATGGAAAAAAACCACCACCACAAAAGCCACTCTTTTTCTATGTGGTAAACAGGTGTTATAATTAAACCTATATTGTCTGATTAATATAAAACCAGTTATGTGAGACTTATCAGTTATGATTGTAGCAGAGGAACCACCTTCTGTCTTTCCAGGTGTGCTATACATCTGCAAGAAAAACCATGATATTTTTATTTCATCTAAATCGTAGCCTACTCATCTTTATTAATTTTTCCTTAAACTTGTGTTTTGTAAAAAATAATAAGATCACAGACTATGAGATGGTCAAAAAATGGCCTAGTAACAAATACTCAGCTGCAAGTCCAGTGCCAGAAGTGCTGTGTGGCCCAGAGATATGCTTAAGGGAAAGTGTGGAGCACCCTTGAAATCCTTGGGAGGAATAAACATCATCCTCTGGGGATTATGTGAACAATGAATAAAGTTATCTCTGCCTTTTTAAACCAAAAGCTCTTCACAACAAAACTTTAAGTTTATAACTTCATTATCTATTAATTCCTTTTTGAAGAAGCTCCTATGAGATAAGAAAGAGGCCAGTATTGTATTTTATTTTCTAGCTCATACTCCTGTCATAATCTTAATGCTCGAGTTCTTCTCAAGTGGAATTATTTCTCCTGTTTTAACCTCGAAGTGTTGTTTGTGGGTTGTGGGGGCCTTTTTTTTTTTTTTTTTTTTTTTGTGCATATATTCAATATCCTCTGAGCAAGGAAGAACTATTATTCCCATTTTGCAGGTACAGATATGGAAGAGTTTATGAGCTGATCAACAACAAGTAATCAAATTCGGGCCTCCTAATTCCCAACAGCTATTCTTTTTCACACTCATTCAGGTTCATTTAACATTGCTTAAAGGTTTGTCATGGATACAAAAAAGATGTGAAGATGGAGGATAGAAAAGAAAATACATCTGGAAACTTTTTGAAATTAGGCGTTTAGGTATAGATCATGAAATAGAGAAGAATGATCGGATTGATCGTGAATCTAGAAGACATGTCAAGACTGAAAATGTGTGAGATTGTTTACTGCTGAGAAAGAGGAGTAATGGCTGTCACAGTAAGTGTGTACTAAATAAAGATGACAAAGTTTCTTACATGATAGCATGAGAATAAAATAAAAAAAATTAAGAAAATAGTTTTTTTTTTTTTGTAAAGACGCATTATCTGACTGAAGGACCTACTGCTACTGACATAAGTAATACAAGATTCAGAGACATCTATAAAGAAAATAATATTTACTTATGGTAAATAATAGTAATAAAAACATGGAAATGAATTATACTTCTGGGTTTAAAACAACCTTTAAGTATAAGCTATCAGTGTCAGATTATACTACACAAGCCATCTGTTAGGTTATTATAATCTTACTTTAAATTATTTTACATAGGCTATTGCCAAAAGAGAAGGAACGTGGATCTGAGCCAGTATTACTATTCCTATACTCTCGTACAGAACTATTAGAAGTGAAGTCATCGCTTCTTATCACGCAGCCTGAAAGAACACAACCACTCATTTTGGGGAGAAACGCAATTCCTGGAAAGATATTGTGATTTTAAAATAATAACAGAATGTAGAAGCCCCATTTGTAAAAGTAAATAAACCCATCTATAAGGGTGGATCTATAAGGATCACATTAGTAAAGGTCATTATTTGAACAATACAAACTCCTTTTAAAGAGCATGGATAAACAGAAGAAATATGATTTATCACACCTGAAAATAAAATGCATCCACTCCAGGTTCTCTTTTCTTATACCTTAGCACAGCAAAGATACACTCTTATTTCTGCTAGCCAAAGATCTAGAAACACCATACCAAACTTTTCACAGAATCTTCCCAAGAATTAAACAAACAGAATGTTGCTGAAGTCTGTGTAAGTACAGCAGTCTTGGGCAGCAAGGATTTTTGCTTCTTATAGGTTTAAAATTATTTAAGTAAACAAATAAAAGTGAGAAAGAGGCAGTGGGGTGAAGCCTAAGCTTGAGATATTAGCAAACAATTGTGGTGTTAATATTTCTGATATAGGTAAAAAATAACATTCAAATGTTACTATCACTGTACTCTAAGCATGTATCACCGTATGTTTTCTACCATAGCCTCACGTAAGTATGACCACACTCAGGTACGATCACACACCTTTATGGGGTCGCAAAGGGATGATCATAAACAGAAATAATCCTTGGGAGTGGCAAATCATAAACAGCACTGCTCAGTGAGCTGTGGGATATACTGCTGTTTTAAGATCATGCATTATAGGTTTGGTTCTCTGGTTTTCTAGGTAGCGGTTTCTTTCATGCCATGTTTTCAAGCTGAAAAAAACCCACTTAAAATTTAATTCTGTAAAGCCCCTATTCCCACAATAAATAACTCAGAATTACACTTTTCTTAAACACAGACAAGAAAATGCAGAGTGCTAATGAGCTTTGGAAGAGGTAATTTAAGATGACTGCTTCAGAAAAAAGTGTTCAAGTTTAATAGCCATCACCTTCTCCTTGTTGTGGTTATCTGTCTCATTCATTTCATTCCATATGCTTTATTCCATTCCATTCATGTACCATGAGAAAATAACTAGCAGAAATATGCCAAAGTATGCAGATGACACAAAATTATTCATCAGGGTGAAAGTTGAAATTATATACGAAAAACTGAAGAAGAATCCAAAAAGATCAAATGGATTTAGCTAGTGATAGCTAACACAGCAATTACAATACACTATCAATAAATGTGAATTAAGGCTAATAAAAACCCCAAAACATATAAATTGCTGGATTGCATTTAGCTGCTACCAGTAGCAGTCAGGATGGCAAACGGATTGTTGGGAGGCACTGGGAGTATTTGGAAAGGAGTCTGGGTATAAACAAAGATCTATTAAACTGCTTGTAGATCTTTGGTGTGCCCACACTGTAGTTACTGTATGCAGTTCTGGCTATGATGTGTGAAAAAAATTTATAGTACAAGTAATAAAAACAGAAGGCTGACAAGTGTGAGCAGGGGGTACAGAATAAGCTGTACAAAGAAAAGAGACTAGATTGTCTCCAATTAATAGGCAACTAGAAGGGTACTTGAAATTAAGAAAAAGGAAATCATAAATGGTGTGAGGACCCATTATGCACAATATGATAATTAAGAGACCAAGGTAAGAACCGGGATAATAGTTTTAAAAGCAAATAAAAGGAAACTTTTTTTTTTTCATAGCAATGTGAAACTGATGGCCATATGATGTTGAAATGCAAAAAACACCAACACACTTAGATAAATTAATGAAGAGTTGCTATGCTGATGGCAGTTAAACATGACCATCTAGATTACGATCCAGAGTAGGAATTTCTGATGCTGCTGACTGTTGGAGGGGTTTGCTGGCAACAGATCTAAGTATGACTTGATTTTAAACTGTTTCTGGAAGTAGCCTGATCAGTTACTGCCAGAGACAGGACACCGGGCTGACTCAGAAAATTAGTTGGACCTAATGCCCCACTCCTATTTTAACATTCCACACCTGAACAAACACAGTTTTAAGTTAATATTGTAGTAATATTTTAATTATTATTTACTTTATTATCCTCATACATTGTTATTAAAAAGATGAATTTTCTGTGTTTGTAAGTGTGCTGGATGTAATTCAAGGTAGCACCCAAACCCTGTGTCTATGTACCCCAAATTGCTCATAGGCTAAATTTGTTCTGCCATCTGAAATTTATGGGGTCTTCACACCACATTATTTGAGGGATGAAGCATTCTTCCAAGTCTGGGTATCTTTTCTGGCTTTTAACTTGGCTTTTATTCAGCCTTGCTTCTATCTAGGGCTGTTCCCAGCTTGTCTTCCTAAAAGCTTTCACAGAATTGTTTCCAGTGAAAATCTTTCCCCTGCTGCAGGACTTGCTATCCCACACTGTAGTTATATATAGCATGCACAAGGTTGTCAGGGTAATGGAGGTTGAACTGACACGCCTAGAGTTGGCAGATATATTTTAGGCATCCCTACACTGTTCTGCCACTTAATTTAAACTGTGTTCAAAGCAGGCATAACCCCTGTAGCACAATCAAAGTGTGTTATATTCCACGGTAATTTAGTTCCCTGCCTAAGCACTACCAAATCCAGCTCGTGAGTTTTATGTACAGCAAATGCTGACCAAACTTCAGAAAATTGTGTCAATGTCCTTGGACAGATGTCTTTTCCTTTATATAGTTAGTGTTTAATTATAGTTAACTTTGAGTGGGGAGGAACAGGCACAAGGAGACACACGCACATATCAGAGTGTATTCCCATGGGATTTTTCAACAGGAAGCAGGCAACAATTTCAGAGTCAGCATGTTGAAAACTAGCCTAAATATTAAGACCATTCAAATATTTTGAGCTGAAGAATAGAAATCTCAATTATTTCTTAACTTTTGTTTGCCACATATTTCTTGGAAACATTTAGGGCGATTCAAAGGACACTTAAAACCACAAAACCATTTGATACTAGAGAAATCAAGCTTATAGAACATGAACTGCCAGAAAGCAGCATATTAATGTTACTCTTTTATAAATGTTCTATAAAAAGTGGAAAGTTTGTAAGTTAGAGGAAAATTATGGTGGACTGAGAATACCTACAACCAAATAATTATGAACTGCGCTGAATATTATTCCATTGACAACCAATTAGCTACCAATTTCTGGTAGTAGAAATGTCTCTTTTTGTATTGATTTCCATCGACTCTCATATACTTGCCTGCCATGTAAGCTATTTAAGTAAATGATTTTTTTCCCAGGATCTGCTTTTGAACATATTGGAGTGTTAAAACATAGCAGCATTGTCCATTAAACCAAAATACCCCATTAATAATATTGAGTACCACACCTCTACATAAAACAGAAAAAAATGTGTGTGTTTTCATGTGATTCTACACACATTATTTTTCCTGAGTGTAGATGAACAGCTCTCTACCATCCACCTGGGAAATAGTATTATACAGTAATTACAACCAGGAAAAAAAGATCTCAGCTGCAAACATGCCTATATATTCAAATACAGCAAGGAGAAGAAATAACCCCACCTGTATTATTAAGGCATTTGTAAAAACAAAAAGCGAGAGTGAAGAAACTGACTTCTAAATGAGAAAATTATACAGAGAAAACCTGACTTTCTTTCCCATAGTGAAGTTTCTGAAGAAAATTCGCTGAACTTTCACCCTGTAAAGCTTATCTATAAGGCGTCCAGACACCAACTCCTTTTCCCTCCCGTCTTCAAACAGGCAACATCTCTTTGTAACCCTTCAAATTACCCACTGGCCGCATTTGCGGCTGATTTTCCATCCCCTTGTCTCTTTAATTAAAACCTCAGCACGGCAGTCACAACTGTTAGCAAAGGGATGGTTTGGAGGGTGCGGGTGGCTGCTGTAGCCTAAGCACATCGCTGCTGCTCCTGGAACCAAGGGGAGCTCTGCCAGGCGGCTGGCACGCCAGCTCCCTTCCGTGGCTAGTGGCTGGCACCCCAGCTCCCTGCCATGGCTACCCCAGCTCCCTGCCATGGCTACCCCAGCTCCTTGACGTGGCCAGCTGCTTTGAGACCTACCGCCAGAGCTGGAGAGCACAATAGAAAACTGTCGTGATTAGTGACCCTTGTAAATAGAACTAGATATCGAACACATGGTCTTTAAAGGGGAGCAGGGAAACATTTATTTTTCGCTAAGAGAGAAGGCTTTTTCAAAGAGCTTTTTTATCTTTGTTTTGTTACCAAGAGCAGCTGCTAAAGCAAAGGCGAGCTTTGAAGAATATTGCATATATTTTAAAGATTATGATATCATAAAGGGAAAGAGTTTTAACATTGGTGAAAAGAGATGACAGAATTTTAATCCATATTGCCCCAAATCTTTTCTGTTTAAATTTTTAACTCAGTCTCTTGGCATATACTTAGAAGAGAGATCTGTGGGCTTGTTGCCAGAGCTTTTATATGCAGAATGAAGGTCTCTTGGATTTTCAAAAGAGGACGAAAAAGCTAGACTGTTCCTGTTAGCTTCAAAATACATACAATGCACCAAGCCGACAAGTGCTTTTACTTCAGCTGGGTTTGCAGTGACAACATTTAGAGAAAACAGCAAAACAGTCTGATTCCACATCCATTGAGCTAATTGAGAGTAGCCTTTTGAGAGAGAAAATCCTACGGTGCCTTACAAGAGAAGATAAAAGAGCTCTCTGAATATCAGTTTCCTGGGATAATAAAGAACATTCAGTGGTAAGCTAACCCAAATACAAGGGCACAGATGAAAGAACCTGAGTACATTAGAGCTGCCAGCATTTGGCTAAACGATACATCTCCAATAAAGGCACCAGTTCAGCCGGGCAAGAAAACATTCATAGGGGAAGCAACTTGTGAACATCGGTGCTGCTGACTGGCTTCTGAGATAGATGCAGTCATGTCACACCTACTGCAAAATGAAACTTTTCATATGAAAGGAGAGAAAGGAAGAGAAATTCAAATCATTTAGCCATAGGTATCCCAGCTGTTTGGTAACTGTTGTGACTATGCTTCCCCCTTACTGGGCCTTCTCCATGTGCTTTTGGAACTTATAGGGCAAAATTTCACTGATACTTCAGATTTTCCCTAATGACCTCAACTGATTAATCATTTTCTAGAACTGACAAACTTGTCTTCTTTCACAAGGAATGTCTGCTGAGAAAGGTGTTACCCTACCAAGTGGTAAATAACAGAAAGATGTGAGAGGGTTAGATATCCTTTTACCCTAAGCTCCTATTTATCTGAGTGAATGTTCAGTCTCTGCTTAACAAAGCAGGCACTGTTCCTTAAATGACTGTAGAAACTGTTCATATACATCGGTTCATTCATTTCCAGTATTTTTCAGACTGTGATTGATTTCAGAAGTGAAAATGCAGATGTTTGCCTAGCCAAATATTTGTGTGCACTTCACATTATATTGCTTCACATTACATAGAGACCCTCACCCTAATTAAACTGAGGTATGACCAATGTCTGAGTTAACTTGAAGGAAGGGTATAAGGTTAGTTTACACAACTGCTGAGTAATCCAGTTTATGTGGAACAAGATACTCCATTCTGCTACAAAAGATCTGAGTGGAACTGCTAAGGTATTTTTGAGCACCCATCTTGCATTCTGTTTTTCCTTGATCTCTTTTGTGTTTTCTTTGTTGCTTGTAAGCATGGGAGGAGGGTGATATAAAGCCCTGGAGAAATTCACTCCCTAAAACATCCTAGGGAAAAAAAAAAAAAAAAAAAAAAAAGATTGACTTTACAAAGTGAGAGGAATCCTAGTGGACTCAATTTGAATGAAATCACAAAAGCTTGCTGATTAATATGCTTAATGGCATTTATAAAACATTATAAGTCTGCTGAATATCTTCAATGTGTAGATTATAAATATATTAGTTCAAGAAGCTACCACAAGAGGATTTCTGAAGTTAGAAAGCTGTGCTTTTCTGAATTGCAGAATTTTTATATTTATTCACAAAGCTTTAACCTTTTATGCTGATAAAGTGGTGTCCAAAAATATTCAAAATCACAGCAATTGTCTGCCTTGTTAAAAAAAAGTACAGGATAAATCTTTCTTTGCAAAGTGCAAAAAGAAAAGCTAAAAAATATGTGCAGTTTTCATTTTTATATAAAGAAAATTTAAGAACCATATTTATTGCATTAGCTACACATCTGCTGCACATGGACGAAATATCGACTTGCTTCCTAGGAGGAAGAGTGACTGGCAGTTTGCATTTAGTTCTTCTAGTTTGATCAAGTGGATTTAAGTGAGCTAAAATGACAACTGAACATTTAGCTATCCCACACAGTTGTCATATTTTGTAAAAGAATAGGAAAGAGCTGGTGGCGGCTGCAGTTTTCCTGATCATATTTGCATTCAGTAAATGTTATCATCTACCTTTCAGTTATTTGTAGTGCATCAATAGCTCCATATCTTTTAATGTGATTTTCCTCTAGTTTTTAAGATTTCTGTCAGATCAGGGAATTCTGGGTGGGCAATGAGTTCTGGGCAACGATTTTTCCCAGCATCGTATACCACCAATGCAAATCACAAAAAGGTTTTTTGTTTACTCTAGTGCACATACTGATAGCAGAGAACATGGTGAATTTCCAAGACTGCCAAAACCAAACTTGTATTTCTATAACCTCATGAAATTATATTACGTAAATTCTACTTAACAAACCAAAGGGTAGATATGGTCAAATCTGGATGTTTTTCTAAGAACTCTATTTTCATAGAGTAATATAGTGATAAAAAATGGAGATAGAAAACATAGATCTCCTTAGCTGCCATGGACTGTCATAAAGGGAACAAATTTAACATGTAAAAGGTGAAATTTTAAGAGCATCCTGAATCAGTTTAAACAGATATACAGACTAGCAGAAGCCCTGTGAAATCGTCTTCAGCACAAGGAGGGGGCAAAGTTTTAATGTAGAATACTTATTCTAAACAATTCTGAAACATCAGATTTTCTGCTTACATATTATAAGACCCAGCCAGCAATAAACACCAGTTGTGGAGAAGCGGAGAACTACAAAAGAGGAGTTACATAAACACTGAACTGGCTGAGAACACAGAGAAGAATGAAGAAATGATCTTGTGGAAGACTTACAGATAAACAGATTAAAAAATCAGAAAATCCAATCTGAAACACAATGTTAACACCCAAACAGTCATCAAATTACTTATACATGTTATTTGCACTAATTTTAAAATGTGGAGGAAACAACGGCAAAAATACTGATTGTGCTGTGCATCTCTAGGGAATTTTTACGCTTGGCTTTTTAAGGTGCATGGACAATAATGGGCTGTGGCTCAAATGGGTATTCAACATTTAAATGTGGTTACATTTCAGGCTTAAATTGGTGAAATTGTGTTCTGTTGTCTTTCATAAAAGTGCAATTAGTTATGCTATTTGACCCTTTCCTGTGCCTGAAATTCTAGCTGATCTGGCATCCCATGGCACTGATGTTCTAAGGGAGAGGTGGGGCCAAAGTTTTGCATAACTGCAGTAAGAGATCACTTCAAAAATAAAGAAGTATGTGTTTGTACTATGAATTGTTCAAAAAGTGTGGGATGGATTCAATTTTTATTTAAGTGCATACCAGAGTGAAACAGGATTGAGTCTAGACCTAGATTCTAATTTTTCCTAAAGATTGATGGCTGAGTATATGTTCGCAGTTTTCTTCAGCTATGCTTGTGAGCTTACTCAAGTGTAATCTGTAGGAAGAGCACCAATTATAGGCAAATATATCCAGAACTCGCTGGCCTGCTTTTCTTACCCTTCTGAAGAGGAGGAGTTTTTGGGTTTGTGGTGGTCAAGACACCTGATGACAGCCCAGGGAAGCACATTGTGTCCAGGTGCCGGAGGCATATTTGAACAAGGGGGTCTGACAATTAGTGGCTCTCAGAAGGTAGTGAAAAGTTCTGTGCTACCAGGTCTGAAGGTGCGCTATGCATCACAGCCCTGTATCATTCAAGTAGCAAGCACATACAGAGGTCCCATCTGTGGGCCCTCATTTCCACACCAGGAAGGTCAGGATACATGGACTGGATGAAACCAGCAGAGCGATCAGGGAACTAGGACCTGGCAGAGCCAAATCCTGACTTGTGGTTTTACACTGCCCATATTCGCTGCAATTATAATGCTAACTCTAAGGTAAGGATGCAGCTCGGGTAACACTGCACAGAGTATGCAAAAAACTAAACAAAAGTATTCACTTTATTTGCCCAGATTTGATTGAGTATGTATTTCCACAGAAATTTTTTTGTTCTGTCTTACTTACAGTTCATGGAATCATAGAGACATTGAATCATTTAGGTTGGAAAAGATCCTCAAGATCGTTGAGTCCAAGCATTAACCTAACACTGCCAAATCCACCACTAAACCATGTCCTTAAGTGCACATCCACATCTATGTCTTTTAAATAACTCCAGGAATGGTGACTCAACCACCTCCCTGTGCAGCCTGTTCCAACGCTTGACCACCCTTTCTGTGAAGATGTTTTTCCTAATATCCAATGTAAACATCCCCTGGCACAACTTGAGGCCATTTCCTCTCATCCTATCACTTGTTACTTGGGAAAAAGACGGAGACCCATCTCGCTACAACCTCCTTTCGGGTAGTTGTAGAGAGCAATAAGGTCCCCCTGCGCCTCCTTTTCTTCAGAGTAAACAACCCCAGTTCCCTCAGCTGCTTCTCATAGGACTTGTTCTCTAAACCCTCCCCCAGCTGAGGGTCCCCAAGCTGAACACAGGAGTTGAGGTGCTGAGTACAAGGGGACGATCACTTTCCTAATCCTGCTGGCCACACTATTTCTGAAACTTAAGTATTGCTAGAATATTTCTAGATATGCGTAAAATGCTTTTATTTATCTATCAAGAAATATTTGTCAGACTAAAGAGTCTAATTTCAAATAGCAAACAACAAACGTCAGTAAAATCTCTTAAGAGAAAGTACTGATTAAGTAAATTGTGTTGCTTTTCAGTTCTTCTAAGAAAAAGAAGCCATAAAGCATTCAAACTCTGTCAACAATATTTGAATTAGTCTTCAGGAGGGTTTTTTTTGAGATCAATTGGTTTTATTATTGTTTTTAATTAAATATTGATGATCTATATAAGTTTTAGTGATACCCTTAGTGGCAGCATGGATAGCTTCTCTGTAGAAATACTTCTGTGCTCAGTAATCTACCATATGTTCTGTGTCAGCTCTTTATAGCGTAAGACACATCAAATGATTAGCAGAGGCAAAAATATGAAGATTTGAGACAGTCAGATTGAACTATGACATCAAGATTAAAAGGGAGAAGAACAGACATTGTGAGAAAGAACAAGATGAGACCAGAAATTAAGTTATTTACAGATGGTAAGAAAGACTTATTTTGTACTTAGCTTACAAGGTAGCAGTTGCCCATCCATACACACACACAGATTAGTACGTGTATGCACACATATATAATATATACCCATGTATATGTATGTATGTATATATGTGTGTATGTTTACACACATGGGGTTTTTACCCCAAGGGAAAGCTCGGACTCAAACACTGTGGTACTGCCAATTTGCCTTCCCTAAAACTGAGTTAGTGTTGGCAGAGCTCACTGGAACCCGAGAGCCCCATCTTTCTGATACTCCCCATCAGCATTTTTGCTCTTTTTCTAACACACTGTGGTGACGACCACTGCTACTTGTACAAGTAATACAAAACAATACAGATTAGTATTTCCATTCTTTAGCAATATCTAGACAAAAGTCTCCTTTGGCAAAAGCCTGGCCCCCCTCAAAGCACAGGTGTAGAAACTGTGGTTGCAAAGAAAAGGTAGAGATCAGCTCTACAAACCTTACAAAACTTTTGAACTCTTCAAGAGAAACCTGAAATAAATTATTTCTTAGCTGAATAAAATACTTAGATGATAATTATTTTGGTTTTGACAGGCATTTAAAATCAGTCGCAAGCTAAAGTTTTAAAAGCTAACCAAGACGATAATTGCTTAACTTTTTATTTTTCCACACAGAAACCTGAAAGGTCCATTGTAGTGGGAATTTTAAACGGAAAATGTTACTGCTTTTAGTATGGTCATGTATGAACCATCCTTCAGTTTCAAACAGCAAGCTGTTATCTCCTATAAAATGAATAGTAACCTCGTGTCTTAAGCTAAATAATGTAGCTTAGGAAGTTTGAACAACTCACAGCACTGAGCCCCTTCCAGATTTTCATAATGTAGTTTTCTGAAGCAGAAATCATCTGTTCCTTAAAGTTTGGCTGTGACGACAGGATATGTTGTGAGGCATATAAACATTTCAGTCAGATATGTGTTGAGGCTGCCTTGGTCTTAATCCTAAATTCCTTGTGCATGCCAATGCTCCACAATGCTAAAAATAAGGAGGAAAATGTCCAGAAAATAGAAGACTGAGCTGTGAAGCTCTGGTCATGCAAGATGAAGCAAGAAGGCAGGTGCCTCCAGCTACCCTTTGCCGCCTTATGTGGCATGACTCCAGGGACCCTTTCATTCCAGGAAAGAGACCCTCATTGTTGTTAACCTATTAGTGATACCAAATCAGGTACAATATCTATTTTCATATTGATATGCTATTTATTTTCCTTTTGAAGTCATTAGACTCGCCAGTTGATTCATCTGTCCTTTCAAAATGTGCTGGAGATGAAACAGCAAGATACAAATCTCACTGATCACCATTTACCACAAGAGGCATCTGATGTGATACATACTCTCCTAGCTTTATTGTGTATTTCCTTAGTCAAAAAAGACAACATGTTTTAGGGCCAGGCCTAGCTAACTGAAAAAGAGCCTCACAACAATCTCATATCTGTATTAGATAATCAAGCCGTGTTATCTTTCCTATTAAAGCACATTATTATTATTGCAGTAATATAAAAATATTGAAGTTACATGTAGTTGAACAGCCAAGGTATGATGTAGCCAATTTAAGAATTTACAGGGAAATATATTAAACAGCTTACATGAAGACTGTTTGTACATTTTCAGTTAAGGTTCTGAAATATCACTCAGTAGCTTCAGTATTACAAACATAGTTCTGTATCCATGCTGATGGCAAAATAAGAAGAGAGATAATCTGCACAGCTAAGTCAGACACTGCAGGGTATAGGGAACAAGCAAACAGTGCATTTGGAGGGCGGTGAACTGCCAAGCATCACACCGGGAGTCATGACATGCTCAACAGGGTGCAAAATAATTCGTGATAATCTCCCTAGGAAGGATATTATCCATATTATGTATCATTATTTATTGTCCTCTGGTCAGCAGTGTTGGACTCAAGGCCTTCAGAGCATTTGGCTGAGACCTATGAAGCAAAAATTTAAAATAAAACTGGCACAAAAAGCCAGCAGTCAGATTAAATTTAAGAACACTCTCCACAAAAGTGATTCTTTCAGGTAGCCTGAAATAAAACCTTAGCTTCGGAAATTTCATCAGATTTATTCTTCACTTTATTTCTTCTACCTCTGTCAGACTAAATCAAAGGTTGTAAAGCTGACATTTTTAGACCACAACACCTTAGGTATGGCCATAAATCTACATTTAGTTACTTAGTGAAAAATAACTCGATTGTGAATGGTGTTATACCCATTCAAAACTCCTGTTTGCTTCCACTTCTTCCATTAAAGAAGTTGACTTCCTTATTTTCATGATGAAATCTTGATACTCAATTATGCCTCATTTCTTTGGGTCAAAGTCACCACTGACAGACACAGGAACAACTCTGTTCACAGAATAAAGCTGGATCTGCCAGTGGCCATAGAGAATTTATCTAACTTTGGAAACATGAAGGCTCACGTTCTTTTTCTCAAATACGGCTTAAGCCAAATCTAGTCTTTTTGCAGGTTTTTAGTTCAAACTTGCAATGTCTTCTGGGTTTTGTTTTTTATGGTTTTTTATTTGATTTGATTTTTTTGTTTTGGTTTGGGTTTTTCTTTTTGAATTGCTGCATTCTTCACAGCCCCTAGAGTTTTGGATTCATAAAAGATAAGACCACAAAAGTTTGTCAGGGACCCATGGACTCTAAAGGAAAGGGAACATTCTGGTAAATGAAAAAAGAGGTGAACTAGAAACATATTTCTTGTATGTGTCAGGATGTAGCCAGCATTTATGTACAGTTTATAGTCCATATGCTTGCTTATGCCAGCATCAAAAGGGCCATTTCAGACTCAAAGAACTCTGAGGTAAATTCTACAGAACAAAGTTTCCAAGCTCTTAGCTCCTGCTCTGCATAGACAAGAGAAAAAAAAAAAAAAAAAAGAAAAGGGGGGGGGGATGTAAAGAAAAAATACAGATAAAGTATTCTTAATGCATCCAGGGTCAAAAGGAAGTACTTATTCACATAACACATAATTAAATTGTGGAACTCATGGCCACAGGATGTTGTGAAGGCCAAAAGGATAAATGAGTTAAGAAAATAATTAGGCAAATGATTAGGGAAAAAAAAAATCCATTAAGGGCCATTAAACACAAAGATGTGTGTGCAGCCTCTGACTGAGAAAATCTTGATGCTACAGATTGTCTGAAAATGAGAGAATATACTAAGAAAAGGTTCTGTAGGTAGCCCTTTATGGAACTCTTTTCCTAAGCGCTTTTAGTGACTACTCTCCAAGGAAGACAGTGACTATATAGCTTAACTAGTACATCTGTTTTTCTATCATTATGCACTAGCTTGATATATATACAGTCTAAATAATTCAACTGGAAAAAAAATCTCTTACATGCTAAAATTTTAGTACCATAATTATATTAATTTTCTCATTATTTTATGGGGAGAGAGTTGTGACTTATTTTCAAGGAGATTACCTTGAAATTTGCATATAAGAATATTTAAAAAGAAGATGGTTCTTATAGGGAGGGAGGAAGTTATTTGGACTAAGATACAGCTGTTGCTATAAAATTAGATCTTCTACACTCAATATAAGTTATAATTTCTGCCGGAATGACGGTAAGAAGTCAGTGTGACAGATTTCTGCTATAGTTGTACACTCTTTACACATATATGTGTGAGTGCATGTGCAGAGACAGAAAGAGGGATTTATAGGTATATAAGTACATAAGTCTTGACAATAACGTACTAAAACAGCTCCTCCTCCTCCTACTGTTTAGAATGGTAGTTTTTTTAATCATCATATCATCACAGGAATCATACTGCATATTAATTGAAGTATGGAAATGTCAGTGGCCAGATTGTGGAGGTATTTAGATTACAGTTAATTCCGTATCATCCATTTCTACTTTAAAAAGCCAAATCCATAGTTTTTCTTATGCTCTTTTTGGTTTTGCACCAGGAAAGGATTCTGGGTACACGTCTTATTAAGCTTTCTTCTCAGCATCTTCCACTGGGTACTTTAAAAGGCAGAATACTGACTGTATAATCTAACCTGGTATTACTGTCTTTATGCTTTCCATTCAGGGAAGATTTACATATGTTATTGCTTACCACATATGTACATTAATGCAACCATTCCTCCTTGCTCATAGTCCTCCTGATTACAGAGGTTCCATTTGCTCTTCTATTATTAAAATTTTAGTCTGTGGTTCAGTGGCTATTCAGGTTGGAGCCCCATTTTGCAATGCACTGTAAAATCATGGCTGCTCCCTGAGAGCACTCACATTTGACAAAACGTGACAGATGGATCAGGCAGGCATATGGGATGCGAAGTTGGTAGTGAAAAAGGCTAATGGAGTGTCTGCAGTTGTTAAATGAACCAAATACTGTGCTTTGAACTTCAATGGCAGTGTATAAGCAAACCTGAATATTTTAAATAGGAAGAATCTAGTCACGTGCTGCATGATATCAACCTGCTTAACACTATTTGGATTTCTTTATTTCAGTAGTGCTTGGGATTGACTTAAGCTGGGTTGCACATTTTAAGACCTTCACTTTCTACTGGAAGAAAATCTACATAAAAGAAAACAGCACTATGCCAAAGATGTAACAGTATTTCTACCTCGATCAGCCATAAAAGCTTTGGTGCCATCATGCTTGGATCAAGTTTAAGAAAGGCTAAATCCCTTCTGGACTGAAAAGATACATCACAAATTTAAAATACAAAGCTGTTGTTTGTACTGAATGCCATTGCCACTCCTGCATACGGATAGCATGTGCATTGCTAAACATCTTCAAATGGACCCAAAATGCAGTTGCCTTGTATTTCACAGGTGATAAATTCATTTATATTAGATACTGAATCTATAGTAATGTGTTTAGCTTTATTAGCAGCTACTGATTTAGAATGAAAAAAAAAACCACCAACAATGCAAACCACTCAAATTCACAGGGACTTGTTCTTCTCCTAACTTAGATTTTATATCTGTAACTTATGTTGCTATTGAATGATGAATGTATTCTGGGTGTGGGTATCATATAAATTAGTATATTCAATTAATCTTAATTTGTGGCACCAGAGAGAAAGATGGAAATTATATTAAACCATTTACTGTTGCTTTTCTCTCTCTCTCTCTTTCTTTTTTTTTTTTCCTCCCCAATCCAGTAACACCAGAGATGGAGATGTAGTCACAGCTGGTGGCCTATTTAGTAATCACCTCAGAGGGGGGGTGCAGATGCGCTAACTTTGCTCGCTTCTTTTAAGATTGTGTTAATCTGGGAATGCTCAGTGCCTCTCAGCAGATCCCTTTTAGTAGCATTGCTCTTGGTAAGAAGGTAGGTATGTATTTTGTAGGACAAACGTTACTGGAATGCTATTATTATGTACTCATATAATATGAACTCTACTGTCCAGAAATGTGTTTTCATCAGCTGTCAGCAGTATGACAGCTTCTGCTACATACACTATGGAGGACCTCTTTTTCCTTCATCCAGCTGCAGAGTGGTTTTTGTTAGACTATTCTGCATAGCTAGTTAATTTGGGAAATATTTTTCTGTCTGGGTAAACTAATAAGAAAGCAGTTACTTCATTTAGAAAAGGATCCGTGTTTGGCTACACATATCTATGCTGTTCTTGGTGCAAATTAGTGTAAGGTTACCTAAGTGTTAGTGGTGTCCGAAAGGGGGGATCCCTCCTGACTTCCCTCCACCGCTCCCCAGCTGCATGCTCACCTGTCCCAGGCACAGAAGAAAGGTCCCCAGATCAACTGGCTGCCCTCCTCAGAAGAAAGGTCCCCAGATCAACTGGCTGCCCTCCTCAGTTACAGCTGCCTATAAAACTGGCCTGGCCCCATCACGTGAAAGCTGACCCTCCGATGGCAGCTTCCACAGTTTTTGGCATGTGTGGGAGGCACTACTGAGATGGCCTTACCTGTGGCAATATCTGTAATTGCTACGTGTAGATGGCTGACCAACTGCCTCCTCTGGTGAGGGAGCACAAGCAGCCCCACGAAGTATTGAACTTGCTGGTTTACACTCGGCCTCATCTATTGCAGCCCAAAGTGCCAAGGTACAGAGACCTGGCCACCCCCTTGCTCTGACTCCCTGTTGGACACACAGTGTAGGAACACAGCTGGGCTGACGTCCAGGGAGACTTTGGTATGTGGTGTTCTATTTTTGCTCTGGAAATTGCCCCATATCCAACAGACTTGAGAAGGTAAGATCCTCATGCTTCCAAACTCTGACTCAGATCCTTGTCTTGTGTACAGAAAGAAGGTCCATTTATTTCTTCCACAGGTAATATCTAGGGAGCTGAAGTACGGGTCTATTTCAATGTATCTGGTTAGCTGACATTATCAAGAAAACAGCTTTGAAAAACAATAACATTCCAGGTGAGCCACACCATCTTAAAATTCCTTTGATGAACGTCTACGGAGGAAAGATCTACCTTATTCTTTTTTAATTATCTTACTGAATATGAAGAAATAATTCACAGATACATAATTTCCAGCCTTTGAGGCATTCGATTGAAATAAAACTTTTTGCAAAGATAACATATATATTCATGGAATAAAAAGTCGTCTGTTAAAAATTTTCATAGCATTATTCAAGGTTCAATAATCTTAAATAACTGAACCAGCAATCTCTTATTCCATTAACAGATATTAACTGTTTTTCAAGAGGATTTGCATATGAGATAACCAAAACAGCAAACAAACTTTCTACCATGAAAACGTAAAACCCTACAAAATTGACATAATTTTCATAAGAAAAAAAATATTTTAAAGATACTAAAACATTTTCCATTAGCATAAACCCACACAAAGTTGCTCAAAAAATCTTGGAAGAAAATCAATTCCAAAAAGAATCCGAAGTAAATACAAATCTAAAGCTTACTCCATTTTAGAGTACTGTTGTATAGTGTAACAACATCTCAGTGACACAAGTAGTTCTCTTTCGATCTCCATTTCAAAAATTTCATTAATTGCACCTCAGTACCAGCATCCAATATGCTAATAGTATACCTTGACTTCTGAGTTTTTCAGAACTTGATCTTTATCTTCTTTTTCTTAATTAAGGCTCCTTAAAATACAGCTTAAATTCCATATGACTGTTTCTTTGAAAAATGTGTCTTGCATACAAACCTTTACATTTGCTATTTATTTATCTATCTATCTATCTATCTATCTATCTATCTATCTATCTATCTATCTATCTATCTATTTATTTATTTGTTCAGTCCTATCTTTGAGTGCATCAAAACATTTTTAAGCATATTGCACTTCAGTGCAGTTTTCATCTAATAAAAATTTTGGAAAAAAGATGCTTGTGTTACCTCTGTCAATGGAGACACTAGTGGATCCAATCACTCTAGCTCTGAAAGCAAAGAAATTGCAGACAGACAGGGGATGCCCAAATAAAAAAGTAATATAGTTTTTAATTTCATTAATTCCCTTAAGGATAGAGCATTTCAATGACCTGGATAGGCTATTAAATGGAGGTCTGAAATATTTTATTGATTTACTTCGATCAATTGTATACAAAGTTCTTTGTCCACCGACTGTTTCACTGAAACAACTAAATGTTGGGTTTTTTAGACTTTGGTGCCCATCTTCAAATAAAATTGATTGCATATTAAATTCATATGTATCTCTTAAAATACTTTTTTGCTTTGTAGATGAAATTGGATTTAAAACATGGAGCAGACCTAAAGAAAAACTTTATGAAAATTGCTTATGGCATTAGCAGTCACTAAGGAGATCTACTGAAATCATATCAATCAAATGAAAGACCAAGTTCTGTACTGCCTTTCTTTCTACAGAATTTCTAAAAAAAAATAAAAGAACGGGTCCAATTCCTTAGTATTATATCAGAGCACAATTTCATCAAAATTAATAGATACACTACCTTACTCCAGATATTATTTTCTGTGAGAAAACAATTCTACAACTCTAATAAACTGAGGAAAGAAGAGGACTATATTTACAGAAATAAGAAGTGGCATTCTGACATATATAGTTTCTACTCTTTAGTAGTATACCAGGTAAAAATAGAGAATATATTAACTATTGCTAAAGAAGACCAAAGCGAAATCCAGATCTAATTCTGAAACATTTCAGATATGGTAATGCAGGAAAGTAGGTGACTGAGGAGTGGTGAGGCTGTTCTAATGCGCTGGCTTCATCCAAGAACTGTGGAAAACAAGTAGCACATTTCAAATGCATCGCAGCGCAACAGAAACTAATTGTGAAATACTCAGCAAAGAAGGTAACTCTACTGTCTCATCATTTCTTTTCTAAAATTCAATCCCGATGATACTTAGAATTCATACTGTTTGTGTAATCCAGCTCTTATTGAGTTTTACAGAAATTTTAAGCATACAGGAATGCAGAGTCAAACTTTCAACTTAAAATGAACCTTGTCATAAAAGTCTTAGTAATTTCCAATTTGCATCAATACAAATCAAACACTTTTGGTTTGGACTTTTGTGTGTGTATCATTGAAATAATGAGCATAATCACAGACCACCAACTATCCTTCAGTGCTCCAGCTTTTCTGTATGTCAAAAATAAACCATACCATGAAAATCTCAAACCTCAAGCAAAGTTAAGGACCTGGTTTGTGTTTTTCTCATGAATCAGAAAGAGAGTCCAGGTTCATAAATCTTCTGGGAAATTTGAGCCAAGTTTGAGAAAATTTTGGAAAATTATAGCTTTTAATGAAAACTGTGCAAATAATGGTTTTGAAATTCTAACTTTGAACACATTTTAAACACTAACCTTGAAATAAAATTCAAGGGGGTCATAATAAAGTAAAAGACTTACTGAACATATTAAATTAATTTTCAAATACATACTTATACACACACACACTTGGCAGATAGTCTATGCTGTATACTCTATACTCTTTCAGTACAAAGTCTGAGAATAATGTTTGAGAAAGAGAAAAAAACATTTCTAACATTTACTTCTTTCATAAATAATTAAACTTTGCAGTGGAATGGGAATAGACTTACTAAAAATATTTTGGACATATTCAATATTTTAAATATGCTTCTATGGAGTAAGATTTTTCCTAAAGGGATGAGGACATGAATTCTTGCAGCTAAACCTATGTAGGCGTCTCTTTTCTCAGAAAAAGAATTGGGTGTTCAAACTTTTATAGGTCTACCTGGGGATGAAATGTAGAAACATGCAACCTAGCGTTAATGTACTTGTTAATTCAGGTAGAGAAACAACTTGGGCGCGGGCTTTTCACCTCCAAGATAATGTTGGGTTATTGACTATATCTTTCTCTCTCGATGTCTTACAGGGACTCTTTCCTAAATAAAATTTCTTGCATCTCATAAGTTCCCATTACAACCAAAGGAGTGACAATGTAATCACTGAAAATATTTAATGCAACTTGATAGAGCTAGTCACTAAAACATAATCCCAACATCAAGTACTTATTATTTGCAATTCTTTCTGCCTTAATCTAATACGTTTGCAACTTAAAACCTCAAGAATGGTCTATCTTAAAAAATAAGCTCACTTCCTACTTAAAAAAAACCCCACAACAAAATCAAACAAACCCAAAACCCTTCCAGTTAAGTAACAGTAACGTTTTCCAGCAGTAGCTCTGATACATGTGTTCTCTCTTGCACAAACACTCCACAGTAAATAGTAAGAATTATATCTGTACCTTCAGAGAGAAATAGTTTTGGATTTCTTTAGGTCATCTTTCTCATAAAAAAGCTATTTCACTTGCCAATGTATTTATACTTGTCTTGTATCTCCTTATATTAGATGATTATGTATGTATGTGGCCCTGAATATCTTGTTTGTTTTCACTTCTATGCAGCTCACACAAAGAGTGGCACTGTTGATACTCAATGAACCAGCCACTAAATTTGTCCTCCACAATGAGCCTGAGATCAATAACTAATTTTGAAAACTGATTAGTTTGCAGCAGGGAAGTAGACACAGTCTGAATCTTGCCAGAGGATATAATCAGCCAGTAAATAGCAATATTAGTGTTGTAGGTAATAGGCTGGGAATGGCAGAGGAATGGACTATGGCCCAACTCCCTAAATTAAAGGCCCTGACACGAAGGCCAATTCAAATTCTCTCTTTTTCCTTTTAAGCCATGTGACTTGTAAACTGAACTTTGTATTTTAGTTTTTTGTGTTGGAATAAAGCTTATTTTTATCACATTCCCTGCTTGGTGACTAAGGAGTGTTTGTAAATGCATCCTAATAAAGCTTGCAAGTGCAGCCTTGGGTGATTATTAAAGAACTACAGACATTTTTACAGATCTTTTCTGGTTGTGAACTCCAGATGTTTCCAACATGAAAAATGTTATGTTCTAACAGTTAATGTTGTATCACCAGCCATTCAGAAGATGTATCTTCTTATTATAGCTGGAATGTTGCTATGGTGATAATTGTAAAACTGTGACCTAGAAGAAAGAAAGCAAATGTATTTGGCACAAAAGAGGGTAGGCACTGTATCCGTTAAGTCAATGAATGGGAAGATAACAAAAAGGTAATAGTAAATCAAAAAATTACACACTAATCTTGGATACCATATGATATACCGTAATTAATGCTTCCTTTTATTTTCACATGGAATGTGTCCTCAGTTTTATGGACAGGCAGCACCCTGTCTACAGGCAGGTAGGTGTCAGTACTGTCCAAAATTACAATGCTTTTCCTTTTCCACAAAGCCCATATGTAAAAAGCATCCCTACCCAAGACTTGCTCACGTATTTATATTCCCCTTTTAAAGAACCTATGTGTTTGCATGGTTAACGTTTTGCATTTTGTGTTTTGGTACTGAAGACTGAAGTTGACTGTGAAAGCAGGCACAATTAACTATAGGTTTTGATCTATCAAGCCCTAATGAACTTAAAGGATCAGAATAGAAATAGACTTCATGCAAGTCTAGTCGCAGGTTCTTTGGGGAACAA